>NC_138196.1:3622731-4169620 GCF_964194105.1 Spermophilus citellus
AATCTTGGTATGTTCAAAGAACAGTGAAGACGAACTTTGTACAGCCTCAAGCAGTTGTAAGAACTGAAGATTGAATGAAGTGAAAACTCAGTGAAAAAAACTGAACAAAGGAGTGTGAGACAATATTTGATTCTCTTCAGAAAAATGTCTTTCGTTTTCATGTTGAAATAGACTGGATGTAGAAGAAAAGACAGAAGAAGGGAAAATAAAGAGTACAGAATCAGTGAGGATTGTAGTTTTCAGAAATGGAGGTAGCAAGAAGTAATTCTGTACATATATTTAAAAACAAGACAAAGAGGATTTCCTGAAAAATTAAATGTGAAGTGATAAAGCAGGGAAAGAATTTATGATAAGTTCAAGTTTCCCGTGCGACCAGCACACTAGCTTCATACTAGAGGTTCGAAACATAGAAGTTAACTAGTGAGATCAGATTAAAGACACATAAAACTCAATTTACCTTTTTTCTTGCCCAGCTCAGAGATGGTTTCTCCCTGCTCCTGCCTGGAGCCACCTGGCGGTAGCAAGGTTTACACAAGAGGCCAGCAGGAGAGAGGAAGAAGCATGCCAGAGAGTGGGCTTTTATTGGGAAACAAAAAATTCAGGGGAAAATTCCATCCAATTAAGGTCAAAGGAGACAGTATTCCAAGGTCAGGGTCAGTGATTGGATTCTAGGTCAATG
This sequence comes from Spermophilus citellus, assembly GCF_964194105.1. NCBI lineage: Eukaryota > Metazoa > Chordata > Mammalia > Rodentia > Sciuridae > Spermophilus > Spermophilus citellus. The sequence goes on from NC_138196.1 coordinate 3,623,411, forward strand.
GTCAGTCACACCCCCTCATGGACAAGCCCTTGCACCTGTAAAGGATGGGAAAAGCTCTGACACAGCTGGTCTGAGCACCTCACACCCAGTCAGAGAGGTATCTCAGTCATGTGGGAGAATGGCTTCCCACATTCAAGCAACTGGGAATAATAGGGATGGCATTTCCTCAGATGAAGAAGATTTTAGAAGGAACAAGAATCAGAAAAAAAAATTTCAACAATTTTTGTTTAAAATCATTTAAGTTTGAAAATTCTACTTAACTTGTATGTCGAGATAACAAATATATACTTGGGAACATTATTCAAAATTTGCAAGAGTTGTAAAATAAGGAAATCATCAATTATATATGTTATTTTTAAAAAAACTGAGAGTGAACACTTATAACTAAGAGAGATTACCAAGTTATTTCACTATTCAAAAATTGATAAGATGTGAAGAAGTTAGGAAAGAAGACTGAGGAAAAGCAGCAAGTAAAGCAGAAAGAAATTGTATCCTTAAAGCCTAGTAAAGAATGTGCTTCAAGAATGAAGAGGTAGCCAGGCATGGTGGCGCACACCTGTTAATCCCAGCGACTCCAGAGGCTGAGACAGGATGATCGAAGTTCAAAGCCAGCCTCAGCAAAAGCAAGGAGCTAATGAACTCAGTGAAACCCTGTCTCTAAATAAAATACAAAATAGGGCTGGCAATGTGACTCAGTGGTTGAGTGCCTCTGAGTTCAATCCTCGGTAACTCTCATGCCAAAAAAAAAAAAAAAAAAGAATGAAGAAGTAGGAATCTTTGTCCAATACTCTTTTAAGAAACAGGAGGGCTGAGAGCTGTCCATCTTGCTTAGCAATGAAGAGAGATCACTGGAAAAAGCAGTTGCAATGGAGTAATAAAACTAAAATCCAAAATGGGCTGAATTCAAAGTAGAGAGAGAAATGTACATTTGGAGAGAAGTATGGAAAAACATTTCAAGAATCTTGATGAGAAAAGTAACAGAAAAAGAGGTGGAATCATGAAGATTCTTTCTATGTTGGAAAATTATAATAAGGTGATAGGCTGATGAGCATGATTCAATAGGAATATAAAAAGTAATTTTGTAGGAAATGGCACAACTGCTGGTAAAAATAATATAACCAATGTGATTCTGCAACCTGTACATTTGGAAAACTGAGAAATTATACCCCATTTGATTCAAATGTATGATGTGTCAAGATCATTGTATTGTAATGAGCAACTAATAAAAAAATAAGCATAAACAAGTCAGAAGAAATAGAAGTATTGAAAGGGAGGTGTTAGCTTTGAAAACATGAAAAGTTTATTTGTTGTAATTGGACGGATGGATGTTGGTGGTAAATATTGTGAAATTTCTCTTTCGCTGTGTGTGTATATTGCTTAGAAAAACAAAAAGTAAGGCAATTTACTGAGAATGAGGGCTGAGAAGAAACTGGGAAGAATAAGAACAGGAAAAAAGTATGAATCCTTCACCCAGCAGAAAGAGATAGTGCCTGGAGTAGAAAAATTGGGGAGGACAGAGGCTGCCTCACATTTGATCCCTGCATGAAAAGGTCACAACCTTCTTGTGAGAAGAGTCAGAGTGGGCTTTCCTTCATCCCTGTTCAGGGCACACATGTTGCCACAAACTTATAGTTTGCCTTGGAGCTTTACATGGTGAGTGTGACAGTGAGAAAAAAAGCAGCGAGTTGAAACTTTGGGTTGGTCCTGGTGGATGGACTGGATCAAAATTTATTTTTACTTCCATCTAGAGAGCTTTCTGACCTTGATGAAGCTGAGAAGTTAAAAAATACACTTTCCAGATCTTGCATCTAATTTCAAGATACAGATTAGAATCAAGAAACTAAGTCTATTTCTGGCAGAAATGGGGAACTTTCTTCTGGTACCTTGGTGTGTTTTCTACTAGCAAGTAAAGTGGCGTAATTGGGGTTTTCAGGAGCAATATTATACATTTCAGCTTGGGTTTAGAGTTTCAGCAAAGATGCTGGCTAAGTGCTAATGCCTCATTGAACCAATTGCCATGTGCATCCAGAGATGTCAGAGAGAGTTTCCTGGTCCTGGATTTGTAAATTTCCGTTTGCAATCATATATCACACTTGATATTATGAACTGCACAGTTCAATATACTTCCTAATTCCATTTTTACCTCATGGCAAAAGAATTAGTAGCTTTCAAGTTAATTAGTCTGTTGTAAGTTTCTAGTATGAGCCACTGAACCATTCTGTACGCACTGTGGTTGACTTCCCATAGCAGCTGTCCAGAACAGTCCTGGGACACAGACTGCTATCCTATTTATTATTAAGTACTTTATTTTACTTTCTTAAGTATTTCAACAAAAATTGTGAATTTCATGCTAACCATAACCCTTTTGGAATCCAGCACTAGAGAACATAAATAATCTTTAAATTGATGACAGTAGTCAGAAAAATTTGAATATCCACTATGGATATGAAGGAACCCATTTTTAAAAGATTGAAACCATGTTTTCTTATATCTTTGTAGATTTTCTAGTTGAATTTAATTTGAATAAAAATTAATATTTAAAACTATGCTCTGTGTAATTTTATGATTTAGGAGATAATGTTGCTAATTATTTGACCATACAGAATTTTTAAGACTATTTTTTATATTTGAAGTTTTCTTCATTTTATAAATGTTGGTGGAATACAGAAATCACATCAAATGTCAAATACCTTCCCAGCCTATTTTTGTTGATAGGTTGAGAGGAATGGTTCTTGCTCTACTAATCAGCTGCATAAACCTGATATCTTTGAATCTTAGACTAGTTGAGTAAAGAAAAGGACTCATGAAATCCATTCCAGGAGTGTCAGCTGCTTCAAAGTTTTCCAGAAACATTGCAGGAATTCTATTGAACTAGACTGGCTTTGGGGGTGTATTACTGGCTTTATAGAATATAAATATCTCTGTCAATTTCATAGATATTTAATATATTTCTTTAGCTTAAAGTCATCAGAATTATTTCCTATTTTAGCAACAAGCAATAATATCAATCTTGCAACTGCAATAAATATCTATAGTTTTTCTCCTTACTTCTTTTTCCTAACAATAAATGAACATATCATTATATAAGAAGCCTACCATTGCAATAACATTAATGATAGTAGTAAAGTCCACTGAAACATTTTTCAGAGCTGACACTATGAGTCATTTACTACGGGGAGCCAACCATGAATTACTTTAGGGTCTTCACTTGGTATGGAGCCATGGAGATTTAAGTTCTTCCTTGGGAACTATCCACAGGCACCACCCTGCCCCAATCTCTGCACATTAGATTGCCCAAGGCACATGACCTCTATCTCCTCTGTACTAGGAAGACCCCTTTTGTAGTTTTGGAGTTGGGCATAATCCATTTGGAACTGAACAGCCCACCTCCTACCTTATTTGGCAAGAAACATTCCATGGAAAACCTTTGATGTTTCCTGATATAAATAAAGCAAGTGTGAGCTCCATTTTGCTCTTTTCAGTGAGGAAGCTGGATCCCTAAGATCCACTGGCCCACCATGCCCCCACTTTTAAAATTACTTTCTGTGTCCTGTATTTTTTTCACACCTTAACCTTTCTTAGATTTTATTCTGCAGCCAGCCCATTCCACCAAGAGAAATGCCCCACATTCCCAACACCCATGTGGGATGTGGACTGGAATTTACCAGTATGATACAGCTCTGGCCTGGGAATTTCTAACCCTGGCCTGGGGATTACTGTTTCTATAATGAGGAGCCTAAAATACCCTATTTGCCCTAGATACAAGACCACCACCATCTCAGCAAAGATGCAACTTTCATGAACCTTAAAAAGACAAAACATATTCTTACAAAAAAGCATAAACTAGCTTTTGACGGAAACAACAGTTAACTGACAGACTGAATACTGGTAAGAAAGGGGAGAGAATACCCCAAATTCTCAGAATGGACTCAGATGGAGACACTAACTTTCATGCAATCTTCTAAGCACTGACTGTACCTGCCTAAGTCTCCATCCTTCTCCTGCTTTCTATCTTGTAAGAGCAATTCCAGAACAATCTGCCTGAATATCAGTGTCTAAGACTCATTTTGGATGCAAATAACACTGAAGATGAAACCTTGCCCCAAGGAAGTTACTCAACTAGGACCATGCAAAGCCCCTGAACACTACAATCAAATGGACTGACAGGAATGGAAAACTGGAAGAAAATGCGGTCAAGGACAAATCTGAAATCTGGAAACAAATTTTTAAAGAAAATAAATAATGCAATGGCATCATATCAGTGTATTATTTATTATTGTTATAACTTATCATAATCATGTAATGGCATCATATTGTAGTTTAGAGTAGTGTATTATTAATTATTGTTATAACTTATCAGATAGTCTTTATCACCTCCAGATTTTTGAAGAGAATTTATGTATTAATTGGTTCCAATACATTGCAGAGTAAAGAAGATACTCTTTTAAAATTGCATTTTCATTTGAAACTTCTTCTCCACCAACTAGGTTTTTTCAAATGATTTGTTTTCTCAAGCTTCTGTTTACTTTTCTATTACGTTGTTTAATAATATTCACTACCAGAAAAAGAAGATTAATTTGACTCCATGTTTAAATAATCTAGTACAGTGCCCATTCGTGAAGTTTTCTTCTTTTCTTCAGAAACAAAGTTGAAGCAGTTTTAATTTAACAAAGAGTTACTCTGATTTTATATAAAATGCTAATTTGATAAGATTTTGTGTGCAAAATTAACATTATATTAATATTTTTATGTACTAGAGTCAGCTTAGGAGTCATTATCTTCAGGTTCATCTTATCAAGATAAAGGTTGAATTTTTACGTATTGTAATATTTTAATTATTTAATTTTCTCAATTATTAATTTGTCTTTAATCAAAAATGTCTTGTTATCACTCCACGAATAACTCTTTATCGCAACTATTTTCAGTTGTAGGTTTGTTTAGCATTCCAGTGTTCACTTTCCCCAAATTAACTTCCTTTTCCTGTTATTAGATTCTGCATATTTTTTTCCTAATTTGATCAAGTCATTTAAACAGTTTTTTGGTTAGCTTTTCATGTTCAGAATGAGAAAATGGTCTTTTTCCTAAAAATGCCTATTTTTTTGTTTGTTTTTGGCATTGTTCTCAAGTTTTTCTTTCAAAATAGCAATCTTTTTCTTTTTTCTACCTAATTTCAGAGGTTTTTCTCCCAGAAATAAAGTTATAATATTATTGACTGAGATACCTATGGTAGGTATATTTCAAGGTTTTCCTATTTTCATTATAAGTAAAAAGTTATATAATCATGTACACTATAAAGACACAGCCATTTAACTGGTTAGTGCTTTTCTGGGTGAAACTTGTATTCTCTTCTGGAATGTAAAGGAAAACCTACTTTTTGAAATATGTGCCCAATTTAAAATATTTGAAAGTCTTTAAATTTAATTTCAGTTCATACAAATGTTATCCCTTAAACCAAAATATGTGAGATAATCAGAATTCCTTTATATAAGGGAAAATATTTAAATGGCAAATATGGACTTGGTGTTGAACTACTGCTTTTTGGAAGGCATATGAATAATTCGAGGGGTAAATTATACACTGTGGTTTTGAAGGATTTAAGTCATTGATTTCAGTCACATCACTACAGCCTGAATCAATAATGATTGGACTGCAGCTGCACAGAAGTACTGCAAATGGGACTTTGGCAGCACACTCCAAAGGACCTTCAGGAAATGAGCCTGGAAGGGTTTATCCATCTGGAGGATGGTGGAGGCTCTGCTTTTCAAGACTATCCATCCAGCAGCCACATGATCTGGATATGATCGTAAACATGGAGTGTGAGCTTACTCGTCCCAACAGAACAATTTGAGTTATTGTCTGCTTCATATATTGCCTTAAAGACCCCTTGGCTAGAGGAAGAGGGAAGGAAGTAATCTAGCTCAGCTGTGGCCTGATTTACATATTCATACATTGGAAATTCATGTGCTGTGGAGTAGCATTTCTCAAACACCAAGGTGCACATTAGTTACTGCAGGGTCTTCTAAAAATGTAGTCTCTGATTCAGGTAGCTAGAGGGTGGGGTTTATGAGTCTAAATTTCTAGCACATTCTGAGGAGACACTGAGACACTGACACCTCAAGTTCACATATCAATGGTTCTACGGGTGTTATTTGAGTAGAAAGCAAAGAGTGTGAGGAATGAAGGAACACTAAAGCAAAAGGAAGTTGATAATTGTCCTGAATAACTCAGGCCAAAATGCAAAACCACAATCTGTAAATACTATTCTTGTATTCTATTCTTTACATAGATTCCTTTTAGCTGTCTTGGCTTTACTTGTCTTGTACAGTTCTTAATAAGAATAGCTATTGTTTTGCTGGTTTAGATAACTAACAAGCTCTCACAGAGTATTCCATAAATCATTAGTTAAAATGCAAAAAGCAAAGGTATGTATATGAATATATATGTGTGTGTGCATGACCTTTTATATAATCATAATTTAGCTCTGTAATCAACATTTTATATTCAATTATCCATCTTCAATATACCAAAAAAATGATCAAAGTTGGCACCTGGTAGCAATTATTTCAACCTTATTCCATTATTCATCATCTAAGAGAGATTAAGAAAGGGAATCATTTCCTGAGCGTCTGTTTCCACAGATATAATATGTTAGAGGCTTGTGTTTGTGTTAAATGAAATAATGCACGTGAAGCACGTCTGGTTTTGTCCAATACCTGTTCAAAATAAATTTTAAGCTTTTCTTGTTGTGATAATCTTCAAAATATTATGATCCATCTCATGACAATACTTTTCATTAACTGTATTTTATAATGATCACAATTTTAGAAAAAAATCATGCATTTGATTAATTACTATTTTGCCAAATGTTTTTTAAAGGAATGTCTGATGTCTAAAAAAAGCTAGTCATCTGAAAGTTTTAAAGTATCTCTGTATTCACCATGTCTCCCAAATTACAAAAGCTTCTGGGCTGGGGATGTGGCTCAAGCGGTAGTGCGCTCGCCTGGCATGCGTGGGGCACTGGGTTCGATCCTCAGCACCACATACAAATAAAATAAATATGTTGTGTCCACCGAAAACTAAAAAAAAATAAATAAATATTAAAATTTTTTAAAAAAGCTTCATAAAAAATAGACTGTAACCTGTAAAGAATCACAATTAAACACATGAGATCAACTTCACAACGTGATATTGACTAATATAACTAGTGCTTTTGGATGACCATTCAGCCTCTCTGTGTGGAAGGATTATTAAACTAGCTCCTGGTCTTGATGTTTTCAAAGGTATTATTGACCATTCTATGGATTACTTTCACGTGGAAAGTTACTTCTTATTATCAGTGGCTCACACAAATAAATCTTGTTATTTGTAAATAGTTATTTGTACATAAGAAGTCAATGAAAATGAAGTTTTCTATAGATCTATTTTACACATTAAACATTTTTGTATTCTTTAATATCAATGAAGTGTTACAAATTGAAGAAAATACACTAAAAGAAAATTATATAAGTCTTTACTGAGGAAGAAATGAGCTGTTATCTCATCAACTCAAAATGTTGAGTTGACAAATTTGTCATGTTCCCATGCATAGATTTCAAATACAAATGTGTTCACATTGTTATTTTCAACTAAATTTTTAAGTTTAACTTTAATTACAAAATAAACACACACGAGAGCTTTTGTTTTAATGCATATATTAGACAAAAAATAAGAGAAGATCTGAATTTATGTCATTATTATGGTATTCTCTAAAATACTAAATGCAATGAGAATATTTTGAAGATTAAGCAGGAGATCATGCTTGGACAGAGAAAATTTGAGGAAAGTAATCTTTCCACAGAAATTTATTTTAAAGACATTCATCTTGGGGGTGAGGGGCAGGTACTAGAGATTGAATTCAGGCTCACTCAACCATTGAGCCACATCCCCAGCCCTATTTTGTATTTTATTTAGAGACAGGGTCTCACTGAGTTGCTTAGTGCCTCACTGTTGCTGAGGTTGACTTTAAACTCGAGATCCTCCTGTTTTAACCTCTAAAGCTGCTGGGATTACAGCTGTTAGCCACTATGCCTGGCTTTTAAACCCATTTTTAAAGACTGATGTTTGAATCATTAAAAAAAGTCAAAGTTCAAGAAGTGCAAGAGCACTGATATAAGATGAATATAAGATAGCTATTTAACTATGTGAAAATTGAGACACAGACTGCACTTTTCAAGTTCCCAGAAACAGGTAGAAGATGAAACCAGAAATACTCCCTTATTCTAACTGGTTGAGATTGATTTCCAAAGTCTGCAAAGCAAGGAAGCCAGAATATGTGCATATCTTTTAAAGTTCGTTTTGAATGATTATGTAAAGCAAACTGTATGAAGTTATAATTGAATAGGTTCATTTTATCTTAACACTACTGAGCACTACACGAAGGCCCAAATCAAATGTTTCTGTTTTAGGTGGACATACGAATCAGGTGGAAGCCTTATATTACAGGGTCCTTGGCTCCACTGTGGCTCTAGGGTATGCTGAGATGTTTGGCTTCTTGGAAGCTCAGTTTTCAGATTCATTTGCTGTTGGCATATGCCATGTTTAAAATTGACTTTATTCACAGGGCCATTATCATTTGAACATTATGAAAGTTTGCTTCCCTCCAGTAGTCAAAATAAAGGATTTTCTCCTGATGTGTGTCCTTTTATTAGCTCTTTCAGTTTTTATCACCTGTTGCTCTGTGTCCTGTGCATCATTAAATATTCAAATGCTCTGTCCAACTAACATGCATATTTCAATGAGAAAGGTCTATTGCATCCCTTTGCTTGACCAAAACAGAAATGTCTCTAATAGGGCCCTATCAAAGAATGTATATTCTTATCCCATTGGGCAGAAATGAGATGGTGTTTACTCTACCTCTACAAAACTATCAAATATTTCTTCAGGAGTACCATTTTCTTTCTCTTATTTCTCTTATAACTACATATTTTGTAGTATATTCAGAATATGTTTATTTAATGCCTTACTCAGTGTCTATTCTCTCATCTATAAATTGAAATGGTTTCAATATGATGAATATACTACTATAAAGTGCAACATTATGTGCCACAGTAAAAGAAAATAGTGACTAAATTCTTAGCAACAATAACTAGTAATTATTAATTAGCAAAAGTAACTAGATTTTCTAACTAGATTTGGTAACTTATTAATCCTTCCCACCAGCCTCTTATTGTTTTGAAATTTCTGTCAAATATTCAAGTCACTTGGCAATTTGTCTCCTTCTAGTGGCATTGCTTTGTCTAAGATGGACATCCCACTGTATATATTTCAGGAAAAATTCCTGCTCAGCTTCAAACCAGTAATTCTCAGAACATTAGGGGATTTTGCTACAAAATAGATTCTAATTTAAGAGGTCTGGAGTGGAACCTAAAATTCTGTATTTCTAAAAACCTCCTGGCAGATGAGACCACACTTACATTAGAAAAGGCCCAAGCACTTGTGGAAGCTTCTAGGGAAATAGGGAATTGCATCATTTTTCAAATGAGGCATATTAGGTTCACTTAAACAGTTCTGTTTCTGAAGCTCTCTGGGTATAAAGTTACAGGACATAACTTTCTGTAGCAATATTAAATCAGAGGTTTTTTTATGAAGTCATTTTCAACACACATAATACAAATGATGTCCCAATTTCAACTGAGATGAGGAGAGTTTGAAAAGCTATGGTCACAGTTGTGTACAGGATGATGATGTTAAACTGCACCTGAGCCCTGTGCTCTTTGAAAGTAGTGGCAGTCAAGAAATCCCTGCAACATTTTCTGTTCCAAGCAGCAGGCTAATAACAAAGGACCACCCTGCCCTCACATTCCAAAATAAAACCAGACTCCCTATTTACCTGTCACATTGGGGCCCTGAAAATCATCCTAGCTGTCTTCATTTACTTTGAGATTTTCCGCATTACTGAATTTTCTCTTCTATTGCAATAGCAGGAATAAAATTGCCTCCTTAATTGTCCAGTTCACAATATCTTTCATAGTAGGCAATGCCTATTTTCAGAGTAGAACAGAGTGGTTGAATGTTTGGGTCTCAGAGTCAGATAAATTGATTGTTAGTTCTGACCCTTGATTATTAGCCGAATTATCTTGAATGAAGTATAAAACTCCCAAACCTCCAAAATTCTATTTCAAACTAACCAAAGGTAAAGCATTTTATCCAATCCTTATTTTATTTTTTTATGGTGCTCAGGATCAAACCTAGTGCCTCATGCAGGCTAGGCAAGCACTCTACCTCTGAGCATAACCCCAGCCCTGAGAATGACTTTTTTTTTTCATTTCAGGAACTTATGAAGCTGTTTTCTATATCTAGACTTTACTCTATGTCATCCTCTCTTTTGTAGGTATTCCACAGGTGTCACAGGACTGGTTTTTCCTCCTTATTCACATTTTTATTAGCAAATCTCCATTTAAAATGTCCTTTCTTGAAATCCCTATCCAAATACTCCTTCCCCTCATCATTACCTAGTCCTTTCTAAGTTATAATATCCCATATCCACCATTCTAAATGTTTATTTACTGTGTTTCTTCATGATAACATAAGTTCCAAATGGGCAAACTTCAAAATTCTTGGGACCCAGTGGGAAAAAAAAGTATTTTTCTTCTTGTTCATACATTTTTTTCTATGCTTCCAGAGTTTCCCTCCCTCTCTCCCCACCTTTGGGATGATTTTTAAAAGTTTGCTATCCAATATAGTTCTAAGTAAATAAATATCTTCATTTTAAATTGTTGCCAAGAATTCTTCCTTTCACTTTTTCATTATGCAATATCACTTTCAATGAAAATGACATTAAACACATGTAGAAATCATAGAAGTTACACAATTAATGTATTTTTCTCTAATCAGAAAAGAGAAAAGATTGCACAAAACTAATTTCCCATTTGACTTTCCCTTTGACTTCTTGGTATCTGCACATTCTGCACTTCTCTACCTCAAGTTTACTGATGAGTAAGAAGGACTAAAAGGAAAAGAAATTATGGGGTCACACTGATTTCCTTTTTCCTTTTGAGACATCATTTGCTGCAAAATTCATTGGCAGCTTACACACATTGCTATCTAATAACCACTGAATACTATTGGCAGCTTACACAATATATATCTAGTAACCACTGAATACTATTTAACATAGGATTTGACCCCTTCATCAGAAGGCAAAAATTTTTTAAATAAGCTATAACAAAAAACTACTTGATTTTTTTTCTCTCACATGATATTACACATGTAAGCATTCCACAAGTGATGTGGATCTTGTGTAGAGTGAGGGACTATAAGAAAAACATAGAAAATAGAAAATTATTGTTTAATGTGTTTACTGTGTTGACTGGAAAACTATTTATTGTTCATAGTACAACATCAAAATTATCTTCTAAATCTATGAAAGCTATTTTTCAACTCTGTTTGTTATAGATAATGGATAGTGATGCAAAATTATCCTTCACCACAAATATACAAATTGACTCATGTTGAAAAACAATTTGACCCACCTTTTACCCATATTTGCACATTTGCTTCAATATACATGATCTACAAATACCCTTTTCTTCTGGGTTTTCTTTTAACTGGTTGTAATACCTTACGGGTTTGATCATGCATGGATTAAATAAAATATTTAATGCTCATTATCATATCTACCAAAAAGTCATGAATAATTTTTCCTTAAAAAATCCTGTCTAGTTTTTTTTTCAGAACTCAAGTTCCCTGTAACATTTTTCTGTTTTGCCCACCATAATCTAAGATGACTGTTGCAGCTCCTTCTACCCTCTCCATTTTCTAGTAATTAGGAAATCAAAGATGAAGCCAAGCCCCTTTCCTTCTCAAGGCAGCAAACTTCATATCTACTCACTCCCCATTGGCCAGAACTGATTCAAACTGCATATGTTCTGACAGAATATGCTTGAACACAGTGTCTTTGCCATTTCATCCGTATGACTACCATCAAACTTTGAATTCTACTACTAAAGAAAAATTTGAGCAACAGAACTTGACCAATAACCAGCAGTTTCTTCCATTAGCAATTATGTGGGTTTTCCAAAAAAAACATCCTTAACCTTCCTCTTGGTTTGACTGATCTTCAGGAATTTTTCATAACTCTTCCTAACTCTGTCCCTAACCTCCCTTTTCTTGAAGAATTTACTTTAGAAAGTTTGTAATTGTAAATTCTTCCTCTGACCCTTTGAGATATAACTCTCTTTTAAAAGACTCTTGCCAATTTTATAACCAAGAATGTCTGGGTCACAGAACCAAGAGCCATCACTTTGAAATGTAATCTCTTTGAGAGCACAGGCACACAACTTTGATGGGCACCAATTAACAAACAAAACTGGCCCAATCATGGACAAAAAAAATTACAAATTCAGGGATAACTCAAAGTGTTCTACACATACCACTGACCAACTTCTATCCCAATTCTCTTCTACTATTTTCCCACTACACCTCATCCTACTGCTCATAATCCCCTCTTTTTAATCCAGCAGGGTGGAACTCAGTCTGTGGTCTCTTCTCCCTATTGCAGTATCCAAGAATAAAGTCTTGTTTGGTTGGTTAACATTGTCTTTTGAGATTTTGCTTGACAGAAGATTTGGAGGAATCAGACATATCAATATGCTAAAAATTATCTGAGAAGACATCTTTATGGAGAAGATTGACCTGTGTTTTGAAGGATTAGTAAGTTTTCATAGATGAAAGGGACAGATATTCATTTTCTGGGTAGAACAAATAATGCATAATCCGACGCAGAGATTTATTCTGACACAATGACTAAACAACATGGTTTTCAAGCTCAAATGCAGGCAAAAATAATTAGAGAAGAGGTTCCAGTGTAAAAATAAAAAAATGAAATCACAGAACTGAACTGTAATTTAGGCAGCTCATGCTCCCTCTGGGGAGGTGGTCTTGTTCAGACTCTATGTTTGCTGCCATGGTATCAGATTTCATTTTTTTAATAAGGATTTTTGTTTAAAAATCAAATTGTATCTATATATAAATAATTAGAAATTTTAAAAACTAGGGTATGCTGCCAACAACATTTGGCTACACATAGTTTATTTTATTATGTGTTTTCTCTAAGAGAAATAATATTTGAGATATTAAGTAGTGTATAAGAGGTAACATCCAGGATATCAATTTTTTCCTAATTTTGTCATTTGGGGAAACGAAATTAATTTTTTTCTAAGCCTGAGTTCTCCTATATGAAATTGGAATGAGTATTATATAGAATTAGATTATTGATGTTGATATGTGTGTGGAAAAGTGTCAAATGTAATAGAGAAAATGAACTTATAAAAGGGAATGAACTTATACAAGGGAACTTATAAAATTGAAATTAAACATGTATGTACAAATACTTGTCTAATAGCTTATAAAAGCTATAAAATATCTCCTCTAAAAAATGAAGACAAAAATGTCATTGACTCCATAGTTCTATGTTGAGAATGATACAACAGGGTTTTGGCATGGTTTGGATGAAGTACACATGTGACTATCAATGGAAGTAGGAGTAGGATATAACATACACCACTATCCCTGTCAGTCAGCCAGGAAAAATAGCACCTTCTGAGGAATAGATAAAAAGGGGAAAAAACAAACATAGAAATAATATTACAAAGACTGCCAATTATCCTGTGGAATATTAATGCTCATTTTATGCTGATGTTGCTTTAATGTTAATTAGAAATCCAGAGTCTTTGTGCATATAATGAATATTCTTTCTCATGCTCTACTTATTTGTCCCTGACAATTACTAAATTAATTACTTCAAGTCTGAGTTCACACCAGTCTTTAACCCTTCAGGTTGGTTCTCAGTGTGGAATTTAAAACTGGTTCTCCAAAGTATCTTAAATATTATTTGGAGCATGTAAATAAAATATCTATAAGATATGATTAAAGATCTCCTGAACAAAATTATATAGCAGATACAGGAAGATTTCAAGATTCAGGTTCTAAAGCAGTTGAAATTGATCAAAAACTGTCAATATTTGCTTGATGCTGATATTTCTTGTCCTCCATATTCACACAAAACATAAGCATGATATAAAATACAACTCTGAGGAATATGAAACCTATTTCTTATTTGGTTGAAAACATATAAGAATCTATTAAATTAATATGAAAATATACAACTTAATGTACTTAGCAATTTCCTTCAATACACATACATGCATGAACAAAGAAAGGGCTATTAAAACAAAATAACAGAGTTTCTGTTGGTTAATAATATAATCAATGAGAAAGTTTTAAATGTCTTGTGTTAGTCAACTGGGCTGCCATCTGATGGTACCACACACTAGGTGGCTTAGACAACAGTTTGTGTCTCACAATTCTAAAGCCTGAGAAATCCAAGATCAAAGTGCCTGCAGAACTGGTTTCAATTGAGAACTCTCTCCTTGATTTCCTTCCCACTATTTCCTCACATAGCACCTATGGAATATGCTGTTTGTGCACACACCTCTAGGGTCTCTTCCTCTTCTTATAAGGACCATGGTACTATTGGAATTTGGACTACCAATATGGTCTCATTTAACATTAATTACTGCCTTAAACACCTTTTTATGAATATAGTTACAACAGGGAGTAGGGCTTCAACATATGAATCTTGACAATTCGGTCAATAACATTTTGTAAAAATAAAATCAATTTAAAATGTTCTAAGACAATTTGCCTAATGCACTTGCCTATTAATTCATGCCCATTATTATTATCTAGTCTATAAGCTGGATGTGCGTGTATGTGCATGCACGTGTGTGTATACTTGTTGTTGATTCTCTGATTCTCAGTAATTTCATTTATGTTTTAGAGAAAATCATTTTTGATTGTATGATTTGATGTTGGTTTATGCTGAATGTTATTATGGTTTGGTTATGATGTGTCCCCCAAAAGTTCTTGTTAATGCAGGGATATTTGGAGGTGAAATAATTGGATTATATGAGTTGGAACCCAAGCAGTAATCCTAGTTTGAATGGATGGGTAGTGTGGTACCTGCAGGCTGGTGAGACATGGCTGAAGGAAATGGATCAATGTGGGGTGTGCTCTGTAAGGGTGCATCTTCCCTTTTGCTCATCCCCCACAAACTCATACTTCCTTACTCCACTATATGCTGAGCAGTTTTTCTCCACAGGGACTTTCAGCCTTGATGTGCTTTCTCAACTTGCCCCAGTGCAATGGAGATGTCCATCAATGAAACTATTGAAATAGTGAGCCCCAAATAAGCATTTTTTCCTCCAAATTGTTCTTATTGTGTTTTTGTCACAACAATGAAAAGGATAATTAAAACAGAAATGATATCACACTTGATCAATAATAAATTTCTGTCTTTGATTTGTATGATTGAGAGAACACAATCCTGTTTAGCAATAACTGCATCACCAAAGCTATTGCATTACCATAGCACTAGGAATAACCTTTACAAATTCTATACAATCAATTGTTATTCAACCTTAAAAATAAATAAATTTTTCTGCATCCTACAGCTTGGATGAACCCTAAAGACATTATGCTAAGTGCAATAAACCAGACACAAAAGAACAAATATTGAATGATTCCACCTTTATGAGTTACATAGTTAAATTCATAGAAAAAAAAACAGAACAGCAATTACAAGGGTCTGAGCAAAAGGAAAATAGTTAATTGCAGGAAGCCATCCATGAAATACATGAGGATCTTCTCTTGGCATGGCAGCCAGGAAGATAGGCCTGGCATGGGGAATTTTCTGTGGCTCTCCCATGGCAACAGATTGCCCAATGCACATGACATTTCCCCCTGCTCTGCTAGGAAGGTTCCAGGTAGTAGCTCTGGAGATGGGCTTAACCCATTAGGAACTGAGCAGCCCACCTTTAACCTTTTTTGGAAAAGAACATTTTAAATAATCACTTTGATGTTTCCCAATATAAATAAAGCAAGTGCAGGCTCCATTTTGTCTAGAAGTTTGATCTCTCTCATCAGCTTGCCTGTCCTGCCCCCGCTTTTGAAACTACTTTCTGTGTTCTGTGGTTTTTTTCACCATTTTATTTCTCTTAGCCTTTATTTCTCAACCAGCCCATTCCACTGAGGGGAACCCCCTTCCTACCACACAGGCAAGACGTTGGCAGGAGTTAATTATTATTTAATTGGGACAGATTTTGAGTTTAGAAAGATGAAAACTTTCTGGAGATAGATGATGGTGATGTATGTATAGATCTGAAAGTGGTTAATATCACTAAAGTGTATTAAAATGCATTGATGTATTTAAAATGCATCAAAGTGTTATATTCTGTTATGTACATTTTATCACAATACATTTTTTAAAGTTATATTCTAACATACTTTTAAATTATTTGAATTGTAACTAATAATGGGAAAAAAGGTAAACACCATGAGATGAGATTGTTAAGTAAAAATAGATAAAAATACAATTAACCAAAATTTTCTTATTCATGTTTTTATTCAGATTTGTACTTTGGTTTTATTTACTTTTATTATGAAGAAATTATTTTTAGTGTCTCCATTTCTCGTTACTTATTAGTGACTGAAATACCCAAGGCTAGTTAATTCAAGATAGATTATTTTATCCATAAATTTTCGATATTATCTGGGAAAAGAAACACACACATACACACACACACACACACACACACACACACACATATATATATGTTTTAGATGAATGGAAGGACTATAGTCATTCCTCTGTAGCTCTGTAGCCAGGGAAATTGGTTTCAGAACTATCACCACAACAAACCCAGACACCAAATCTATGGATTCTAAAGTTCCTAATTTAAATAGGCATAGTATTTGCATATCACCTACAAACATCTCCTGATATACTTTAAATTGTCTCCAGATTATTTACAATACCCAGTACAATGTGAATGCTATATAAATATTGTAATGTTCTATTATTTAGGGAATTATGACAAGGAAAATATCTGTGTATCTTCAGTACAGAGATGTAGGATCACAGTTACATGGTTCAAGAATAGGGGAGGTGGACTGTACTTGGTTTTCTCAATTACAATTGATTAAAGACAATAGATTAAAATCAAAAGTCTTATGAATATCCAGTATGATATTAACACAGACTCTAATAGTCCTCATTTTCTTATTGCTTGGATAAAAACCCTGGCATATCTAAAGTTACAGGGCCATTATCTTACTACAACAAAAACCCTTGAAAGTACTTTCTCATGTTTTACATCTCCCCAAACAATACCATCTTTATTATGTGCCAGGAGGAAACTGAAAAGACAAACAGTGGAATAATGTGCTCAGCTTTACAGAATCATCCTGAGATCTCCTGGGAAAATGTGCCCTTGTAATAGACACCTCTCTTCCATATTCAGACAGGTCATCAATTCCTTAAAATTGATTAAATTAAAGAAGCATGTTCTTTCATGATGATGAACCATGCTTTTATATTTGACTACTAAAACATAATAAAAAATTCAGTTTAATATGCTTATTATGAATTTTTCCCTCATTAATGAAGTAGTAACTTGGATCATAAAATGGTATCATATAATGATAACCTATCTGGATTTAAAGAAAGCTTTTGTTCTTTTACACAAAGCTGATTGATCTGCAAGGACAGCACTAGGGTACAAGGAGCAGACACCTATTGAAATGGATGGAAATAATCTCAAGTGTGGAGATAGACACTGTCAATATAAAGATTTAAAACCAGGCAAAAAAAAGGGAAAAAAACCCTCCTCCAACCAAAAAAACTGACACATCAAATGATAGAGGACATCCAAGGAGAAGAGACAGTTTTAGGTAGGATCACCTTGGCTACAATTTGATTGCAAGAAATGTCTGTCCAAGAGAAAGAAACACACTAGTCTTTTTAAATTAAAACAATGGTAATCTATTGATATTTTAAAAAAAATTATGTAGTTTTACCAATTATATTTATAAATAAGGAATGTTTACCTTCATGGTGGTCCAATGACTACCATTTTGTGGGGCATAAGGTTTATAACCAATGAGTGACCTAATGATAAAGCAGTTATACTTTATATGCTTTCTATATTTTTCATTTCTGTGAGAAAATCTATACAGTGGATAATATACTTTAATTTATACCTCCTTGGCAGAAATGATTTATATGCTCTTTCCTACAATAGCCAACTTGAGTGTAACAACAAGATGCACTTTCACTGGTTACAAATAGCAATTTGGGAATATATGGATGTTAGGTGTTCTAACACCATTGATCCAAAGGTAGGTGTTTTATACAGACACACAACATTAAATACTTTCAAGCATTTGATTGAAAACTTAAGATTTTATTATTTGTTGTTAGAGATATAAAATCTCTACAGTTTTCAATTTGGAGACAAATTAGTAAGTTTTAAAGTTCAAGTCTTAAGGATTTCTGAATTTCATGTAGTTTAAATTATTTTATGCATAACGAAAGAGTCATTTACATGTTTATTTTTCATGGAAAAAATAAAACATTTCAGTTTCCTATTTTATCCAGTTGTCCTCTGTATCACACAGTTATTAACATAAATCTTTTATTTAAGATTTTTTTGTTTCAAGATTTAATTAGCACTTAACTCTGTGATAATCCCTGTGCTGATCTACTAAGTATTTCTTTGCCTGCTGATATTTCTTTATAATTCTACACTCTCATTTGGCTTTTTCTTCATGTAACCCTAATTGATTTTACTGTTTTTATATTGAAGGATCATTTCTATAAGGACTTTTAATCCCATACTCAAAATAATAAAGTATTAAGCCCTAAAACCACATGGATTTAAAAAAATTCTGCATACATACCAAGGAAAAGGTACATTATACATGGAAATATAAAACTTGAAAAGTACCAATTCAGCATTATGATATGTCTCTTCATCACACCTAGCTACATATACTGTTTCTCATCATAGCTAGTATGTGCAGATTTAGCTACTATCATTGATTACCAAGAGAAGTTGCCAAATAACTTTCCAACTTCTTTTTCTATATAATAACTCCTGATTTTGCATTTATTTCAGAAAATGAAGTTTTTGAGACCTCATATAGCATGTACCATATTCATTATGTACTTTGTATGAATTTATTAATTAATTCATTAATATGTGCTTCAAAGGATATAAATAAGGGTACCTTTACAAAAGTATAGTATCTGAGATTAGCACTCAAAAATTTCAGACATCTAGATGTAGGCTTCTGGGTCTAGTATTTCACTGATTATTGTGAAGCTAGTAAAACTGCTAATTAAATCTTTTCATGTCCTTATTTAATTCAAGGTTGATGTAAGAAGAGCTGCTATTAAATTTTAGAGCAGTGCTTTACACAACGAATCCACAAATTGCCCTGAGTTCTGCCAAAATTGAATAGCAAATAACCCTACAGACTGCCCAGAAAGCACAGTTCATGGGAGCTCAGGGTGAAGAGATTATCCTTATTACCCTTTTTAAGTATATATTTTTTTGAATTGTACAAGTTAGAAACCCAGTGGCCACATGATCTATGCTCAGGATAGAGAAAAATAAGTAGAACTTATAAGACTATTTGTTGCTGTTGACAATGCTAAACTTCCCAACAGGAACTTGTTTTAGTGTAAAAAGCATGGAAGCAACAATAAAAATACCTGAGTTTTGAGAACTGTCTTTTCTGCTTCCTAGCTTTCTGGGAATGGTATGTACAAATGCAAAGGAAGGACATCCATGGAGGAAAGCTTACATTAAAAGGTGAGAATAAGTCAGGCACAGTGGTGCATACCTGTAATTCCAGTGGCTCGGGAGGCTATGGCAGGAGGATCGCAAGTTCAAAGCCAGCCTAAGCAATTTAGTGAGGCACTAAGCAATTCAGTGAGACCCTGTCTCTAAATAAAATAGAAAACAGGGTTGGGGATGTGGCTCACTGGTCAAGTGCCCCTGAGTTCAGTCCCTGGTAACACCCATCCCCCCAACGAAAAGGGTGAGAATAAATGACTAGTATAAACCACATGTATCCAAGACTTCTAAACCATTGGTATCATTCTTTGTATTAATATCTAAATACCATAACTTCAGTTTCCTTAGGCTTTGGGAAGCTGGATGCTAGGGCTTCACTCTGGATATACAGTTTTCTTGCAAAAGATTTTAGTAGGCTTCTTATTCTTCTTTGCCAGTTATGCTGTTTCTGGATGATTTCACATGTCCAGTCACAAGAAAAAGGTAGCAATACTTCTATTATTCATAGTAGTATGGGTATCTGGAACCTGTTTGTAATGAGACAACATATATCTTCTTGCCTCTGAAATCCCTAATTTCATGAATTTTATTCTGGTTACAACATTACTCCTAATAGTGCTTCATCCATCATGATTCCCAAGAATATTTACTTCCACAGACTCCCACTGGAGCTGTTTCTGGACCTCATTGATGGTGACAAGTGCAAGTCTTTATCAAAGAATGAATAAAACAGAATAAAACAATATTCTATCTTTAAATCCTGCCATATCTAGGTAAAATTATTTTTTCTCTTATTTACAGTCTTACTTTATAGTAATGGATTTGAAATTATATTAGAAATATCCAGTCAGTCTGGCCAATAATTTTATATGAGGACAGCAAAGTCCAGAGACATTAAATGATTTGTTTAGTATGCTGAAAATTGTGAACGACAATGTTGTTAAACTTACTGTTTGAAGTTTTATGTTGTAGAAATACAATAATGCATCATCCATATATGTTTCCATTGAACTGTTTAGACACATTGCTTTTATGTTTCCAGAAATTTAAGCTCTCATCCTACTATTCTGTTGCTTGTGGGGAGCATCATGGTCTAGTATAGACCATGTTAGTTTAAATTGCAAGTTAATGTTTAATTTACTGCAGAATAAATGAAATAACAATCTTGATTGTGTGTTTAGATGTAGATTACTTTAAGAATTATTTGTAATTGAAATCCTATAATACTTTATTAAATAGGTATTTTATTTATATTTTGTAAAGGAAACACTGGGCTTAGAAATACTTCAAAAAGAAAAATTATCTCATCAAAATGAAATAATTTTAGCTTATCTTATAATAATGTATCTGAAAATAACTTAAAGATAAGGTATATGATATTGAAATTGTGTTATACTCATATAACAGAGACCAGATATCAATATCTGTGATTTAAAAAACTCAGCATATTTTGCCAAATTTATAAAATTGATGTTGGGTAAAAAGAGCAATGCAATGCACGACAATGTTATGGACTGAATTGTTTTCCCCTCAAATTTGTATGTTGAACCTTTAATCCACCATATGACTGTAGTTAGACATAGATACTTGAAGGAAATCATTAAGGTTAAATGAGGTGTAATTAAGAACAGGACCCTAATTCAACAGAACTGGTGTCATGAGAAAAGAAAGAAAAACCAGAAGAATAAGAACATGAAAGAAAGGCCACATAAGTATATGTGAGTAGCCATCTGCATGCCAAGAAGAGAGACTTCACCAGAAAACAAACCCAGGAGTGTCTGATCCTGACTTTCCAGTACCTAGAACTGAAATAAAATAAGTATGTAGCATCATAGTCACCCAGTCTGTGGTATTCTATTATAGCAATATGAATAGTCTAACAAAGCCAATAATGTGACCTTGCAATATTTCATATATTTTGATATTTAGATTAAATTAGAATGAAAGTTAATTTAAATTTTAATGAAACAATTCAAACTTTTAATATCATTGAGTTTGACTCTCATGATAATTATGAACTGTGTCTTATAAATAAACAATAATGAATAAAACAGAATGAAACAATATTCTTATATCTTTATATGCTGCCATATCCAGGTAAAAGTATTTTTTTTTCTAATTTTACAGTATTAGTTTATAGTAATGGATTTGAAATTATATTAGAGATGTCCAGTCAGCCTGGCCAATATTTTTATATGAGGACACCCAAAGTCCAGAGACATTAAGTAATTTTTTGAAGATCAGAATTATGTCCTGGAAAATCTGAGATTTTTTAGCTCTTCTACTCTATTCAGTTAATGATCCTTTCTAAGTTTCCTTACTTTCTTCCGTATAAAATGTGTCCTATGAATGAACTAAGAAAACTAAGCTAAATTTTATGTACATTTAAAATATCAGGGGAAAATGGATTACTTCCAAGACTTTAAAAAACTAATTTGGAAATATTGGTTCTTGTAATATTGTTTTTTTTCCATGGTATATTCACTGTACTGTATCATGGCACTTACCTAATTCCCTACTTTAAGCTACAGATTTTCACTTTAAAATGACAAATTTTCGAAAGAAGTAATTATGTCATATTTACAAATATAAACCCAGAAACTTCAGTGGCTTCCTTCATGTAACATTTATTTCTGATTAGAGTCTACTGAAGTCTAGGCCACCCCTTTTTTACTTGGAGCTATATCCTTTGAACTATGTGACCTCCAAGATCACCACAACAGGAAAGGAGAGATGTTATAGAGAAACCATGACCCTTAATAATCTTGGACTACACATCATTTTGGTCTGTTTATTGTCAAGAACGAAGGACTTGAACCTAACCATAAATGTTTCTATGGACTGGGATGAAGGCAAAAGGCCACTGTGGATTTAATCCTTCTCCACCCAAAACATTAAAGCTTTAATGTATGAGGATTGGGGTACTCATTCCATAGGATTTGGGTTCTTATAAAAAAGACATCAAAGAGCTCATTCTCTCTCATCCAAGTACACAAAAGGAGACACATGAGCACACTGTGAAATGTCACCTGCTTATAAGCAATATTAAAAGATTTTAGGGTAAAAACTACTTTGTTGGGGCTGGGGATGTGGCTCAAGCTGTAGCGTGCTCACCTGGCATGCGTGCAGCCCGGGTTCCATCCTCAGCACCACATACAAACAAAGATGTTGTGTCCGCCAAACCTAAAAAATAAATATTAAAAAATTCTCTCTCTCTCTCCCACTCTCTCTCTCACTCTCTTAAAAAAAAAAAAAACTACTTTGTTGGCAACTTGGCCTAGGACTTCCCACACTCCGGAATTGTTAGAAATAAATTTCAATTGTTTAAGCATTAAGTCTTTGCTATTTTTGTTATGGTAGCTTGAGAAAACCAATATATGAGGAAAATAAATACTTAGTAGACTATCTCCTGTTTTTTTTTCTCTTTTTTCTCAGTTATTACTGTTGTTATCAATGTGATTATTGTTTTAGTTTATAGTCTCCTTTACACTGAAAATCAGATATACAGTAGGCCATATTCATCCTTTTATTAGATGTTTCCCCTAAATAGAGAAAATCATCAAATGGAAGTACATTTTTATATATAGAGGAAGTTTTAATCATATTTGAATTGGGGCCAGAAGTGTCAGGATAGTTTATAGGTTAAGAGCAGGGACTCTGAAAGCATTAATTCTAGCTCCACCACCTTTTAGCTAAATAACCTTGGGGAAATCACCTTTCTTCTTGGTGTATCAGGTTTCTCATCTGTAAAGTAAGGATAATAATTCACCTAAGTAATAGGATTTTCATGCAAGTTAAATAAGTTAATATTTGAAAATTCCATAGAACAATGCTTGACATATAGAAAGTGGTATTTATATATCAGTTCCTAAATAAAATAAATTTTAAAATAGACTTAACAGGTAAAATTAGAGGTGAAAGACCACCTATAGATTGACTAAAGGTAAAAATACAGCTTTTTTTGATATTAGAGTCTAATTAATTTGATACTTAATTTGGCATTCCTGAATAATTATGGCACCTTAGAGAACAGTAAGTCCCATGACATGCTTCACATAAGAAGGTGTTTGACAGCCAAATATATTTAAAGAATTCTACATATTAAAGATGTTTACAAAGAAATCATTCAGAAGAGAAACTGTTTAAATTTGTTTAACCAAGAGTTTTTTTTTTTTCAAACTTATTTGAATGTGGATCTATTTAGCAATATATTTGACCCCTGGCAAATTAATGTTCTTTGGAACCTACTCTGGAAAACTTTGTCAAAGAAAAAATCATAGCTTGTATCTAATGTTTCAGGAAATAACGAAATGTGATTCAGTTAACAGGAATGTCATGAAGTGAACAAAAATTTTCTCGGATGTGAAGCTTGATATGCACTGTAGAAGGAACCCACGAAAAAGCAATAGGAAAACCTACCAGTGGCCAATGCTTAGAAGGGTCTCTTTGGTAGCTTACTATAATTGACTCACATAGTTGGAAAATAGAATAGACAGAAAAATAATTCCACATTTAGTTGGAAGCTTGGGTTATTGTACTTTAAATACTTCCCATCTAAGGCAAATATGGCCCTAGGAATGGGACTGTAAAGAAAAGCAAAAAGAGACAGAAGCAAGGTACAGAGGCAAAATAGAAGCTGCTCGACTGAGTTGCCAGCTTTATTTATATCAATAGGTTACATTAGGTCACTGACATCATTAGTACATATTGCTCATTGTATAAAGTTACTGTTACATGGGCAGGTTTAGGTTCAGTGACACATTGGTCTTGTCTAAGAGAGTCCCTTTATTCCCAGAAGCTGAGTGTCAGAGATCAAGGTCAAGGCTGATAAGACATTATCATAGAATATCCTCGTGAAGGACATTACCATAGCAGCTGACATTGAACATGTATTAATCATCTTATTCTTGGGAGAAAATGCAGAATTTTCCAACCATGGGAAGCAGGGTACCTGTTACCAACTGGGAGTTTGCTCACCAGAGGAACGCTGCCTTGTACATTTCCACAGCCAAAATCCTTACATAGGACTGAGATCATGTGTAGAAGTTCTAAGTCCTCCCCATCAGAACAGTGGCCAGCAAATTTCTTTAAATGGACAGATAGTAAGAATTGTGGCTTTAGGTTTTTTGTTTGTTTGTTTTGTTTATTTTTACCACAAAATTTCTATTGTAAAGATCAAACAAAAGAGTTATAATGCATAAACAAATGAGCATGACTATATTCAAATAAAACTTTTTTCTGATCACTGTAATTTGGACTTTAGGTAAGTGTCAAATACTACAATTTTTTAAAAAACAGCTGAAAATTTAGAAAATATTTCTTATTCACAGAGTAGACAAAAACAGGGAGCTAGATTAAGCCTATAGCTTGATGGTAATGTTACTAAGCAAGGCTTCACTGCACAATGTACTTTGAAGCCAATACTATGGACCTGGAATTTTGTAAATAGAAAAAAAAATTATTATGTACAAACCCAACAAGGAGACCAATAGCAAAAAGCTCTGATCTGCCTAATCTGTTGGTAGTGGGGTAATTTATAGGAAGAGAGACAGGAGAAGTTGTCCCTTGATTGGATGGCTAGAAGGGGAAGTTGTAGGATTTTCTTTTCTTGAAAAGCCAGTTCCAAACCATTCTTGTGTGGATTCTGCAAGATATTTCTGAAAGACAACTTAAGTATTTTGATATTTAAGGAATTTATGTTCAGGTGTATCCTGGCCTTAACTGATTTTAGTACCTTTTTTTTAAAAAAAATAAAGATTTGAGATATGAAAAGATCTAATAGGTCTTTAATATCAAAAACTAATTTTAATATTAAAAAGTTTCTACTTTGGTACAGGCATGGTGGAACACTCCTGTAATACCAGCAACTCAGAAAGTTGAGGCAGGAGGATTGCAAGATCACAAAATTGGCAGTGGAGCAAGACCTGTCTCAAATTAAAATTAAAAAAAAAATGTTGGGATGTAGCTCAATGGTAGAGCTTGGCTACGTGCCTAACAAGGGTGAGGCCATGGGTTCAAACCACATTATTCTTAAGTAAATAATTAATAAATTATCCAGTTTGTAACAAGTTTAAGATAAGTATATCGATCCATTGGCTTCATAGCATGACTATCAGTTACTACTGAGTCATTTTCTTAAGAGGAGGTAACTCAGCACTTGAAGACTCTATTCATATACAGGTAATAGCTAAGTTGAAAATGAAATTAAGAAGATAATGGAATGAATGGGATATTATTTGAAAACACATGCTAATTCCTGTATACATAAGTTTTACTGGAATTTTCAGAGTACAATCATACCAACTGGGAGAAACTTAGCCCTTAAGAAGAGTTGTTTATGGTATGAAAAGTGCTCTTTAAATATCATTTGGGACCACCAGAACACTTGCTTGAAATATGCATGCTTATTGTGCATCTTAATGGGCTTAATTGAAGAGTTTAATAAATTTAGATCCTGCAGAAGTAATTGAAAAAGTGATTGATAACACTAATAATATGTTGAAAGCAGTAAAGATCTAGAAGTAGCTAATTCTATGGATATCTTGGGAGGTTGTAAGTAATTATGACAGTGGTTACATCAGCTCAAAGCCAAACATCTGGATGCAAAATGAAACATTCAGTCAATTACCCAAAGCTTTTTTGTTAAGGGCAAACATCAGAATGATTCAGTGAACATTCACTTTTTATCTGGATTTCTGGAACTCATATGAGTTACACAACAGTGAAAGCTCTGTTACAGCAATGAAAATAACTCAGATTTTCTGAGCTGTCTTCATGATATACACAATCAAATTTATCATGATAGTTTAGTAGTTTACATATTAAAAAGTAACAGTGATGAATATAATGTATAATCAAAGTAATGACATTGATGGAATAAACCAACATAGTGTGTTCTTAGTATTCTGTATTTTGCAACTCACCAGGTTCTCAACAATGCCATTTGAAAACTGACCTGACAGGTAGCTCTCTCAGTGATACCCAAATGTGGGACAGAGGAAGAATTAATCAATATTCTGATTACTAAATAGATCATAGTCTTTCAATATTTGTACTTGTAACCTGGTTTACAAATGGATTTTTTCATTACAACATTATTTACTGTTATATAGGTCTTTTAATCCCACTTAACAGACAAGGGAACTTTAAGAAATTAAGTGACTCAGAGATGCAGAGCTAGTAAATACAAGAGTTAGACCTAGACTTAAACAAAACTTTTCTGACTCTTATTTAAAATTTCATTTGTGTTCAGCACATGAGGAAATTGTGTAACAAAATTCATGTGATTAGCAGTATTTAAATGAAACACTAGATGGAAACAAAATAATATACCTACTCATACAAATAGATATATTTACTAACAGAATGCAGAAATCATTAGTATAAGTGCATACATTATATATGGCCTATAAGTGGAGATAGTAAAACACTAAACCATTAATTATAAGTATTTTTCAGCCAAATATGTAATTTCTAAATTATGCTCCTACTTATATCTTTTTAAAATAATATTATATTTTAATGTTCATTGTTATTTTATTCAACCAAATATCTGCAAAAATATTCATTTTAATTAAAATTCAATATAAGCATCCAGAAAAGCACTTAGTTTCATGTATTCCCTTAATACATGCTTACCAAAATCAATCAGTTACAAAATGTACAAGAAAATCTGTAATTTATTAAGGAGTGGTGTTTTATATAACTATAAAATTATCACATTTGAAGAAATAAACATTTTAGCTCATTTTTCTTCTCTATCTTATTCAATTCAAAATGTTTCCTAATTAGATTAGCAATGAATTAATCAAGTATTTATTGTCAGTTCTCTAAAATCGATTTCATCTTCACAAAACAACTATCTGCCATCTTCAAAGGAATGTGGTGACAGGGGTAGGCCAAGACAATACATCAACCTTGACAGTTATTGTGAAGTAAGAGAAGGGAAAACTTAAATAATAACAGAAGTTTATAATAGTTTATAAAACTACATGTACTTTTACATTTTATCCCTGCACCACAAACAGATGCATAGGCAACTAAAGGTGAAGAGAAGACTATCATTGTAGAAGGACATGCCAACTTCATGCTGAAAATCATATGAAAAAGTCTATTTAGGATATATTTATTGATTTATATTTTTATTTTTGACTGATAAAATTTACTAATATCTTTATAACTTTTTAAACCATACATACAAGGTGTTATGTCAGAATGTGTTTTACCAAATTAAAAAGTTTTTGTGTAGCAAGGGGAACATTTAAAGGTATGAAGAAATAGCCTATAGAATGATAGAAATCTATATCAGCTACAATTCTGACAGGAGATTAATACCCAGAATATACAAAGAACTCAAAGAAAAATACCAAAAGAAAACCAAATAATCCAGTCAATAAATGGGCAAAAGAACAAAATGGTTATTCCTGGAAAGAAGAAGTAAAAATAGATAACATAGATATTAAAAAAATCTTCAACATCCCTAGAAATCAGGGAAATACAAGTCAAAGCTACATTGAGCTGGGCACAGTGGTGCACACCTATTATCCTATTGACTCCAGAGGCTGAGACAGGAGGGTAGCAAGTTCATGGAAACTTCAACAACATAACAAGAACCTAAACAAATTAGTGAGATACTCTCTCAAAATAAAAATATAAAAATAAATAAAAAGGGCTGGGGATGTAGCTCAATGATAAAGTACCACTGGGTTAAACCCCCAGCCTTAAAATATTAAAAAAAAAAGAAAGAAAAGAAAAAAGCCTTTGAGATTTTCTCTCAGTCCAGGTGGAATGGTAATCAAGAATATAAATAATAAAAGCTGGTGAGGATGTAAGGGAAAAGGTACACTCATACATTCTTGGTGGGACTGAAAATTAGTACAACCACTCTGGAAAGCAGTGTGAAGATTCTTCGAAAGACAAGGAATGAAACCATCATGTCATCTAGGTATTTCTCTCCTTGGTATTTACCCAACAGAACTAAAATTAGAATACTGCAGTGATCCAGGCACACTATTGTTAATAGCAGCACAAAGTATAATAGCCAAGTTATGAAACCAGTTCAGGTGTATAATATATACCCTGTAGTATATATACACAATGGAGTTCTACTTAGCCATAAAGAAGAATGAAATTATGGCATGGGCTGTCAAATGCATGTAATTGGAGAACATCCTGGAAAGTGAAATAGGCCAAATTCAGAAAGTCGGGGGTCTCATGCAGAAGCTAGAACCAAAAAAGAGGAAAAAAAAGCAAGAGAGAATTCCACGAAAATAGAAGGAAGATCAGTGAAGTACAAGAAGGGAATTGAGTTGTGGGAAAATTATGGGAAAAGGAAGAAACTGGGAGAATGAAATTGAACAAATTATATTATGTCTACATATGAATATACCACAGTGAATTTCACATTATGTATATATTTAAAGAACCAGTTAAAAAATCAATCAATAAATAGAAGGAAGACCATTAGAATAGAGTAAGGGGAATAGGGAGAGAGAGGAGGGAAGGGAAAGAGCAAGTAGTGGGGACAGAAATGGAAGAATTAAATTCCATTCACGTGTGATTATGTCAAAATGAACTCTATACTTACATAAAGCTATAATTCACCACTAAAAACATTTCTAAGAAAAATTTGATTAAGAAATTAAAATAATTTTTGAACATATCTTGCATAATTTTCTGGAATATTAATATTCCATTTGATCTGTTCTCAGTCTTTCTCTTAATTACCTTGTAGCATTATCTTACAGTGATGATTGCTCCTTTCTCCCAGGTATTCTATCTGCAATTGGCCTCCAGGACACAACTTTCTCTTTTTCCTTTCTCTCTTTCATGTATTGCAGGTTGTTCCTAATCAGTCTCCTTTGCTATTTGCTCCTTTCTCCCTGAACTCTCGAATGAGTGTTGAAGTGGCCCCTGACTCCACCATTTTGTAGATTTCCCCTTATTTACTATACTTGGCACTTCACCTATTGTTAGTAGTCTTTAAAATCCATTCTCACATTGGTGCATTTTTTTCATTTCTCCCACCACATGCTTTTCTAACAAATTCTTTCTTTCATATATCTAACTGCACCTAATAGGCATTACAATTTCCAAATGTTCAAAACTGAACTATTATTCTTGTTCCTAAACCAGATGTCCCAGAATCTACCCTATGCCAAATGATATCTGTTGTATTTTTCTAAATATCAAGTAAAAACCTGGACGTTGTGGTTGATTTTTGTTTTAATCACATTTGCTATACCTAATCCTCAGTAACAGCTCTTGGATCTGTTTTCAAAATTGTATCTAAACATTTCTCATACAAACCTAGCCTTAGCTACCATTTTCCCTCAGGAAGTTTCATATTTTCTATTTTCTACCACTATAGTCTACTTTCAACAGCAGCCAAAGTGATCCCTCAGGAAGATGGGTGAAAGTTTCCATTCTTGAGATACCTAAACATAAAAACATACAATATTTTAATTCTGTTCTCTTACATGTGAGTAGCTGCTATTAATAATGAATAATAACACAATACCTTACAACTCATGGAAAATATGTACAGTAGTAAAAAACATTATAAGAACAGAAAATATGAAGATCATACCCTCACCCACAAAAATGAAAACTTTGGAAGCATCCTACAAACCTCCCAAATGTTAACCTGATTATGTAGCAGGATAATTAATCATGGTTTTACTTGTGTTTTTAAAATATCCTTAACATTAGATGAAATGAGGCAATTTCTTCCTTTTCTCCACCTTCCATCCCTGTGAAAGTGGGTTTCTGGGTCAAGAAGAGCTTTGGTTCCTAAAACTTTGGGGTTTCCACTGATTCTATAATGAACATATCACATTATTTTCTAAAAGAGAAGGACAAAAATTTAAGTGTAAGAGAAAAGGGTGAAACTCTGAAATTTTAATGGGGGGGGGGGTTAAACAACCTGACATGGGAAATTTCTCCAGGACTAAAGGATGGGATGATGTTTGCAGTTCCCTGAATTATTTAGTCTACTAAAGAATCCAGGGTAAGGACAGAATATCCAGAGATTGACTGCAAGATTTATTAAAGGAGAACAATAGCTACATTGGAGAACACTGATTTATTACTTTGACACAGGAAAGCAGAAGCAGGGAAAGCATTCTCATCCCTGGCTTTTCAGGAAACTGCAAGAACTTGAGTTAAAAAGAATCAGCTCATTACACTTGGAAATTTAAATTTCCCATCTACATGTGAAATGAGACTCAGAATAACTTAAATGCATTTCAAAATAATTAAGTTAATACAACTTTTCCTCTATCTATTGTAATAAAATAACCATCATAACCTCTATAACCAGTATAGGCCATGCAGAACAAGATTAGTTTAAATGGGACTGAAACAAACTTAAATGAATAATAACACAATATAGGAGCCCCACCACCTCCCCCCACAAAAAAATTAAGTAAGAATGTGCCCTGGATATTAGAATTTGCTTTGTTACTGAATATCTATCTCTGTAACACAATATCAACAGTGAAGGTTTAGAAGAGTTGTAGACAAAAAAAGAAGAAGTCCAGAAAACACATGTAACTACTAGAAAGTTGACCCAGTCCTTAACTACATAACGGTCATATGAAGAAAATTTAAAAATCTTGATTGTTAATATTTAATTGTTTCATAAAAATGTTTTTTTTTTCTGAGCAAGTTTCATTCAAATATAGAAATATATAAAACTTCAGTTTATTTTCCATTGTTTCCAACCATGATAGTACTCATGATAAAAAGATATCACATTTGAAAGCAACACTTAAGTGGGTTTCAAACTACTTTTTGAGTTACAGAAATCAATTTAAAAACACATTTACTCAGATTGAACAATATCCCAGGTGGCATCCGTATGTGTTGATTATTGTGAAGTTTTGCTTCTCCCTCATAAAGTTTTCTCTGCTGATGCTTTCATATAAATCTTTATTACTAGTACTTACTATGCTTCTTTTCCCTTATGCAAGGTTGCATTGTATGCTATGAACTAAAAAATAATAATCTAACCTTATATTGCATTGAATTAGCCTTAGTCATGTAACAAACAGATAAGAATAGTGGCAATACTAACTTATTATTAACTAAACTCATTTCCCTAAAGTATTAAATAAAATTTGTACCTATCATAAGGGAAGTAAAATATTTCAACAATATAAGACTGTCCTTCTCAAACAATTTGCACTTGGCAAAGTGCACAGGAACAAGTGTATCTTAGCTCTGGTGTGCATAAACATGTTGATAGGAGATACAAAGTTCCTTGTGCATAGGAATAAGACAATATTTGCTTCTTTCCCAGAGAAACTGAGAAAAAAACAAAGCTTGATCTGGAGATCACAGGTAACAATGTACTCTCAATTATGATTATAATGTAACAAAGAGGTATCAAAATTACCACTCCTGAGATGAGTTATTTTTGCCATTTTAAAGCTGAGTTATTCATTTAGTTCAACTTTTAGCTACATTTCCAAAGCCATTTATAATGCAGTTGGTATTCCCAACATTTTATAAAATATATGAACATCAAGCTTACTTAGTATTCTTATTTTTTCTTTCTTCAGTGAACACATCACTAAAATATTGCTGAAGTTATAACACTGAAAGCATCAGAAAAGACTATGCTGGCAAAATAGCTAGTTTTAAGTCTGGGCAAGAATAGAAAGATCCAATGGTCATAAATCTGTAAATATAATTTATTGAATACATTTTTCAATTCATTGTGGTGAGACAGACAGAATTGAAATGGGTCTATGTGCATGTCTGTTTTATTCCATTTTATGTGAAAAGGGCCTGCCCCTGGACTGGGTCCAAATTGACAGAAGAGCTCTAGAAGAGTGATAAATTTTAATACATCTGCTAGCTGATAATGATTAATGGGCACATCTCAAACTCTTTAAGAAGTTTGAGATTTAAAGTGTCTCACTGCTTCTAAGTAGATTTATCAGAGACAGTTAATGGATGTTTCCACAAGGAAAATTACCAGTACTAAAAGGACTCCCTATTATAACTTGGTTAGAGATATAACTAGTAGAGGAAGGAACTTCCACATTAATCAGACTCTGTGCTTTATGGAAAATACTAGTTTACTTAAAATATGATTTTATTAGTTTAACCTAATGTTTAAAGTAATGGAAACTAATTCAATATGATTGAAGAGGTCTTAAAAATTGTGTAATGCAGAAGTCATCATTGCATTTATGATAAAGTTTTAAATTATAACTATCTTGTGGTTAATTCAATCTTTTACAAAATAACAGTGCATCCATAGGCCAAAATATCCAATCAGGAAATAAAGTATTATGAATTAAATTTACCTTTGTTAAGTAATTGATGACATCAGATTTCATTTCATGTACTTTTTCCCTAGGCCATCTTTGAGGTAGTTGAAAGTTCTTAAGTCTTGAAAAAAATGTATGAATAATCAAAATTATATTTGTATTTTACTTGAAATGTTAACAAGTGTATAAAAACAGCTTTAAAAATGTCAGCACATGCTATGTTTTAGACATGTCTTCCAATAGCTCATGTGTAAGACAATGCAAAAAGGTTTACAGATAAAATGACTGGGTTATGAGAGCCTTAACCCAATCAGTTAATTAATCCCTTGATAGGGATTAACTGAGTGGTAACTGTAGGCTGGTATGGTGTGGCTGGAGGAGGGGAATCCCTTGGGACTTAACATTGGGATATATTTTGTCTTTCTTGAGCAGAGCTCTTTCCCTGTGCTTCAAGATTATCATGTCCATAGCCTCTTTCCTCCACCACACACTTCCACCATGATGTTCTGCCTAATCTCAGTCGCCAGGAATGGAGTCAGCTATCTATGGACTGAGACCTCTGAAATCATAAGCCCTATAATAAACTTTTTCTCCTCTAATTATTCCTGCAGTTCTGTTAGTCACGATGGCAAAA
The DNA here is from genome assembly GCF_964194105.1 of Spermophilus citellus. NCBI lineage: Eukaryota > Metazoa > Chordata > Mammalia > Rodentia > Sciuridae > Spermophilus > Spermophilus citellus. The sequence continues at coordinate 3,657,004 of NC_138196.1, forward strand.
AAAAAAAAAAAAGCTGACTGAAACAGAATTATTTAGTATGATGTTATATGTACATTGATAGTTACATTGGGCTCAACAAAGTATGAGAAATTCTCTACATACTTGTTATGATCCCAATGGATTCACATTTTCAACTTAGAAGGACTTATTTAACACTTTCCATTTCACCCATTATGGTTGTATTGACTTTACACTTGAAAGTGTACTTAAAATAATAAGGTAACTCTTTTTTACTGAAAATGTTATACCACCATAATGGCAAATGGGGCTTATTTTATGAAAGGAAAAAAAAGGCATTGATTCTAACAAATTCTTTATTATAAATTTAGTTCAAAATTATTAAATATTGCCTCATACTATTTAACACTCCCAGTATTATTAACATGTTAAATTTATTTTCAGTGAATACTGTCATATCAAAATATTTATCAATATGCTGTTTACATAAATTTAAATATTCTTCTAATTTACTAAAGTAAATTAAATTAGTTTACTAAAGGCACCATGATACTATGGTTTTCTAATATTCTTGCCTTGGTCCTTCTATTTAGATTTTTTTCCTCTCTTATACCCCAAACCTTCAATTTTCTTTTCTCCTCTGTACACTTGCTCTCTCAAAAAAGTCATTCTCTCTGATAACTTCAATTATCTCCTCCCTTCTGATTGTTTGAAGCTTAAATAGTTCATGTTGAGATTGATATTTTTATCAATTTGGGCAAAACCTTGACAAAAATCCAGGAGTTATTTTAAGATAATAAATAGTATTATAAAAGTAAAAGTTTAAGTGACCAACTAATACAAATGTGTAAATCAATGATTTGATTTATAATAGGATGCAAGTAGCTACCAAATTGTATCGGTTCTGTCCTTGCAGGATTACCTCTAATTATATACAATATTGTGAAGACACCTGCATTGTTGTTAGCAAGCTCAATATAACAATAATATTCATTAGTGTAAAAAAAGTAATTTAAATTAATTCTAGGACACAAATGAATTTGGTTGCTATTGAAATGCTACTAAGGCTGTCTTAAGATGCAGTCCAACTCTGAGAAATGCTATTATCATAATGATAGATCTAACAATAGAAAACTGAATTTTAAATTTTCTCTGCATGTTTGTAATTATAAACCTCTTTTAGATGAGAACAAAAGAGTGAAGTAAATAGAAGTTGGGAATAATCTGGGGGAATAATTCTCAAAGCATAATCAAAATTTCTTACTTTGTTCAAATGTTTGTCTGTCTACATTTGTAATGGAAAATTGTATATTAGTCACAACATAAGCATGCTTAATATACCTCATGGATAGAATACAAAGTAAAATAAAGTCCTTATTTTTTCTTGTGCTAGGAGAAGCATGAATTTAAACCTCTTCATTTGTATGGTACAAAGGAAGTATATAATACATTTACTTATATAAAGCATTAAAATGTGGTATTGCATTTTGTGACCTATAACAGTGAGATGAGAAATATAACAGGTTTCAGAATATTCATTGATTAAAAAGAAAAAAAGAAAAGTTTAGAATTTTAATAATTTAAATACATATATGATATACATATATCAAATACATATATGATAATATTCTTAAAATATTAAGAATAAAAATAATCTATTATTTTATTGTATTCATATCAAAAATTAATTGCAAAAATATAAAGGGAAATATCAGTTTATATTTATGAATAAAATATGGTGAATCATGAGCTGACATGTAAAAGAAAATAATATTTGTTATTTCAAGGTAGGGATAAGTATAAATAAGATTTATAAGTAGCCAAGGAACTAATAAGTATTAAAAAACTTTAACCCCAACAATTCAAGATTTTTTTGTGATTATGGAAGAAATAAATATAATAGAAAACTGAGTTCCACCTCTATTTCAAATTCCAAGTAAAATATCAGATAAAATCCAAAGATATGTTAATAATCAGTTTTCATGTTCATTCATACTGAATCTTATACAAAATTAAAGTTTGTCCATTTCATGATGTTATATATATATATATATATATATATATATATATATATCTGTGTAAATTTCTGAGGAGCTAATGAGCTAAGAAATACATAATTAGTAGTGGATAAAAATAAGGCTCGTGAAACATCATACAATGAAATAATTGGCTCTCACGATTACTGAGATTTTATATAATAGAGGCAAGATAAACTCAATACCTTCAATGTTCCTAGCAGAAAACTAGTATACAGTAAGCATTCAAGAAAAGGAAGCATTTTCAATGAGGCATGTATATGATTGTTAGTTTGCTGCTTTAGAATCAGTCTCTATGATATGTATAACACAGTATCATTTATAACTACATTACATGCCCAAACAATTTGTTTTTTCAGTATTTTCTTTATTTTGATTTTATTCTGTTTTATATAGTATCTTATTGAAGAAGAGGGATCAATGATGGAGGAAAGATGAATCATATTACCAAACTAATTTATTTTCATAGAATATTTTGAGCTAGTGGTATATATATATATATATATATATATATATATATATATATATATATATATATTCATTCATAGTCATCTCTGTGATAATTATATATGATATTTATATAGGTACATATAATAATTTTAATATCCATATGGAACTTTTTAAATTTTAGAATTAAGAAACACCATACTATTAAAGGATTTGTAGTTTTAAGCCTCATTAGTTGAAATGAGATGTGAATGAAAGACCTGATTGAAAAATGAACCTACTTAAAATAATATGAAAGAAACAGTGAAAAATCAAGAACATGTATGAGAATAGAACTTTGTACAATGCTATTACTAATATCCATAGTCAAAGAATTAGTAACATGTGATTATAAAGTCAGTTTCAGATTCACAAATTCTCAAAATAATTACCTACTAAATATCTTTTAAAAAACAATATAGAATATACTCCAGTAACAAAGGGGAAAACTAAGAGAAAAGGAGACATAAAGTCCCCAAATCAGAGAAATGAATTTATAGATTGTTGGTGAAGTCCTAGTATAATACTTATATTGAAGAAATTAGTATAGCAATGTTTGCTCACAAGGTAATATGTGATCATACTTAAATAAATCTTACAGATATTTCAAGATATGTAGGAATGTAAAAAAGTGAGCAAACAAGCAGTCAGGAATGTCAAAAGAGAGAGCACTGTCTCACCATTCCTTCTTATGTAATATCTCCTATGCTCATGCCCAAGACATAGTCTCTTCTCTAAATTTTATCTTTTTTTTTTTTAATTTACTGGGATCTGTTGAACTCCAAAACTAATATTGCCTTTCACTTGAATAAACAAACTAAGCAGATTTAAAATTATATATGAAAAATTAAAGATAAGAAATCATACTTTATGTATGTTGGTGAATGTTATGTCTTAATACTGCCTGCATAATCACACAAATTTGTCAACCTAGAAACAGATAATATGGGACCATTGCAAATATCAACAGGATCCTGTAAAAGTTCTTGAGTAGAGAACACAGTGGGTGCTGGGAATGATTCAAAATGAGAAAACTGAGAAATTAAGTGCATTTCAATCCCAAATTCATTAGCCAGATAAACCAATCCATCTCCATGAGGAAGAATGAGAGAAAGGGCAAGATAACAGAGTGATATTTAATCTTTTAACAATTTACTTTGACTTTTATGTACAGTATAAGAGAAAGGTCCGATTTCATTCTTTTTCATGTAGATATATAATTTCCCAGCACTATTGTGTTGAAGAGACTATCTTTGCCCATTTTGTACACTTGCACCCTTGTTGAATTGACTATGTATGTGTGGATTTTCTGTGCTTCTCTTCTTTTCATTAGTCTTTAGACTGATATGGTCAAGGATCATGTATTATACACTTAAAAATTAGAAGAGTGGATCTAACTCTATGTGTTCTTATCAAAACATTTTAAATCTATACAAAAAATTAAAAATAATTTGATGCACATAAATAATGAAGTCCACATTTATTTTTCTTCACAGTCCAAATTTCTTAAAGTCCAAAATAAATAAGGTGTATGACAACGTCATTTAATCTTGTGCATTAAGTTAAAAAAATAAAGTCTGAATTTATCATTCTACATTTTACTTTTATTCGGTTGTAATTGAAGGACTGTCCTGATGATTCTGAAATACATCTAGCAAGTAAAATAATAAATTGATCATAGGGTCACTCTCCCACTAAACTGTAGTTGGTCTACATTGAACATGATGAAATACTGCCACAGCACCCTGATGATGTTTTTCTTCTATTTGATTAAAAGTTATCACATTCTATCTGTTGTGCTTTTTTTCCTATCCAGCATAGCAAAGAATGTGCCTTTTGTCTGAAACTAAGTGCTCTTTATGTTGCTGAATCCCACATCTGAATATTTGTTCATTATATTATTTCCCTAGAGCTGCTGAAACAAAGTACCACAAACTGAGTAGTTAAACCAATGGAAATTTATTATCTCGTAATTTTGGCATCTAGAAGTTTGAAACTGATGTCTTGGCAGGACCATGCTCCCTCATAAAGCTTGAGAAATGATCTGTTTCATGCCGCCACCTAGCTTATAGAAGTCTCACATGTCCTTGGTTTGCACATACCTCACTCCAATCCTTCATCTTCACAGGGTACTCCCCATGTGTATCTGCATACCATCTCTCTACATGTGTTTGTCTCTGGGCTTGATTTTCCCCTTTTATGAAGCTACCCATAATATTGGATTATGGCTACTCTATTTAATACATCTTAACTTGGTTCTCTCTCTAGAAAGACAGCTTCCAAAGGTTGAATTCTGAAGTCCTCAGGTAAAGACTTCTGCTTATTTTTTTGAGGGAACACAAACCTATAACACATCACAAGTAATCCTGAAATAACATAGCCTACTGCCACATATAAATCTTGGACTAAAGGCCTGAGTCATCTGGTGAGTTAGTTTCTAAAGCAAAAGGGTATGAAGCTGGAGTATATACTAAATCACAACAGAGTAGTATGAGTTGGTGGAAGATGCAAAAATTGTTTATTTACAAGGAAATTTTTGTCTAAAACTAAGAGAAAGGAGCAGAAACATGACTTACTATTATTATCATTACTATTTGAGATATTGTTTGATTCTTTACTCTTAATGTCCCTTTAACCCATACAGTGGTGGCATGTTGATCATCTACTTTGCTCCCTGTTGTACTTCCTGCTCTTGACACATAGCATATTCTAAATAAATATTTTTTATCTATTGAATGAATCATAATGCCTTTTAGATGGGCTATTGAATACTTCTAAAAATATGTATTTTATATAGTTAAGCCCTTTTTCTTTTAATTGACATAATAGTTAAATTATGGATTTTTGCATATATAAAGATCTATTTAAATATCAATCTGTTAAATCAACAACATGAAACAACATTTTATATTAAATACAAATTGTTCAAATAGCAGAAAATCCCATTTGCATAATTGTGGCAGGCTTTCCAATATAGTATTTCCAATATAGATAAGGGTATCTCAAAATGCTCTATTAAAAATTTGCTTCCCTCATACTAGTGTCCACATTTTAACCAGAAAGGTGCCAAAGTGTATCAAAAACAGCATCAATTTTGAAGTTATAAGTCTTCTCTCTTGTATACTAGTTATGAAATTTCAAATAAGCATTTCATTTTGCTAATCTTATTTTGCACTTAAGAAACTGTGATGACAAGAGTAATAGAAACCATATAAATTTTCAGAGGTGATTAAATGAAACAAATATACAAAAATGTTTCATTAACTCTATTCAAATAAATTCATTATTATTATTATTATCATTATTATTATTTTAGCAGAAAGCTCTTTGCAAAAAAATATTGAAATTATTCCACTTTTAATTAGTTCTCATCAGTTATATATGATAGTAGAAAGCTCTTTGATTCATTGTACACAAATGGAGTACAATATTTCACTTCTCTGGTTGTACATGAAGTAGACTCACACCATTTGTGCAATCATACATGTACCTAGGTTGATGATGTTTATCTCATTTCACCATCTTTCCTAAACTCTTGCTCCCTTCCCCCTCCCTTTTGCCCCATCTAAAGTTTCTCCATTCACCCTATGCATCACCCCATTATGGATTAGCATTCAGCTATCAGAGAAAACATTCATTCCCTGGTTTTCTGGGATTGGCTTATTTTGCTTAGCATGATATTCTCCAACTCCATCCATTTACCTGCAAATGCCATAATTTTATTCTCTTTCAATGTTGAGTAATATTCCATTATGTATATGTACCACAGTTTCTTTATCCATTCATCTATTGAAGGGCATCTAGGTTGCTTCCACAGTTTTGGAATTGTGAATTGTGCTGCTATAAACATTGAAGTAGCTGCATTACTGTAGTATTCTGGTTTTAAGTCCTTTGGGTATTGACTGAGGAGTGGGATAGCTGTGTGAAATAGTGCTTCCATTCCAAGTTTTCTAAGGAATCTCCATACTGCTTACTAGATTGACTGCACCAATTGCAGCCCACCAGAAATGTATGAGTGCTTTCCCCCCCACATCCTTGACAACACTCATTGTTGCTTATATTCTTGATAACTGCAATTCTCACTGGAGTGAGATGAAATCTTAGAGTAGTTTTTATTTGCATTTCTCTAATTACTAGAGATGTTGATGTTGTTTCATGTATTTGTTGATTGATTGTATATCCTCTTCTGAGAAATTTCTGTTCCGCTCCTTAGCCCATTTATTGATTGAGTTGTTTGTTTTTTGAGTGTTAAGTTTTTTATTATTCCATTTTTTTTACAAATTAGTGTTGACAGTATATTTTTGGAAACTGAACTGGGATCATGAACTCTTTATTAATAGAAAATTATCATTTTTCATCACAAGTAATATCAAAGGCTTATTTTTAAAGTAAAATTACTAGGCTCTGAAAATTCAATCTCAATCTATTCAGATGTTCAAAATATTCAAAAAAATTACCAAAAATTAATTATCCACATATTTTGGCAAAGAGCTTAAAGAAGGAACTAATGTCATTTACCTGGATCAGTTTCATGAAAAAAAATCTATATTATAGTTGAAACATTATGTATTTTCAAAATTATTTGGCTTAAATGTCAAAACTTCTAGTAGAGTGTTTTTAAGTTGTGTAGGTTTTTCTGTCTCATAGAATAATATCACAGAGCATAAGTTAGGTAGTCCATTGTCAATACAATGGCTTAGCAATGCCATCAGGGAATCTTTCTTTCTGTTCTACGAGAGGACTTCATTCTCATGCTCAAAAGCATATGGCTGTTGCAGCCTTAGACAGTCAGAAAGGGAAGAAGATAAGAACAAAGAGCAGAAAGCAAAAAAGTTAGAAAAATATTTTTGTTAATAACTGCTTTTGTTTGTAGAAATGAACATATTCACTTTGAATTTTAAAATGATAGTTTAAGAGTATTGTTTTTACTCACTGAGTGGCAAAGGGTTTGAGAAAACTTGACATGGAAGCAAGCAAAAGAAATGTTCTAAGTTTGGGTCAAATATTATAGAATGTCAGCAGTATGAAGGGTTCAATATAGTCACATGTTCTCAAAGTACTAATATTTCTGTTACAATGGTTTTGCTATGTAAATGTCTTTAAAATCAATACCTAACTACTTGAAATGTGAAATTACACATATCAAAGGTAACTAGATTTTTTTTTGTACCAGAGGTTTTACTCAGGGCCACTAGAACACTGAGCCACACCCTCAGCCCCATTTTGTATTTTATTTAGAGACATATAGTCTTACTAAGTTACTTAATGCCTCACTTTAGCTTGCTTTGAACTCGGGATCCTCCTGCTTCAGCTTCCTGAGCCACTGGCATAATAGTCATGCACCACTGCACCCAGCCAGCTGAATAATTTTGAATAAGACAGAGAGAAAAGGTAGATAATTCTCCAAAGACCATTATTCAGCACCCAACTTCGTTTTGTTTGTTTGTTTTGGTACTGGCACTATAAACGCAAATAACCAAAGTCTTAAAAATCAATCTGAATCACTCAGTAGTAATGACTAATGGAAATAATGTCTTTCTTCAGTCTAAGAAAATGTCACAGTGTATGAATTCTCAATTCTGGCTTGATATTGCTCATGGGAAACATAATAAAAGGTAAGTGTACAAAAGGAGTAAAATAGTGAGGAAATAACAAGTAAATTATACTAGAAAGAAAAATGGTTATATTAGTCGGTTTTCCATCATTTTAATAGAATACCTGAGGCTAGATTCCTCCTTTAAAATAAAAACATTTATTTAACTCACAGTACTAGAGATTCAATAGCATGGTTCCAGCATCCTAGCCAAGTTTCTCTTGTTTGCACGGTAAAAACTGTTGAGAAATAAATGGGGGATCTAGCCACCGGCAGAAGGAGCCAAGAACATGGATTGGCTTTATAACAACGTGTTCTTGTAAGAACTTACTAGCATTAATCCTTTCTGAAAACAATGTTCCCCAAGGGCCTCCTACTTATCTTTTACTGAACTCCCCCTCTTTAAGGTTACATGACCTTTTAATATCTTCACATTGCAAGTCAAACTTTTAGTACATGAATCTTTGGGAGACAAAGCATACCAAAATCATAGCATTGGTATACTTACATCAATTTCAAGAAAAATACAACGTTGGCCAACATTAACAGAGATAAAGAGGGCCATTCTCTATTGCTAATAGCTCAAGTCATCAGAAGATTCGATAAATGATAATGTACTCTCAGTAACAAAGTTTCAACACACATACACACACTACAAATATGAGAAAAAATAGTAAGATATGCAGAATATTGGGAGATGGTACAATATATTTCTCTCAAAATATGAAAAATTAAAGAGGTAAAAATTTCAACAAAGTTTAGAAGCCTCAACAAGCCAATGGCAATCCTGGCTTATTAGATAGTATAATGTGCTACCAGGTATCTGTTGCTGTGGGCAAGGATTTTGGTCAGGGATACAGTGAAAATTATTTATCTCAGCTCCAAAAGATCTAGGGCTTCACCAGAAAACTCTAAAGTCTGGTGAGTGAAAGTATTAAATGCTCATTTATTCACAAATCTTGTGGTTAGTACTATCTAGGAGACTAGTTGTGGCTATAAATCCAGCACTACACATGTTGTCTTCATGTGATCAGAGCTTTCTGGAAACAAACTGGTAGGGCTGAAGACCAAATGTTTGGAGAGAAGAAGATGGAGGAAAAGAAAGAGAAGAAGAAGAGGCTGAGAAGGAGGAGGAGAGACATAGAAGCTCTAATATATTCTATGACGTAACTTATGCTGCTTTCTATTGGTCAAGGAAGTTATATGACTACTCAGACTCAAAGAGATGAAACAGATCCCACTTTTTGATGAAGGAATGTCAGTATTGCACTGTAAGATTATATGAACTATTATAGATGCATATAAGTATAGCTGACAGCAAGAAACCAAAAAAATGTGACCACATATGTTTGATTCCAAATGTACTATAAATTAAAGAAGTAGTAAATTTGAATATAAGAAAATCTGTAGACTTGATTGATAATAAAATATTTCATATTCTAGAACATTAGCAAAACATATAAGTCATAGAGATTTTATACACTTAAAAAGAATAAAATTTTGAAATATATATTAGCATTCAGAAAAACGGGGTAGAAAAGTAAAGAAATATGGAAGAAAACATTAACATACAATATACAAAATGTTTAAAATAAAAATTTATTGGATAGCAGGTTAACATGCAATAAAGATGACAAACAGCCAAAAGATTATGCTTAATAACATTTATAAATTTTCAAAATCTTTTGAAATACCATGAGAAAAGAGAAAAAAAACCAAATAAGTAATATAGAATGATGTATAACTATAGGCACAATAGAGAGTATGAGACCAACAAGAGAATATTATGAGCAACTTTTGACAAAACATTTTAAAATTAGGTAAAATTAAAAAATAATACCTAGAAAAACATGGCCTATCAAAATTAACAAAAATGAATGATACCCTATAAAAACTATTTAGTAGTTTTAAAATAATTGCAATTTATGTGAAAGTTTTATTAAATATGCAAGGAAAACACAATTCTACTTTTGTAAAAATTATGCCAAAGAATGATTTGGAAAACATTTTGTCAAGATACTATTAATTCTACATCAAAAGCTGACACTGACAAAGAGAAAAAAGAAAAAAGAAAAGAGACAAAACACCCAAAAACTCTTAAAATATTTATTCTTAAAAAGAGCTTAAAAATACAGTAAGTCAGAAGGAAGGACTGGTATAGAGAATAGAGATAACTGTCTCTCTGTTAAAACACATTAGGTTCACTCCAGTATTGAAATAAGTGGTGATGAGTTTAGGTTTGTGGACAGGTGACTTTATTTTATTCACTCCCATGTTACTAATAATTTGAAAAGTAACTGGCACATATAAATATTTTTGGAAGAAATAATAAAGTCTAAGTAGAAACTTAAATATCTGTAGCACTTACAAAGACAAAATTCTATCTAGAAAATCATTCTTATTTCCTTTTCATATTCCTTTACTTGTCAGAAAATTATTTCCATGGCCTTCATCATCCTTCTCTTACAATAGAAAGGGGTGATATAACCTGAACGAAAGCACACAGATACAAAAGAGAAGCAGAGAAGATCACAATTATTCAAGGGGGAAAGTTACAAAACAATCAAATGAACAAAAACAGAGCTAACAGCAGATTCCATTTCCATGATGTTTTTCTGGTGTCCTCTGTCTTTTGACACCTTCATTTCCAGGACTCATTGAAGAACAAATCTTTTGGTGTATCAATTCAATAACCACAGATGTATCCTCCCAAGACCTTTCTCTCTTCATGTCACCCTGATCTGATTTAAAGTCTTCAGTGATTCTGAGGCTTAGAAAAATAAAACCTATCTCTCACCAAAATCAAGTATCATTCATAATTTTGACCTGAACTCTTTTTTAAACGTGTTTATATCCTGCCTCTTTTTCCATATGCAAGTTCTTTGTTCAGACTTCACAGAAAATCACAAACACAGATCCAACATTCTTGTTTTAGTATTATTCGACATGCAATTCTCTATTTGGGATATTATTCTCTACAGTGACCATCTACTGAATCCCACCCATTCTTGTAAGATCTACCTCAATTTCTGCTTCCTCACTGAAATTACCTGTGTTTCCCTCATCCTCCAGGTGAAATTCGTATCCCTTTTTCTTTTATACAACTGAGAACACATATTTTGAAAAATCTGCACAATAACACATATAACTTCCAACATTATTTCATTGATTCTGTCTTTCTGTCTTTCCATGTTTCAAGCACAGAGAACACGGGTTGTTCAATTACTATTTTCCATGACATATAGCCTCTAATATAAGTTGAAGTTTATTAGACAGGATCAATTAATATTTGTTAAATTACATGTATTCCAATTTGAAATTAATGTGTACTCTCAATACTTAGGAAAAAACTCCAATATTCTTAATAAGATAAAATTCTTACATTTCAAACATTAGAATATATAGAGATCTCTTTAGTTTGGAGGTTCTATGATTCTCCCCTACCTCTTTTTCCTTTGTTAAGAAACTCCTTAAGCAATAACATTGGCTCTTGGTCTTTTAATCAGTCACAGAACGTCTGGGGTTGATCACAATGAAAGGAGAGAGCTTCATGCTCCAACCTAAATATATGTATCTGATTGCTAGCTTGTGAAATACTGGTAAATTTCATGGAGTTAATAACTGTCTCTGACACATGAAACCTACAAGAACAGCAAAACTGAGAGGGGCAAGATTGCACAGTTTAATTTTTAATGGGCATCTAAATTCTCCACACTTGTACATCTCATAAAGTTCTAAATCTGTCACTGCTACTTTATTTCCTCTCAGAGCATGTAAAAGCACAAGGAATAGTGACAAAGAAAGTCTATCAATGGAAATGTTTCAGCAACTTTATTTGTGAAATCTCTTCCAATATTCAAATTTCCTCCAGGAAGCAAAGCTTCATTGAACCCTGCACAGCCGTCACCACGTTTTGCTCTTTGCCCAGTGTGTTCTTTCTCAGCAGGCAGAAAAGACTGCATTGTCTGGTAGGAGTGTTAATTTCAGAAGTTTTCAGTAGATTTACCACAGTGACAGGAAGAAAGACATCTTTTCTTTTTCTATAGGCATGATCTAATCCCAGAGCTCTGTGATGTGAAGAAACAGAGTGTGGTCGAGTATGCTGAATGGACATTAGCACTATGTATCTTTTTATAGAAATGCAGAGGACAATTATTCCCTCAGGTTATAAACTCCCTTTTTATTTTACCTTCATTGATTCATCATTAGTTGCTAAAATCAAAAGCAGGATATCTGCCTGCCTTTTATGTTGTTAAAACTATGCATCCTCTGTTTCCATTATGCCCTTTAGAAAAGTTATTCTCTAGAAAGCTGTTTGCCCTTAAGGATGTACAAAAAACGTAACTTAATACTCCATATTGAAATTGAACCACACAGTGCAATCCTATTATGCTTTCTTTGCTACAATTGATAGATCTATTATTATCACAATCAATCACAATGTAAAATGATGCATTGCATAAATATTAACCATGCAATTTTTTATTATATTTTATTTATTAACTATGAAAGGCAGAATAGGAAGAATGTCTCCTATAATTCCAATGTCAGAAATTTTCTAGGTTTATTCTAAGTAAACTTTGGTTGAAGCAAATATTAGTTTATTAGTAAGTATGCAAATATAAATTGTGCATGTTAGTTGAAATACAAAGATACCCTAAAATTTATTTTTACCAAGTTCCATTCTAAGCAACTTATACATATTAATTCATAAATAGAAATCTTATAATTGGGCATTATCTTCATCATCAGAAATGATCCTCTAGAACTTCTAGATAATTTGCCTAAAGTAGTAAGCATTAGTATCAGAGATGCAAAACCAGCTGGTTTGGCTCAGGAGCTGACGCTTTTAATCACTGCTTTCTAGATGGAAGTTCTATCTCTACCTGTCATACTGCCATTTAGCTACATAGTTAATTAAATACTTTCCTGTTATTTTCAGTGATGCCTCCATATTGAATAATCTAAACTGATCATTTTAACTGACTTGAATTAGGGAATTCTACAACTTTATACATGGTAAAAGGAATTTCTCCATTTGGAAACTGCTATCTCTATCTCTATATCTTTAAATGAGTATAGTTAAATACAGACTGAATTTTATAGACTGAAATTTCTGAGGTAGCTTTATTTAGATGGCCAAATTATTTATCAGTCAAAGCTTCTATGGTTGATAGATACATGCACATTGAATTATCCATTAGAGTTCTTGAGTATGATATTGGATAATCTCCCATTCTTTCATCTACTCTGAGATGAAATTTTGCTAGAATTTACAGCTACTGGAATATAAATGCATAGATACTTGTATGGCATATATTTGTTTGAAAATCTTATTGAGATAAATTTCCTTCCATCATTTCTAAATTGATGATAGATGATCAGAAAGGCAAAGAATGGGAATAATAAGCTCAACAATTAGTGTTAATGTTCATTGATTGTTATTTTTAAATTTTCTTTGCTAGGACAAACTTAGGAAATGACTATGCAGCGGGAGGCTCCCCTCTGTTGCTGGGAAACAGTCATTTGTGATTATTTCAAGGCACTGCCACCTGGAGAAGCAAATGCCTTTCTGTGCCAAGGTGCCAGATTAGACAGATCACATCACTTCAAGACCAAACATCTGCTGAGATAAGGCTGAATATACTGTGAAGTCCTACTGGCTGTGGTTTTAAGAACATTAGTTTCAAATTTTCATATGCCAATTAGTCCTTGAAATATTCATTGAGTCTTTAATATATTCAGAACACTGTAATGGTCACAATAGGCAAAGAAAAAATAATAGTTTATAGTCTACTTCCCTATAGTTATTTATAATATGAGGTTAAAAATAATTCACAACATGAAACAGATGTGACCTTTTCCCTAAGGCACTTTCAGGACAGGTACTTCCAAACAGAAGCTGAATGAAGGTCAGAATCATACTGTTTGATCTAACATCCTACCCCATGCAGTTGTTTCTTCTGCAACATGTCCTCTAAGTTCTGCTTGAATAAATCCAATTATTCCTCTATATATCTATGTATCAGGCAGAATTCCAATTAGTGAGAACTTTTTATAGCATTTGTCCTTTGGGGGACATCCATAGCACATGTCTTCAAACACTTGATAACTGTCCCCCTACAAATGTTTCATTTATGTATTCTCTAAACTCAGTTTCCTAATTCCTCCATATGGCAATACAGATTAATTTTTTTTTTCTTTTATTCAACTCTCTTCAAGCTTTTCAGATATTGCTTGACCTATTCAATATGCATCCTGTTTTATTTTTAAATAATTAACTCTTTGGCATTTTCAATTTTAGTAAATGAGAATATAAGATTCAAGATTCAACCAGGATTCACTTTATTTTCCCCATGAGACATACTTTCTAAATGAAGAATATTCATACAAAACACCGAGCACAAAATCTTACTCAATTCTCATAGAAGGGAATAAGAGACTCTAAAGAATCAAAATAATTTAAAAGCAAATAATCCATAGCCATAGCTATGTTAAAGGATGGAGCAGAGTTGGACCTCTAAGAAAAGTAAATTGATCTAATAAGACATGATGACCAATGTTTGTCCATGTTTTGGTGGCAGTTGTGTTTTGAGTTGATACTTAAAGAAAGGCAAAGATGCTACTACCTGAAAGAAAATAATTCAATTAATGTATTTTAGGATATCTCCAAGTCATAGCTTACAGATTAAACCAGACTAAAGGAAGCTTTGGGTGAGCATCGAATGCTGAGCAAGAACAGTCTCAGTTGGCCAAGATAGGGTGGGAGACTTTCTAACTCGCAACAGAAAAGTACAAACTACAGGGCATTGATAAAATCATTGTCCAAATTATCTGTTGCTTTCGGATACACTCTGTCGTTATCATGTACAGACCTGGTATACCAAGACATAAAAAAGAAAAATTGTTGTTGAGATCTATATTCTCAGTTCTTCTGTAATAAAATGTAACATCCATTTATGTGATTTTCACCAATCTGGAGGTTCAGAAAATTTTCAAGTTTTTTAAAAATTTTATTGAATTTCATACTTTGTATTTTTATATTTTTATGTAACATTTTAAATTCTATGAATGAAAAATATATTTGCTGAAAATCACTATTTCCTCGCCAAGTCTTATAATAGGTTTCCTATTTTCAAAATAGTTTACTTTTTGATAGTTTTGTGAAATAATATTCTACTCTTAAATTTTTTTTTAAATATTTTGTCTACATAAAAATTTATTGAATTCTTTAAAGCTTTTTTTCTGATGGCAAAAGAAAGAAAAATAACCCCATGATATAGAATACAATGAATATGATATTTTGATCTGAACTGTACCTGAATGCACCGAAATAGTCTCATATGTTTAAAAAAAAGATATTATATGACATGATGCACAAACTCAGCATTGTTTTGTATATTTCAACTTAAGTATACACAAATGTAATTTTTCCCCTACAGGGCAAGGGAAATAGTTACTCCTTGTGCAGAATTTGAAAATGCTTTTCATAAAATAACTTTTACAGCATAAATACTTTGGAAATAACATTTGTTTTAACAATAAGATCTGTTCTCTAATTATAAACATTTTTCTTCTAGAAAAGAATAAAATAATTAGCAACCTCAATAAATACTAAACCAAATCAATTAAACCCAGTGTTGGTCTTTAATGAACATTGTGCAGAGCAAATCTTATCTTTAGTAATCCTTGAAATTGAGGACATAGATCTCTATTTTAACCTATCTTGATTTCATTATAAATTTTAATATAGGTTATCAATTTCAATAATCCAAATGGTAGCTAACTCAAAAAAGGGTGGTTGATTTTATCTATAAAAAATAGGACTGGGGATGTGGCTCAAGCTGTAACATGATTGCCTGGCATGCGCGGGGCTCTGGGTTCAGTCACCACATAAACATAAAATAAAGATGTTGTGTCCACAGAAAACTGAAAAATAAATATTAAAAAATTCTCTCTCTCTCTTTAAAAAAATAAATTAATAAAGAGGACTAGTGTTTTATTTTGTGAAAAATTATGTTGTTAGTTTAGATTAAATAAATATTTCATGAAATTATTATAAACCTATTGGCTAAGAAAGAAGTATATGATGCACATGCCTATTCTAGAAATTAGATATTTGTAAATAATTAAGAAACTGTTCACAGAGGGAAAATTTATATTATACTCATAAAAAATAGAAAAATATAACAGAGGAACAAGTATTAGTGATGGAGAACAATAATTATTTGCCTAAGTTGAAAACTTTAAGGCCTGTCTTGATAGATATGAAGAGAGGGGCAGAGGAGAGAAAGAAAAGGAGAGGAGAGGAGAGGAGAGGAGAGGAGAGGAGAAGAGAGGAGAGGAGTAGAAGGAGGGAGGGAAGGCGGGAGGGAAGGATAGAGGGATGAAGAGAGAAAAAGTGTAGGGAAGGGAAGGAGTCATTCATAACATAATTAACATTGTGTGTTTTTTTAAATGGGACCAAAAAATGGGAATATCTTTTAGTTGTTTTGGGTGCAGGGATAAGGAACTTAATTGAATCTAATAGAAGAAGAAACCAGAGATTTCAGAAGCCAAACAAAATTCCAGAAGAAAATCAAGTATAAAAAACAAGTGAGGGCCCTCTTCCTAAAATTCCACATACACAGGCATTAATAAGAAATATTTTGGAACTATCTCTTAAAGACTGTGAAGCTAAATTTTGTTAATGTGGAGTTCAGTTTAAAGAAAATAGAGTAGGGAAATTGAATAGTTTAAAGTTTGTAGAGTAGCATCCTAGGTTAATTCAGACATTAGAGGAGTTGCAATGACTGTAAAATCAGTAGTAGTATGGGCTGTTGTGTATAAAGTAAAGTGACTGCACCATGTGATATTGTGAAACTGTATTACCAAGGGAGTGTTCAAAGAAAATGAGACCCATTAAGTGGTGCTTGGCAGGAAAACAATATATAAAGGATGCTCAAGCAGGTATAGTTTGGGCTCTCTCAAAGATGATGGTACCTACCACAGGAGGTGAATTAAGATGGCAAATACTTGTCTGAAGACCCACAAAGTATAGGCTTTGAATTGCTTCCAGTAAAAGTACCCTATGAGTTAGAATAAAAGCAGATAAACAGATATTAGAGGATAAATTATCTGGTTCTAAAGGCAAACCGAAAGGAAAAGGAATACGGGCTCTGTAAGATGGCAAAGAGTGGCACTCTAGCACATTTTGGAACAAGAAAGGGACTAACAGCCAAAAAAAATATATTTTTTTCCTTAAGTTACCTGAGCCTACTGGAAAGTAGAAAGGAAAAAAAAGAAAAAAGTGCATCTCAAATCTGTTGAAGCAAACCATATAGAGGAAAGAAATATTTCTGCATATTTCATTTCAGCAACACAAGTCCCCCTAGAAGTGAAATACTCACATTTCAGAAAAGGTGTGAGTTAGAGATGGTAACCCTACAGAACTATTGCTCTGCCTTGGATATCAGGGGTTGTTTTTTTAATTTCTTTTTATATTTTAAAATTTGTTCTAATTAATTATGCAGGACAATAGAATGCAGTTTGACACATTGTACACAAATGGAGCACAATTTCTCCTTCCTTTGGCTGAACATAGTACAGAGTCACACTGGTAGTGTAATCATACATGTATATAGCCAGGTTTTGCAAGCATCAGAGTACAAAAAATGTTTCTGGTCAAGTCAGAAATCTTTAGGCAGTGAATCTCTATTTGATAGAAAGTTAAAACAAACAAACAAAAGCATTCTTCCAATGGATATAGGATTATTAGGACAAAAATTACAGACATGGTCCCTGTGGTTCAATGTCTTTTGAGAATTTGGCTAAAACAAACAAAAAAATGTCATAGAGAGTAGCAAAAAATAAATCATACTCTGAATGCAAACATAAACTTTGTACACTGTTCATGGAATTTTAAATTGATGTGGCCATTATGGAAAAGTTAGTATAACAGTTCTTCAAAACCCTGACAATAGAACTATCACATGATCCTATAATTCCATTGTTTAATATCTATCCAAAGGAAATGAATTTGGTATCTCAGATATATAGACTATAGTGTTCATTGTAGCTTTGTTCACAATAGCCAAAATATGGAATCAAAAGATGAAAAAATAAAAACTTGAGATATATACATACACATGTACACACAATGGGATGTTATTCAGCCTTACCAAAAAAAAAAAAAGATGGAAACCTTGCCATTTGCAAAAACATGTATGAAGCTAGAGGATATCACATTAAGAAAAATGAGGCAGATTTGGAAAGTAAAATATAGCATGATATCACATGTGAAATCTAAAGCTTTAAAGTTGAACTCATAAATCCAGTAACAAGATGATTGCCAGGGGCTAAAGATATGGAAGAAATACAGAAATTTTGGTCAAAGGGTAAAAAATTTCAATTATAACAAACATAAGTTCTAGAGATCTAATGTATAGCATGGTGACAATAGCTGTTACTATACTGTGCACTTAAAATGTGCTAAAAGAGTAAAACGTGTTCTCACCATAAAAAAAGTAAATATATAGGGTGATATAGATGCATTATTTAGCTGGATTAAGGAACAAAATAACACATTGCATATGTCATATATATATAATGCTTTATTTTTAATCATATCTCAGAAAGGCTGCAAACAATTTTGAGGGGTACCTGTTTTAATGGAGTATTTATTATTTATCGTGATTCTATCATGATTCTTTTGTGATTTTGAAAAGAAAATTCTCAAGAGCAAATGTAAATAGAAATAGGGGTGGATACCAAAACAAGAAAGCCTCCAGAAACCCCTGGGGCTGGAGTGCCAGCACAATGATCTAGCTCTGTATTTATTCAATTTACTTTTGGGGAATATCTGTCTTGACCCTTTCTGAGAAGGCAGTGTAAATAAGGGGATTCCCAATTCTCGCCCCCACTTCTATGTGGCTCAGATGTTGTCACCCTAAAGGAACTCAGAGATTTCTCCCAATAGTGAATTAAAAAAAAAAAACTGGTTCTGACTAGGACTAGTGTGACTGAAAGCATTGCCTCATTCAATAAATATTTGCTAATGTCTTTTGAATCATTTATTCATTCAGCAAATTAGAATTGAATGGTTCCTATTTGTCTGTACTGTCAAGGGCTTAAGGACTCAAATATTTTAAGATTTATAAAGCATACATTGGGATATGTGAAATAGACAAATACAGCATGGCATCTGCTGAGCAGCTTCCTAGCTTCACCACAACACTGTGGAGGCAGAAGCGGAAATAACAGAAGAGAGCAAGTGCATGGTGTGGTTTCACTTCATAACAACCAGCTTCAGTAGTACCAATCTAGTCCATGGAGAAATGTAACTCTGTAAAGGCAGCATGAATGCATTTGCAAGGCCTAAATACCTCCCACTCATCCCCACTTTTTACTGGGCCCATCACTTCAACACCACCATACTTGGGACCAAATTACCAGGACCACTGGGGACAAATTGTATCTGAACCACAGTAGGCATCTTATCCAACTCTAGTCCACTGGTTCTGAAGGCTGGAGCAAGAGGAAATCTACTTCTGAAAGGGCTGAGAAGAAGTGAAGCAGAACTAGAGTTCAGTTAAAAGAAGATGAAGGGAGCATCAAGAGAGTGGTTCAGAATAGACAGGTATGTGCTGATGACTAAGAATGCTGTACATTGCAGAGGGCCAATGGGAAGAGTTTAAGAAAACAGGATGAACAGTGTTAGGAAGCATTATTATCTCCTGCACAAAGTGTCTGAGGCAGTGGGATGAGAAATGACCTGGGAGACTCCTGTGTCTTTTGGTAGCTGAAATAACTAAGAAGTGGCATGACTGGGTGAGTCCTGATAGTCTCACTCATGTAATGCCTGTGAGACTGTATTAGGAGGAAGGATAATTCAGTGCATGTGTTTCAAAGAACAAGCACAATTCTGATTTTTCACATGACTCCTGCCAGAGGAAGCCTGCAAAAGTAATCTGACCATATGGACAATCTGAACCTCTGTCAATATAATTCTAAGTGTAACTGATTATGGAAATTTGGTGAGATCTATTTGATTTAATAAGGGAAATAGGGAATACATTTTTGGCGTAGAGTGGAATGTGGACCCAAAGTTTCTTGTTTATTCATTTTTTTTTTTCAGCTGCATTTCAAAATCTTTGACAACAAGTGACATTTTCACTAGGTTTTCAAGAAGACATACAAGGGAGCAGTACTTGATATATTGGAAGAAATTGGAAGAAATCTTGAAAAGGAGATGGTACTTTTCTTTTCTCCCTGCAGAGAGGCTGCTGCCAGTTTAGAAATTAAGCCCAGTCAGGTATAAAAACAAAAATCAGAAAGTTTACAGAGAAATCTTTACCCCTATTATTATTATTTCCATAGTCAATAAAAGATTTTAGCATGAGGAAGAATTGTAAAGCTCTTTCCCACTTGTCTCTAAGGCACAGTTATTTAGTTTCTCTTCTTTTGGTTGAGAGGCAAAAGGATCCTGGATGTTCATCTTCAACTTTCCTTGAACCTCAATCCCTATGTGTTACATGATTCCTTCTCTTCCTTTTAAAAAAAAATATATATTTGTTTTAATTAGTTTTAAAGTGCATAATGCATTTATGCACTTTGATATATCATACATAAATGGGGTATAATTTCTTATTTTCATATTGTACATGTTATAGAAATATATATATATATATATATATATGTATATATATATATATATATATATATATATATATACATATATATATATATATATATATGTGGTCATGCAGTCATATGTGTACTTAAGGTAATATGTCTGTTTCATTCTACTATTCTTCCTATCCCCATATCCCATATGCTCTACTCTCCCTTCACTTCCCTCTACCTAATCTAAAGTAACTCTATTCTTCCCTAGTGACTCCCCCACCCCTTATTGTAATTAGCATCTGCATATCAAAGAAAACATTTGGCCTTTGGTTTGGTTGGTTGGCTTAATTCGTTTAGTGTGATATTCTCTAGCTCCATCCATTTAACTGCAAATGCCATAAATTTATTCTTCTTTAAGGCTGAGTAATATTCCATTGTGTATATGTACCACATTTTCTTTATCCATTCTTTTGCTGAAGGGCAACCAGATTGCTTCCATAGTTTAGCTCTTGTGAGTTGAGCTTCTATAAACATTGATGTGACTGAATCACTGTAGTATGCTGATCTTAAGTCCTTTGAGTATAAACTGAGGAGTGGGATAGCTGGGTCAAATGGTGGTTCCATTCTGAGTTTCCTAAGGAATCTCCATATGGCTTTCCATGGCGGTTGCACCAATTTGTAGTCCCACCAACAGTGTATGAGTGTACCTTTTCGCCCCACATCCTTGCCAATATATATTGTTGCCTGTATTCTTGATGACTGTCATTCTGACTGGAGTGAGAGGGAAAATTAGAGTAGTTTTGATTTGCATTTCTCAAATTTCTAGAGATGTTAAACATTTTTTCATGTATCTGTTGATTTATTGTATTTCTTTTTCTGTGAAGTGTCTGTTCAGTTCTTTAGCCCATTGATTGATTGGGCTATTTTTTTTAGTAATGAGTTTTTTGTAAGTTCTGTATATACCCTAGAGATTAATGCTTTATCTGAAGTGCATGTGGTAAAGATTTTCTCCCAATGTATAGACTCTCTCTTCATGTTATTGATTGCTTCCTTTGCTGAGAAGAAACTTTTTAGTTTAAACCCATCTCATTTATAATGATTCTTGACTTTACTTCTTGTGCTTTAGGAGTCTTGTTAAGGAAGTCAGATCCTAGGCTGAGGTGGTTAAGATTCAGGCCTACTTTTCTTCTTGTAATGCCAAGTGATAAATATGACTTTTAATGTTCCATCAGGTTATCCATTTCTTAGTCACTTTAAAATATTATGAGATGAAAAAAAATGTATTTTTGCATTCTTCAATCTAAATTCAAATGTCACACTCATTTTTTAGATACAAGAACAGATTATAGAACTTAAAAATCAATTCATTCCTTGATTTTTACATTTTAAATGTATTGCTTTCTCTACTACATTGTTGTACTTTAAACATTGTAAAAGAAGCAGTTACATCATTATTGAATTAGATGGCTGTCAACATCTTTCAGGGTGTTACCAGTAAACCATCTCAGGAATATAGCAAAGGTAGAAGTAGAATAGTAACCTGTTGGGTCTCTCACTAATATGATCTCCATCTTCTATTCCCATAAAAAGTCAAGTTGAATATATTTAAATTGTTTTAGTGCCCACTTTCTGCAGATCACTCATTCTCATGAGATAATATCCAGTGTTATAAATCATTAGAAAGTCTTCTAGTTGTACCCCTGCCAGGATTTATTTCTCTTCCTATGACGTACCAAGGAATTTTATTTGTGTCTCATTGCTGAAGAGAAGATCCTGAAACCAAACCAAGTTCAAATACCAGATTGACCATGAATTAGCACCGTAACTTAGGAAAAATATTTCTTACTCTCTCTATCCTTCAGTTTTCTCATCTAGAAAAAAAAGAGATAATATCATCTACCTTAGAGGATTATTGTAAGGATTGAGTTGAAAAACGTCAAATGCTCAGAACACCTGGTATGTAAAAACACATTATAGGAGTACTGCTATTATCACTATTTTCCTGATTAATATTGCCTCACCTTTCTTTGGATTTCTATATATTGTATTTCTCTTAGAAGTTTACATAGTCACTTATGCTGTTAGGTTTTATTGTTCATGGGTGAGACTAACTTTCCCATTCACACATGTATTATCTCCACATTTGTTGAGTGCTGTCCATGAGTCACATCTTAGGACACACTGATGAAAAGACAGTATCTGCCCCTCACGAGGTTTATGGTGAAATAAGAAAGATGGTTAATAATTTGAAAGTTTTGGGGGATATAAATCAGGAAGGTGGGGCAGCCTCCATCTCATGGGACCCTTGGAAACAACTGTTAGGACAAAGTGGTTGCCAAGGCAGTGACCTCATTCACTTCCCTGAAGGAAGTGACCTCACCTCACTTCCTTGGTGATGGAACTCTCTGAACTTGGGATCCAGGAGGCGAGGCACCCAGAGGCAGTTCCAGTCCCAATGGGCTCACTTGTTTGTCTGTACCAAGGCCAGCGTCCTTCTTTCTTGGCACCTAGTGATGTGTGGATAGCCAAATGCCTTGAATGATCTATAGATTATAACATATGCAAAATATTGTAGTAAAGCAGAATGAACAATGGCTTCATGTATCTGTAAACTGTGAACAAAACATTGAGCAAACCCACTGTTGTAGAAGACATACTGTTTGTTTCGAATTATATAATGTACATATGTTATAAAACTATGCAGTTTAATGTTCAGAAACAATAATGTACTCTAATGATTGAAAAACAAGCTCTAATGATTGAAAACCTGTGAAGTAAAAACTTGGATACATAGAATCAACTTACATTGAAGAAATAAATTAGAAGTGATAAATTATGAGAAAAATGAAAACATAAAATTGATATATACTGGACATTTGCATATATTTCTAAAATTAGCAACAAACGAATATACATCTTTAATAGAGTGTCATAAAAAGTACTGAAAGATTTGAAATGATAGCTTCTATTCATTCAAATTTTTATTCAGTCATTTTTCATAAGATAAATCCTAATTAAGAAAATCATTATAATTTTGGACATCAAATATTTTTTGATAAAATAGGGCACTTGTTCACAAATGTCAGCAAACAGTCTTGTTTTTTTCATGAAATAAGTTTGCAGAACATATTTCATAAAATAAATGTAGGGATATGCTAAGAATAGATTTTACATTTTTAAAAACCATATTTTTAAATATTGAGTTTCTTACTAAAAAAATCAGACATGTCGACTGGTATGAAAAATTCAATGTGTTGTAATGAAAAAGACAAGAATTTTTAATTCTTTTATTAAATCAGTGATCATTCAATTTTTTTTTGCACTGGGAATTGAACTCAGGGGTGCTTAGCCACTGAGCAACACACTTACCCCTTTTAAAATATTTTGTTTAGAGATAGAGTCTCACTAAGTTGATTAGGGACTTGCTAATTACTTTGTACTTGCAATCCTTCTGCCTCAGCCTCTAGAGCCACTGGATTACAGGCGTGTGTCACCATGCCCAGATATAAAACTCTTTTAAAATAAGAAAGGTAAATTCTTTTCAATCAGAGTGGAAATATGAAAATATAAAATTTTTCAACAAATGAAGTAATTATGAACCTTCATGATAAAATATGCAAGTTTTGAATATTAAATATATAAAACATTTTATATATGTGCAGATATTTAGAATATCAAGTACATCTTATAAAACATACTCATATATAAATAATAAAAATAAAAATAATAATAAAAAATAAAACCATGAATTCAGTAGAAAATAAATATATCTGCAATTCGCATGTGAAATTATCTAAATAATTAAAACATTTTCTATACTTTTATTTGAGGATATAGAAAATAGAAATACAATGAAATATCATTTTACATTTATCATTTTTTGGGGAAAGAATACTACTGGATATTAGCAAATATTAAGAAGTCTGGGCATATATGTAGACAGTAACACACTGGTCATGGGAATTTACATTGTTCTGGCCCATTAGTAAAGGATTTTAATAATCTCTATTCAAATATTCAAATCCCATAGTGCAATTCCTTGTCATCTATAATCACACTTGTGTAAATCAGATGTACAATGTTCACTTAAGCACTGTCCCCAAGAGTCAGAAATAAGAATAAAATTAAAAATATATCTATAGATGAATGATCCATGTAACTAGCATTTTTATATTATGATGTACAAACCAGGTATTAGAAGGTTAAGTTAGACATATGTACTCTAACATGGGGACAAAGCATATATATATTAAGAAAAAAAATGTCACTATGGGTACTACAATTCACTACTCATGTTTATACGGGATCCCTCTACTCTTGGTAATTTTGTATAAGCATAAATTCACACACAAATATATGTGCACTTATATATTAATACAGACCCATTCATGTCTCCTTATATTTGTGTCACATACACATAAAATAAATAAAAACACAATCTTGTAATGCACTTGGGAAACAATTTTGCAGTTATCTGTCATCTAGGTGGTCAATTGAATAGATCAAATTGTGCTTTCTGTTCTTTCATTTTCCTCTTACTATATTAAAGTTTCTTTATCTTCTTTTTTCAATAGTTTTATTATAATCCATTTACATGTGATGTTCTTTACTATTTGTAGTCTACCTGGGCTTCTTGATTTAATGTTTATTTCTTTTATCAAATTTGAAAAATTCTTAGCACACGTTCTAAACACACATGTTCTATTCACATACTAATTTCTTCACACATATTGTAACCTTTTCTCACCTCTTTTTTGGACTCCATTCACAAAATCATTTAGTTATTGTTCCCAGAGATCCCCAAGCACTGTGAATCCTTTTGCCTCTCTTCTCTTCAGATTGGGTAATTTCTATTAGGTAACTCTCAAGTTCACTGACTTTTTCTTATCTGTTATTGAGTCCATCCAATGGAATTTTTAATCCCCTATTTATTTTTCAATTCTAAAACATCAGTTGCATGTTTTTATAGCTTTAGAAAATTTCCATTAATTTGAACCCTGTTCATTTTTCACTCATGGGTCATGTTTATAATGCACCTAGTTTTAAGTCTTTGTGTGTGTGTGTGTGTGTGTGTGGGGTTACCAGAGACTAAACTCAGGGGTACTTGACCACTGAAGTAGCCCCATTTTTTTATTTAGAGACAGGGTCTTTTTATAATTGATTTTATTTTTTAAAACACACGAAATGCATTACAATTCTTATTATTCATCAAGAGCCCAATTTTTCATACCTTTTATATAGAGTATATTCATGCCAATTCATGTCTTTATACATGTAGTTTGTGGTTTTTTTGTATTACAATTCTTTTTTTTTTCTTTTTTTTTATTGGTTGTTCACAACATTACAAAGCTCTTGACATATCATATTTCATACATTAGATTGAAGTGGGTTATGAACCCCCAATTTTACCCCAAATGCAGATTGCAGAATCACGTCGGTTACACATCTACAATTTTACATAATGCCCTATTAGTAATTGTTGTATTCTGCTAAATTTCCTATCCCCTACTATCCCCCCTCCCCTCCCATCTTCTCTCTCTACCCCATCTACTGTAATTCATTTCTCTCCTTGTTACAATTCTTATTACACATATATACCACAATTTTTCATATCTCTGTATATAAAGTATTTTGACACACAATTTGTGTCTTCACACGCGTACTTTGGATAATGACGTTCATTACATTCCACCATCCTCGTTAATCCCCTGCCCTCTCCTTTTCCCTCCCACCCCAGTCTTACTGAGTTGCTCCATGTCTTGCCATTGCTGAGGTTGGCTTTCAACTTTAGATCCTGCTGTTCAGCCTCCTGAGCTGCTTGGACTACAGGCACTTGCCACCATGCCTGGCCCTAGTTTTAAGTCTTCCAGCATCTGAAATATCTCAGTATTGTCCTATGGAAATTTTTTCCTTTGAAAATAGATCACATTTTTAAGGTCTCCCCTTTTCTCCCTTTTACTTTTATACAAGTATTTTTAAATTGTGTGATTCAGTTATTAGTAAAACCCTCTGGAGAAGGTTATTTGTTTTGTCTAGGGAAGTAACGGAGGAAAATACCAACATTGCAATTGTACTGCTTTAAATTTTGATTTATCTGCACAATCTGTAAAATATTTTCTACTTTTCACACTTTTTTTATTAAAAAAATTTAATTTGTTCTAATGTTATACATGACAGTAGAATATATTTTGACACATTGTAAGCAAATAGAGCACAACTTCTCATTCCTCTGGCCATACATGATGCAGGGTAACACAAGTTGTGTAATCCTACATATATATAGGATAATAATGTCCATCTCATTTGGCCATCCTTCCCTCCCCCATACCTTCTCTCCTCTGCTCACACCCTTCTGCCTTATCCCAAGTTCCTCCATTCCTCCTTACCTCACCCCAATTATGGATCAGCATCCACTTACAGAGAAAACATTTGGTCTTCTGTTTGGGTGGTTTGACTTATTTCACTTAGCATAATATTATCAAGTTCCATCCATTTACTGGCAAATGATATACTTTCATTCTTCTTTAAGGTGGAGTAATATTCCATTGTGTATATATACCACATTTTCTTTATACATTCATCAGTTGAGGGGCATCTAGGTTGGTTTCATAGTTTTGATATTATAAATTGAGGTGCTATAAACTTTGATGTGGCTGCATCACTGTAGTATGCTGATTTTAAATCTTTTGGGTATAAACTAAGGAGTGGGATAGCTGGGGCAAATGGCAAATGGTGATTCCATTCCAAGTTTTCTACAGAATCTCCATAGTGTTTTCCAAGGTGGTTGTGCTAATTTTCAGTCCCACCAGCAATGTATGAGTGTACCTTTTTCCCCACATCCTCACCAACACTTATTATTGCTTGTATTCATTTTTTTAAAAATATTTTATAGTTATAGATGGACAGATGCCTTTATTTTATGTATTTTTATGTGGTGCTGAGGATCAAACCCAGTGCTTACATAAGCTAGGCAAGCACTCTGCTACTGAGCTATAGCTCCAGCCCTATTGCTTTTATTTTTGATAACTGCCATTCTGACTGGAGTGAGATGAACTCTTAGAGTATTTTTGATTTGCATTTCTGTAATTGGTAGAGATGTTGAACATTTTTTCATATATTTGTTGATCATTGTATTTCATCTTCTGTGAAGTGTCTATTCAATTTGGTAGCCCATTTATTGATTGTGGTTTTTTTTGTTGTTGTTGGTGGTGGTGGTGTTAATTTTTTTTTTTGAGTTCTCTGTATATCCTGGAGAGTTCTTATCTGACTGCATGTGGTAAAGATTTTCTCCCATTCTGTAGACTCTCTTTTAATGTTCTTGATTGTTTCTTTATTTGAGAAGAAGCTTTTTAGTTTGAATCCATACCATTTATTGATTCTTGATTTTATTTCTTGCACTTTAGGAGTCTTCTTAAGGGAGTCAGGTCCTAAGCCAACATGATGAAGATTTGGGCCTAATTTTTTTCCTATCAGGAGCAGGGTCTGTATTCTCATGCCTTTGTGTTTGATCCACTTTAAGTTGATTTTTGTACAGGGTGAGAGATAGAGGTTTAATTGATTTTGCTACATATGGATTTCCAGTTTCCCAGCATCATTTGTTGAACAGGCTATCTTTTCTCCAATGTATGTTTTTTGGATCCTTTGTCTAGTATGAGATAACTGTATATTTTACAGTCTTTTAAATAGCTGCTTTTCATGTATTATTTAGAAACTTTAATTGTAATCTATAGAAGTGACCTACTCTCAGTTGGATGACACAGAAAAACCATTTTGAAAATTAGAAAACCTTTCACTTGCTGGAATACAATATACTACTCTTTGCATGGGCACAGTTATAATACCTATATAAATATTTGATAAGAGTAGATTTCAATAAATTCATGCAAACTGAATGCACAAGTCCATTTGATAATGCAACCTATTTTCAGATGTTGGTATGTCTGTTTCTCCTCCCTCTTTTTTCCTTATCCTTACATATTTTTCTATATAACTGACCTTTTTCCTTGCTTTCATAGATTGGTTTTATAGTTTAAAAACATTTCTCCTTAATTTTCTTCTTCTTGTCTTTGTGCTCTTTACTTACAGTCTTCATTCTTTACTGGTCCATATATTTATGATTTTCTGTCCCTAGTTCATATTACTATTGCCATACAATACCTTTTAGAAAATATTTATTCTACTATTTTAATTTCTATGTTTTCCTATTCAGGAAATTGTGGTTCCTGTGTACATATAACTTGATTAGTGTCTTTTGTTTAGAGACATTTAAGTTATAAGCGACCTAATTATTTGTGTAAATAATAAAAAATGCTAACAGTATCAGCTCTCTTTTTTGGTAATGTGGAATGAGAAGATACAAGTCCTGTGAAAGTCAGGAGCCCTCCGAATGGGTTGCCAAAGAAAGCATTAAAAAATTGCTATTAAGCCCCTCTTGTTTTTACCACTCCTCCAGGAAACCATTCTGCTTATGGGTACAGATGGAACCACTTATAAAGGAGCTGGAGTTGGAAAAATCACTCTGAACTGTAATTGTGCTATTGCTGGGATTCTGGAGCAAGAACAGGAGTTATGAGTATCAAATACCTAGTGACCATCACACCTATATTTAGAGCTCCTCATTCCACCAGAGTTCTGTGCCTGTCCACTATTGTCCAACTCATCTTAAGCAGCATGGCTAGTGCTAGCCATTCTTGGTACAAAAGTTCAGTCAAAGGTTTTCCCCAACTATTTAAGGAAGGGACAATGACCTCCCTTTCCCTGAGTTCATAAGACTCTCTTTTTCTCCTTAGCACTTTTTAAAAATTGTTGTCATTTTTGATATCCAAACTCTCCTGTGACTCTGTAAATTTTTCCAGAACTTACTTTGGGAGAATGCAGATACCTTCCCATTCTGTAAGCAACCTTGTTTTACTTCTTCAACCACTTTTACAATCTTACCAATATTTTTCAGCTCCACTTAACTTGAATGCATTGAACAATTCTTTGTGAGTCCTGAACTTTGAATCCTCATATCACTTAGAACATATTTTAGAAGTCTCCCTTTACACTAGAATGATTCGTATGATTCTCATGCTTCTCTATAGATAGTTTTCTGGATTGCTTTTGCATTTCCTTGTTTGGAGAGGCTTTGCAAATTGTCATCAGCAATAAATATTTTAAAGTCGCATACAACCTGATGATTTAAAAGATAAAATATTCTATTATTTAAAATTGAGAAGATGTTAAAGCATTATTGAGAGGAATTTAAATGCATAAATATTTCCCATGAGTCACCATGAAACAGATATTTACGGAGAAAGCCTGAGCTAGATGTCTGTAGAAAAAGAAAGCAAATGAGAAAACGTGATTTAATGCCTATTTCAGAGTATGTATCCTCATTATTATGCAAATAATATATTCTGCTGATAAAATGTTCAGAGTACTAGATAATGTATAATAATAGATAAGCTACCTAGCTATAACCTTTCATTATACAACATTGAATTAGTTGTAACATACAGCGCTTCTTACATTTTCTTAATATATCTAAATATTATGTTTCATTGCAATGATGCTATAAATGGTCATGATAATAGAAATACAATTTCAACACAGGTAGAAGTTATAACCAACTCAATGATAAGATAGTATTTCATATAATATAACTCAAATGTTTAGCATGGCTGGTAAAGTCAGTTTGTGATTAATTATAAACTCTAATTTAACAATGAGTAACTATTCATTTAACACCTACACTATGTGTGATCAGAATAAATGGTAAAAATATAAGAAAAGGCAGGGGACTTACTAAACATAAGTTCATAATGCATTCAAACTGACAATACCATCCTCCTAGGAAACAATAGATGAAAATTACATAATTTGGAGAAAATACAAAGGGTAAAGAGTGTTATTATTTAGATACTATGTTGACATAAGAGGTTCTGAACCAAAACAAAATGTAAACGTGATAAAAAGTTTGATTTTAAAAGTATTTCAGGCATGGCAACATACATAAATAATAATTTTGCATTGGAAAAATTATTGTTTCTTAATTTTACATTTGTATTTCAATACATTTAATAGGACTTGAATATATTTTCACTGGTTTCACCAAATATGAATGACTTAAATAATTACTTAACCTCTTTTTCCTGTCTCCCTCTGTCACACATACACACATACAATAATTCTCTTAACATATTGATGAATTAAATATTGTTTGAAAAAGTATTTGATGTGAAAGTGTACAGAAAAGGAAAAAGTCATATGTGTGCCTCAAAAAAATATGCTCATGTAGGTATGTTAAATAAAATAAAAGTTCCAGCCAAGTTTTGTAAGGAAATTGGTTAGTCTTATAATATTAGATTAAGAAACTTACAATACAAAATTGTAAGCAATTTGTCACAGACATAAAAGGAAATGGAAAACAAATTTCTTAAATATATAAAACAACCTGATTATAACAGAAGATACAACCTTCACTGTCATAGAGACACAAAAATTTAAATTTATTGACACACAGACTTAACCATTGACTTATATTTGTTGAGCATCTATTGGTAGTAAGAAAATCAGGACAAAAAGAAAAATGTCCTTTCTCAACCTGATATAAGATCTAAATATTCATATAAAGTTCACAGAGTCTGTTAGTTTTTTGTACTTTTACACTGTGACTACCACTGGGCTTCAGAGAGCAAAGGAATTGGACTGGATTATTTGGAGAAACTTTAGTGTGATGTGTAAATAGCCATCTGCAACCTTCTCTGCAGATATGACTGTATTTTTGGCTTTAATGGAGTAGAGCTTATGGGAATATTATAACAAAGATGAATGTAAAGTCTCTGCAGAACATGGATGCAAATATTATTTTGACTTTTACTAGCTCTCTGACCATGGAAAAGTTAAATGTTAAACCTATGTTCCTCTGGCTTTAAATTCTATTACAACAATAGACTATTGTTCACCTGTGCTTGATAATGTGTTTTGACTCAGCCCAACAATTCCCTATAAAGAAAATTAAACAAATTCCACAGGGTATAACAGATTCTAATACCAAATCTCTTTCCACCAGGTCCCATTGACAGTCCCTATGAATGTTCTAGTAACAGCATCTCCCCTGATGTCTACTTTCTTCCTGCTTTAATTGGTGTACTGAAGGTTCAGTGATGATTAATATAGTGAAATTTTTCAAAATAAAAGACAGTTCCCTCTTTCATGTGTTGCGGCACAACAAGCCTACACATTCTGAGAAATGGGTGGCAAACAGACTCTGTTGTTATGTGACTGTCATAGAGTGTACTTAACTTGAACCTCAAAGGTACAGGTCATTACTCAATGTAGCCTCTTGATGCAATCAAGAGAAATGGCAAACACATGATGCATGAGACTGCTGCCCTGTAACACAGCTCTCTTTTGCAAGTAGAAAGGGTACACTATAAAGTAGTAAAAGAAATTATATTATGGTCAATACATAAGCCAGTAACATAGTCATTTATTATCATCATCAAGTATTATGTACTGTATATAATTATATGTGCTATACATTTTTAAGACTAGCAGTATACTCAAACATTTGAGTAATGCATTGTGATATGACATTATAATCCCTATAATGTCACTAAGTGACAGAAATTTTGAGCTCCATCATAATCTTATGGGAATTCCTCCATATATGCAACTCATCATTGATGAGAAGGTTGTTATGTGATACATGACTGCATTCTATTGAAAAGGTACCTAAACAAAGCTGTCTGAGCTACAAATTCTACAGGGGTTTTTAGTAAAAATCTTTAAGTATTGTCACTTGGCAAATATCTAAATGGAGCTCAGCTGAGAGACATATCCAAAAAAATAAACACTTTGTTATAATCAAAACCACATCATCCATCTAATGACTAGGCTGGAACATTTTGTCTAGTTTCTCTTTCTACAATGAATTATCTCTATGGAGAGTCTTCAGTCCCTAATGTAAACACTATACCATTTAGCTGATATACAAACATGTTGCAAGCTTGGTGACTGTCAGTGAAATTTTTATATTGTTTCTGACTTTTTACTGTAATATGTAATGGGAAAATGAGTATCTCCACTTCTGAGTCTTTTCACTTATATTGGTTTATTACTTTGGGATCACTTCCCAGAAATGGTACTACTTTTTCAAATAATATGAATATATTTATGACTTCAGATACTTATTGGTGAACTGCTTTACAAAAGCAGTGTATATAAATTTATAGTTCCCCTAAAAGTGTAAGAATTGAGTCAGTTTCACTGCAAATGTGTCATCACTGAGAATATGAAACAAAAAGTCATAGTGTAATGCAATTTAGTATCATAAAAATAAATTTGAATAAAAGATAATAGGATTTCTACAAAAATACAATATCAATATTATTCTAAAAATAAGAAATAGTGTAACCATACAAAAAATAGAAGATATTGGGATTTTTATCTAAAGATTGCAGCAAGAAAGGCACAAATCCTGGAGCATTATAAGATGAATCATCCAACATCACTTTAAATGTCTATCCATTGTGATAAATGATCTGATGCTTGTGATATTATTTTTTAAAATAAAACAAATGATGGCACAAAAATAATACTGCTACTAGAAATAATTAGTATTCATTCGTAATTACCACCAATAACCAGAAAAATCATAGTAAAATTTTAATTATAATAATAACATGGAATATAAATTATGACATTCATATAATACAGACAGTAACCAATTTGAATTGAGGATAGGCAATTATACAATTAAATTTGCATAACAAATATGGAGATAACTATTATAAAATAGCCACTTTGATGGCAATGTTGGGGATGGACAGATTAAACACTTTAAGTGGAAAAATTACATGTAAGAACAGTAAAATAGTATGTAATAGAAGATAGATATGGGCCAACTCATCATCTATGTAAATTGAAATTTCAACAAAAATCAGTACACAAGTAGAAAGATCAGATTGAATAATAAAAAATAAAATGAGGAAATGATATATGACAATATATCTCAGTTGTGTTGTGAGAAGATAAGACTCTCAATAAATAGTGGTAGAAACATTCTGTAGCCATCTGGAAAACCATGCACTTGGAATCTTATATCATTTTCTAGCATAAATTCTATAGGGATCAAGAATTTACAGTAAAATAAAAGTATTGATATTGCATAATATTTTTAATTGAAATATCTCAAATTGAAGAAAGTAAGAAAATAATTTTAAAACTTTATGTTGAAATATAGGAGACAAGCACATCTTCATATCTTAAAAGATATAAGTAAACTATTAATAAAAATAAGAAAAAAACACCAAAACTTTTTATTAGAAAGAAATCACACAATATACAAATCTCTTTAATGTATGCAGACTTTTGATAGAATTCCATAAGAAAACAATACAAACCCTAAGAAATTGATTAGATCATACTATGATAGCTAAGGAATAAAAAAATATTTTAAACATAAGAAAATATAATCTTCCTTCTCTATATATGAAAGGAAACACAAAAATAGAAGTGATACCACTTTCATTTACATTTAATTTAAATTTTATAGTTCATAAAATTTAAAATTTTGATAATAATATTTTGGTTATGTGGGCAAAATGGTATAGAAAAAACATTGACATATCAACTCAAATTTCAAGTATATACAAATATTGATCTAGTAATCCCTTTGAGGCTTATCTGTAATTGAAAATGATTTTGAACAAATGACATTTAGCAAAAAAGCAGAGGTAAACCAATCAAAATACGGTTACATAATGAAATAGTCAAAGGTTAAAAAAAAAAAGAAAGAAAAAGAAAATGAAAGTTTTCAAATGTAAACCTACATCTAAAATTCTAAATCTAAATGCCATAAATTACTGGAAATTATAGAGGCTTATAAGTAAATCTTTTTATAAATAAGAAACACAGTAATTAATATAGGTGTAATTCAAGAATACTAATATATGTGTAATTCAAGAATGAAGCATTCTTTAAAAACTAGTTTAACCAACAGAGCTAGAGATTTATATAGATAGAAGACACACACTGATATTTTAAAAATTAGAACATAATGACATATTTCTAAATAAATCAATAGATCACAAGAAATGTCTATAATGTATCTGAAAATAGATATTGGGAATATAATTAAGATAGCTTTCAAAATTTGATTTTAAAAACACACTATTCAAGGAATATGAAGAAGATATTTAATGAACTGAAGGTTACACTCTTATCTTGTTCTCAAAATGTATTTTAAATAAATTAAACTTTTCAATGAAAACTATTAAATATTTGATGCAGAGATTATAAGTAACTATTTGGACACATAAGGTTTATTAAAGAATGTCACAAAAAAGTGAGTACATTTTTTCCATAGTAATGATAATATAAAGTTAAAACTTGATGCTGTTACAAGATATTAATATCCAATAAATAGGAGCTTTGTAAGGGTTAAATATTTTCCTCATATTATTTGGCTAATGCATAAAGATACAAAGGGCCATAAAACTTCTTTACAAATCAAAATGATATTTAGCATTGAAATAGTTAAACTGTGAAAGTTTAAATTATGTCCATGTTTAGGTTTTGAGGAGACTCAATGTTTTTTGATTAAAAAACACATTTTATTTATATTACAACATTAGGCTTGTTAGGCAAATAAATAGAGTAAAAATAATCATGGTGTCTTTTACTTTTTCCTATTGGTACCAGTCTTGCCTTTTTTCTCATTGAATTCTTGATGAGAAGATCCTGGCCATTTAACTTGTCACTTGCTTCACCTTTAAGGGGGGAATTAGTTGCAGCATTTCCCCCTAACCATTAAATAGAATTCAAGGTTGAGAGATGGTCTCTCACTCCATACAAAAACCAAATCAAAATGGATAAAGACATTAATGTAAGATCTGAACCTAGAAATTATTAAAGGACAATGTAGGGAAAACACTTTAAGATACATCATTATCCTATATACATGCATAATTACACTGCGGGTGTGACTCTGCACCATGTACAGCCAGAGGAATGAGAAGCTGTGCTTCATTTGTGTACAATGTGTCAAAAAGCATTATACAGTTGTGTACAACTAATTATAACAAACTATTTTTTTAAAAGGTACTGATCCAGGCAATCATTTGATGGGTAGGACCCCAGAAACAGAGGAAAGTAAAAATGACAAATGGGATTTAATCTTTTTAATTTTAATCAAATTAAAAAGCTTCTGCATAGCAGAGGAAATAATCAACAAAGGGAAGAGACAACCTGAGAGTGACAGAAAGTATCTGCCAGTCATTCATCTGAAGGGGGGTTAATATACAGAATATATAAAAAAATTTTAAAAAAATAACAATGGCAAAAAAATATGTAATCTAATTTTAAAAACAGAAAATTGATTTAAATAGACACTGCTCAAAAGAAGAAATACAAATAGTTAATAAATATGTGAAAAACTGTTCAATAGCATTGTTCACCAAGTGCCACAGTCTGGCTGGGCACAAATCACAGCCACCACAAAGCACTTGTATCTTCAAACAGGAAACTTTATTGCCGGAACTCCACCAGCACCCCACGCAAACACTCCCTGGGAACTCTCCCAAACGCCGCCCACGTGGCTCCTCCAGGAACACACCACACACCAATGGGAACTCCCTCTACTGGGCTGCACCTGCCTTCACTCTTGCAAGGGGAACTCCAAAGTAGCGGCGCCCCAGGCAGCAGGATCCTCCCTATTACTGGTGTAAAGGTCTAATATACAATTGAATCAATCCAGCATCATGTTAATTGCTTGCCTCTTAACCATTACTTCTGGCAAAATGCCAGGGGCCATTCTGACTCACTGTAGCTCTCAACAATCAAGAATCAATAAGTAGGATAATATCAAACCAAAAACCTTCACATCAAAGGAAACAATCAAGAACATAAAGAAAGACCTTACAAGTTGGAAGAATATATCTGTCACCTGCATCTCAGATACAGCAATAATTTCCAGGATATGAAAAGAACTAAAAAAAAAAAACACCAAAAAAATCAATAAATGTGCAAAGAAACTTATCAGATACTTCACAGAAGAAATACAATTGGTCAACAAATAAATGAAAAAAGTTCAACATCACTAACAATTAGAGAAATGCAAATTAAAACTACATTGAATTTCATCTCACTCCAGTCATAGGTTAAGTATCAAGAATACAAGTAATAATAGATGTTAATGAGGATGTGGGGGAGAAAGGAACACTCATACATTGATGATGGGACTGCCACACTCTATAAAGCAGTATGGAGATTCCTCAGAAAACTTGGAATGGAACAACCATTTGACCCAGTTATTTCTCTCAGAATATACCCAAAGAGCTTCGAATCAGCATACTACAACAGCTTGGTCACATTAATGTTCATAGCAGCTCAATTCACAATAGCAAAGCTAGGAAACAAACCAAGATGCCCTTCAACAGATAAAGAAAATATGGTATATATATACAATGAAATATTACTTATCCTTAAAGAATGAAATTATGGCATTTGCAGGTAAATTGTTGAAACTTGAGACTGTTATGCTAAGTGAAATAATCCTATCCCCCCAAAACCAAAGGCCCAGTGTTCTCTCTGACATGTGGATTCTGACTCACATAGGGTGGGAGAACAAAGGAGTGGAGGCTCACCAGATTGAACAGGAGGGAGTGGGGATTGGAATGGGAAAGGCAGTAGAATGATTAGACATAACTTTCCTATGTTCATGTATGAATAGATGACCAGCATAACTCCACATCATGTACCACTATAAGAATGGGAAGTTATGCTCCATGTATGTATGATATGTCAAAATACATTCTACTGTCATGTATAAGTAAAAAGAACAAATAAAAAAATTTTAAAAAATTATAATGATATACCATCCAATCCCAGGTAAAATGGCTATCATGAAAATATATAAAAATTCCATTGTGTATATGTGCCACATTTTTTTTATCCATTCATCTATTGAAGGACATCTAGGTTGCTTCCACAGTTTAGCTATTGTGAATTGTGCTGCTATAAACATTGATCTGGCTGTGTCCCTGTAGCATGCAGTTTTTAAGTCCTTTGGGTATAGACCAAGGAGAGGGATAGCTGGATCAAATGGTGGTTCCATGTCCAATTTTCCAGGGAATCTCCATACTGCTTTCCATATTGGCTGCAAAATTTGCAGTCCCACCAGCAGTGTATGAGTATACCTTTTTCCCCACATCCTCACCAATACTTGTTGTCATTTGTATTCATAATAGCTGCCATTCTGACTGGAGTGAGATGAAATCTTAGAGTAGTTTTGATTTGCATTTCTCTAATTGCTAGTGATGATGAACATTTTTTCATATATTTGTTGATTGATTGCATATCTTCTGATAAGTGTCTGTTCAAGTCCTTGACCCATTTATTGATTGTTTTTTTTTTATTTTTGGTGCTTAGCTTTTTGAGCTCTTTATATACCCTAGAGATTAAGTTCTATCTGATGCGTGAGGGGTAAAGATTTGCTTCTAAGATGTAGGCTCTCTATTCACCTCACAGATTGTTTTCTTTTCTGAGAAGAACCTTTTTAGTTTGAGTCCATCCCATTTATTGATTCTTGATTAAAAGAGAATAAAATCATGGCATTTACTGGTAAATGGATGGAATTAGAGAAGATAATACTATGTGAAGTAAGCCTTTCCCAAAAAAACAAATGCTGAATGTTTTTTTCTGATATCAGGAAGCTGATTCATGGTGGGTTAGGGAGGGGGAGCATTGGAGGAACAGATGAACTCAGATAGGGTGGAGTTGGGTTGGGGGCAGGAAGAGGGTATAGGGTTAGAAATGATGGTGGAATGTGATGGACATTATTATCCAAAGTACATGTATAAAGACATGAATTGGTGTGAATATACTTTGTATATAACCAAAGAGATGAAAAATTGTGCATTATATGTATAAGAATTGTAATGTATTCTGCTATCATATATAAATAAAATAATTATATATATATATATATATATATATATATATATATATATATATATATATATATATATATGAATGTTGGTAAGTAAGTTTAGAAAAAGGAACACTTATACATTGGTAATGGGAATTTAAATTAGGAACACTTATACATTGGTAATGGGAATTTAAATTAGTACCACCACTATGGAAAACAGTATGAATGTTCCTCACAACACTAAAATATATAATTTTCTTAATATAACCATTCCACTATTAAATGTTTATCCAAAGATAAAAAACCACACATGAGAGCGGAATTACTTGAAGAGTAGTCTGCACTGACTTTTACTTTCATTTGAAGTATTTTAAACAAAAACTTTTCCACTTAATATATGGTATAAAATAGAAAGTAATGAAACATTTAAATTTGTATTGCTAAAAATAATTACAAATAGGAAGAAGAGTAATAATAAACTGCTAGGTAAAAACTGTCAGTGTCTGTGACAAAACTTGGAGTGAAAAAGAAGGTAACAAAAACAAATTATTTCCCTCATCTTCCAAAGCACAAACTCTTTTTACCATGAGAGAAGAGGTGATGTGACCTGGTACACATGTCCAGATGCATGTTTAAGTGTAAAGACCTACCTACAGTTTTCAATGTTTTCTTCTTGAAGTGTCAATGATGTATGTAAAAATATGAATTCTTTATAAACTTATATTTCCTAAGTTACTCTGGGAAAAAAAAAACACAACTGAGTGGATCACTCTTGCAATCTAATTTATTATTTAGATTGTTTTTTTCTTTATCAGTTTCATAGTATTATTTCTGTCTTAAAAGTGTGCCACCTTTAACAATTGGAGAAATAATACTGAGTCATTTTTTTCAGGGTAGAAAATAATATACTTTCAAGACTGTAGCCTAGAATCACAATATTACTTTAGGCTCACTTTCATTACATTGCTGATTTATATGGAGATTACTGGGAACATGAGCAATTGTGCAGTATTTGGGCATTTTATTTTAAATATAGTTGTGATGGTGGCTATAATTTTTGTGTGTGAAAGAGGAAAAGAAAAATAACAATCACAAAGTTCATCTTCCTTCTTTTTACTGGAATAACACTAATCAACTTAGTCTAACTCAACTGAAGGAAAATACTTAGGTAGTAAGGCATATAACAGATGCAATTCCAGAAGTCGTGTGAAGAGTGTGGATGTTCTAGACTATGTGATTATGGGAAGGTTATTGGGTTCTCGGGATTCATCTATGTGATTCCAGCAGTAAACTCAAATTAGGAGCCTTATTAAATACAACCACAAATACAATGGTGGTTCTGACTCTTGCTATTCTTCCAACATGAGTAACAAGTGGGAAGTGACACACTGTTGCAGAATTGAAGTTAATTTGGGAGCAAATCAGCTGATTCACAGAAAGAAGAAACACCTAAAAAAACGACAAAAAATCTTCAGTTGACAACTTGATATAACATACATACCATCAGTGATCAAATGAAAAACATGCTGAGTTCCAATTTCTAATACTGACACTCTGGTTACTTTATCAAGGCACTTAATCCTTTAAGTAGTCATTAAAAGGGTCAATTGTACATTACTTTTATTTTAGAATCTCCCTCCCATTTTTCTCCTAGATGTATGTGTGTTTGTGTGTGTGTGTGTGTATCAAGTAGAAATTTATAATGCATATTATAAATAAAACAAAGTTTCAAATGTAAGGATCAATATCTATTTATACTATATATTTTATTTTACATCACACAGAAATGATCTATGACTAATTTTCATCAATTTTATAACTATTTTCATGAGGAAGTTTCATAGTTATGTTTACTGTTGATGATGTAAAAATGGGAAGCATTTCTTGGTGAACATATTGGAAGAAAGAAAGATAATTAGACTGGTTTAAAAGATAGTTTAGGCAACTAGGGATGGATATGTTAATTTATTCCACTATAGTAATGATTTTAATAAATATGTACCTTATAATATTACTCTGTATATCTTAAATATGCACAATGCAATTTATCTTTTAAATGTCTGTCTCATTTAAAACATCTTTCCTTGGCATGAGGAATACCAACACTGTTTCCTATAATAATATTGACTTAACCTATTATCACAAATTAGTTTAGCTCATTAATTCTTTAAACTTCACTGCATAAAGAATTTTGGATTAAATTAGAAAATTCCAGTAACTTCCATTTAGTAGAAAATTTAAAACAGGATCATATTCAAATGTAGATAGTTGAATATAATTTGTTTTTACTTTTCAATTTTATGTCAATCTTGGGCAAACCACCAAATTTATATTGATTATAAGAATTTGTAATGTTCTTATTCATCAGTTTATATATCTCTGCCTCTATGGTAATAAGGGAGAAAATGTTACAACTTCAACAGTTTTTATGCCTCATCTGAAACAATAGCAGAGTGAGATTAAACATAAATTGTACAATTAATTGTATCCCAAGGAAAAAAATGGTGATCTAGGATGCAGAGACAGATGGTTGAAATTGGTTAAAAGAAAATAAGTAATCATCATTGTGATCTAGAAGGAAAAGTGAGGCATATGTTAAAATCTTCAAGAAATAAGGTTGAAATGACCTCGAATTTTGTAGAAGAATAAAATTAAGAGAAGCAGCAGTCAGAATAATCTAGTTAGCCTGAGCATTGTATGACCTGGAGGTTCAGAACATGAGAATGAAGAGTGAATGTGGAAGTGGTAATGAACAATGAGAAGAATTCCTCCCTCCCTTCAAACCCCTTTATACATTGATAATGAGAAATAAAAGTACAAACTAACAAACATAGAAAGTTAACTTTAGCATACAGTATCTTCATAGAAGTGCTTAAAAATACAAGTAATTGTTCCAATGACTGAGAATCTGTGCTGACACTACACTGGAAGAATTTGTGGGTTGCAGAATGGTCAGGAATTGAGTTAGACCAGAAGACAATGAAACAGAATTGAGATGAGAGTCTATAAAGAAGGGAGAATATCAAAGATGTCAGGGGAGATATTATAAAAAAATTCTCTTGAAGTTAAGGCATATGTTCTAAAATCATACATGAATGAACAGCAAAAAGAAAAAAAATGAAGGTGGACTCATATTGACTGTATTTATGATGATAACATATATCTGTTTTAAACAAAATTTTGTATATCAATAATGAATAATTTTCCTTCATTTATTTTCAATTGTATTATAAAGCTCTTTCCACATCTTTATCACTTAATCTTCATCATTTTTATCACATCTTAACAACCCAT
Organism: Spermophilus citellus; assembly: GCF_964194105.1. NCBI lineage: Eukaryota > Metazoa > Chordata > Mammalia > Rodentia > Sciuridae > Spermophilus > Spermophilus citellus. The sequence continues at coordinate 3,698,891 of NC_138196.1, forward strand.
GTGTAGAGATATTGAAAGAACCTTCACCATTTTCCAAGTTTGCCAAATTAAGAAGTATTTGAATATTTGAATCTGAGATTTTTTCTTTTATAAAACTTATTTTCTTCTTCTTGGGCCTCAATTATTTTCTTAAATTAATTAATTAATTTTTTTTTTCTAATTTGATATACATGACAACAGAATGCATTTCACTTCATAGTATACATACGAAGCACAAATTTATTTCTCTGGTTGTACACAGAGTAGAGTCACATTATTCGTGCCTTCATATATGTACCTAGGGTAATTTGGGCATCTCTTTTTGCATAATAAACTAAGAGCTCATGAAAGAAGACTTCTCAGTTTAGAAACAGAAAGTCTTGTTATATTTGAAGATATGATATATTTTCAATGGTAGAATAATTACAAGTGAAGTAAGGGCATTAAATCATCATTTCATATTTAGACCTGCTCTCTAATTATGTAGCATTTATTATATATTAAAATATGGGCTTCATGCAATCTTGAGCACAAAGAGCTAAAGGTATAACAATACCTAGCTTTAAAACATACTACTAAGCTACAGAGGTCAAAACTGCATGATATTGGCATTGAAAACAGACACAAAATGCACTGAAACAGAATAGATTGTCCAGCAATAACCACAAGCATTTATAGCCAACTGAGCCTCTACAGAGGTCCACAAAACAATAGAAATAGTAAAATATCTTCAATAAATGACTGGGAAAAGTGGATATTTACATGCAGAAGATTGAAATTTGACCCCCGACTTTCTCCCTACATAAAAAAAATAAATCAAGGACATTGATGACTTAAATTTAGGATCCAAAACTATGTAATGATTACATGCAACATTTTTTTGGATAACACTCAAAAGCACAGGGAAAGAAAAAGCAAAAATGGACAGTTGGACTATATCAAACTAAAAAGCATCTTCAGAGCAAAGGAAGCAGGAGAATCTTGAGTTCAAAGCCAGCCTCAGCAAAAGTAAGGTGCTAAACAACGCAGATCCTGTCTCAAAAGAAAATACAAAATAGGTCTGGAGATGAGGCTCAGTGGTTGAATGCTCCTGAGTTCAATTCCTGGTAACCTCCAACAAAAGAAGAGAGCAGTGGGACAGCCTTCTTGCACAAGGGAGTCTAGGAAAATTTTTTCAATGTGCTTACCCACCTTCTTCTTTCTATGTCCCTAATTCTGTGAATGGAAATGTTTACTCTGTACCATTATATGTTCAATACTTGTTAATTGCTTTTGATTTTACATAAGCTCACAGCCTGAGATTGTCTTGCCTCTGAGAATACTTTGGACTTGAACTTTGAGCAATCTTGGAACTGTTGAGACTATGCAGACTCTTGGGCATGGGCTAAATATATTTTGCATTTGTGTGAGCTTTTGTGCTCTAGGGGTGGAATGCTATGGTTTAGATGTAGTGTCCCCCCAAAGCTCATTGAGACAGTTCAAGACAGTTTGGAGAAGAAATGATTCGGTTATATCCTTAAACCTATCAATGAATTAATCTCCTGTTAAGAATTAACTAATTAATAACTGAAGTGGTAGAGTGTAACTAGAGGAGGTGGGCATTGGGGGCGTGGCTTTGGAGTATATATTTATATCTGGCAATATAAATATATACTTTTCTGCTTTCTGATCATCATGTGAGCCACTTCCCTCTGCCACACTCTTCCATCATGATGTTCTACCTCACCTCAAGCCCTAAGGAACAGACCCATCCTTCTATGGACTAAGACCTTTGAAACCCTTAGCCCTCATTAAGCTCATTAATCCTCTACAATTGTTCTGGTTGGGTCCTTTTAGTCACAGTGGCAAAATAGCTGACTAAAACAGTACCCATCATTGCATGAGTAAGTAAAGAAAATGTGTGTTTGTGTGTGTGTGTGTGTGTGTGTGTGTGTGTGTTATTTATACACAATGGAATATTATTCAGCCATAATAAAAAAAATATATCATTTTCAGTAAAGCAGATGGAAGTGAAGAACATTGTGTCACGTGAAACAAGTCAGATGCAGAAAGGCAAATTCCCTATGTTTTTTCTCATATTTGGTTGTTAAAGAATAAGGTCAATTGGAATATATGATAGTGATTATAAATGGCAGAGAAGGTTAAGGAAGGGAAGACTAGTAGGAGGTTCCATAATTCAAACACAGTTATATAGAAGAGTAAGTTCTGGCATTCTACAGATACTGGGGGGGGGAGTTCATGATAATCTATTATATATTCCATTCATAATTGGAAGAAAACAGCTTAAAATCTCCAAACAAGATAATGATAAGGAGCTAGAAATGTCAATTACCCTAATTTTATCAGAACATTATTTGTATACATGTATTAAAATATCAGCGTATACCCCATAAATATGTAAAATCATTATGTGCTAATCAAAAGTCTTAAAACATTTTTAAGGACATGGAATTGTTAACAACTCTGATTTGATCATTGAATACTGTATATACATACCAAATCCTCACACTGTTCCCTATAAATTTGTACAATTAAAATAATTTAAAAAACAAGTAGAAATTAAATCAGGGACTAAAGATACTGCTTTAAATAATTAAATTTAAAAAACTAAATCTATATAAATATAAATAAAAATTTTGATGTATTGGCTAGATAAATGCCAAGGTATCTTGATTAAAATATTTTCTGGCTATGAAAAATAGAAATATGAAGACTATAAAATCATGGAAATGATTATGTTGTCTTGCTAAGTACAAATGTAGAGCTCATAATAAAATATTTCCTAACTTTGTTATTGTGATAAAATTATAAATGAAATGTAATAGAAAATGATAGGAAAATAGGGAAGAATAAATTATTTTGAAGGGTGGAGTTATAAGTCATTTTTTTGGTTTAGAAAAAGTTTCCTAATAATTTTGTCAACACATTAAAATTGTACATAAAAGGAAAACACAAGTTTAGATGTTATAATCTTTTAGTGGAGTATCTCTGCTTCATTGAGCCATAACCCAGTTTTTGAGTTTTTACTTAAAGCTGTGATTATAACAAAATTATGGTTCTTGCATTGACCTTTAGGCCCATTCTACAAATTCTGAAAAGGTGCTTTATATATTATTTTTCGATTCTGTGAATCTAGTGACCATCTCTTACCTGTTACACAGTGAATGTCTAAAAGAGTATGAGTGTTTATCCTCACTTCTCATAATGACTATTTATGTTATCACAGCCTGCATTAGCCAGGAATCAAATTAAGAAGAACAAGGATGGCCACCATCAGTTTTTATATTTTATCAAAGCTCAAATTATGTTATTTATGACTTTATAATTAATTTTCATGGTTGGTAGATGAATTATTTATAATGCAACTAAAATTTCAATTTCTTAGTTTCCCTTCTTTGGTAAATTAGAATAAATGATCAATGTAGAGAACGATCAAACAAGTTATTAAAAATCTTTTAGAGATGGGTTGTTTGTTAATTGTTCAAACTGCAATCCAACTCAGAAATGAATAAAAAATTAATAAAGCTTTATGTAACTTTAAATGCCCAGTTAATGGAAAAACTTTAAAATCCTCTTGGAAAAAGACACAGTTCTTATTGCAAAATAAAAAATAAATTAGCTCTAATTAACAAAATTCTCTCTCAATAATTAGCATTTGTCAATTTCATAATTGCTGATTTTGAGCTACTTAAAGTCATGTACCAAGAGTATAATAAAAAAATCTGTAATACTTCTAAAAGCAAAGGGTTTTATTTCTCATGGGTAACGTTGGATTTTCTCAGGCAATTTCTCTCATTTTAAATAGAAAAAAATCTCACTTAAACAAACACTCTAGTGGATTTACAGAAGTAATATAAGTGAGAAAAAAAGGAATAATTCATGATTGAGACCAAAATTCTCTTGAGCTCAAAGGATTATTTGGGAGAATATATTCATACTGATATTTGACATGAAAGCTGTAGCACACATGGCTTCCATCTGCTTGTATTTACTCTAGATGATCCTAGGAAAGAATCACCATCCAAACTTGAGACTCTCCTGAGTAACGTGTCTGGTCCATCAATCATGAGTATTGATGTTTCTGGACAGTTGTCATATGCTGGGAGAAGAATACACTGGTGAGTTACAGTAATTGAATTATATTTAGTATTATATTGATCATCAGTTCCAAAGGAACATTGAAAGTATGTGCACTTTGATATAAAATACACTCCTAGTCTTCTATGAATAATTTAGAAAAGCCACTGAATTGAAAAATGATGATGAAAAAGCCAATATTTAGCATATGTCTTTTATGGATATGGAAAACGAAAGCAAAGTGTGACTTTATTAGGAAATTATTTCAAGATCACTCAATATAAAGGATTTATATTTTTGTCTTAATTTTTAGTTAGGAAAATAGAATTCTGAAGGAAAAAATTTTTAAAAAGATACAAATTTCAGCTATAATTTTATTTGATATTTCAAAATTGTATAACTTTCCCTAACCTACAAATTTTTTGGTGTCAACTTATTCAAGAAAGTAAGGACTGGGGACATCACTCAGTGATGGAGTGCTTACCTGGCACCAGTCAGGCCCAGAGTTCAAGCAGCAGCACTGGGAAAAAATAAAGTGAAAGTTTTATTTTCTTATTTATTTAAGTTTAATTAATTCACAACAGAAAATCATAAAGACCAGCATATTAAGAAGATTGATGAGTTCAAATTTACTGTATTTCATTATTATTAAGATACCTTAATAATATCTTAACATGGCTTATATATGTATGTGTAAAAAGATTACCATATTTTACTACATTATCATTACAGATTTTATGCCTTATTTTATTTTATTGCAAATAATTAGGGTGTGACTATTTATGTGAAGGTTTTTTTTCATGGTTCTGGTATTATGTAAAATAATGTATTATTAAACTGTCCAGTTGCAAGATTACAATGAACATAATATTCAAGAATGTATGTTAATGCAGTGGTGATGATTGTATGGTGAAACACAGTAAGTCTGCAGATATACATGGATTGTGATATGTATTTATTCAAACTGCTGTGATGAATTTAGTAAGTGATAAAGGGAATACTTTATATATTTTATTTTAATAGTTATTCAGAATAATACAGAGGAAAAAAAAGACCACTAGCTTTCTAGCAGTTTTAATTATAAACTGAATAATAATTCTATAAGCAATGTGTCTGCAGATTTCTACTTCCAGTGAATTGTTTGACAATTTATTATTTGAACATTTCTCTTCCAAGGATGTTGGAAAAATTTGTTTCATAATAAGAAATATATAACAATCCCTCATGTGTCTTTAAAAGAAATGGAGACCTACAGTCAGCTCGAATTCCTTCAAGTCATTTTTCTGTTGCAAGTGTCAAGGAACATCCTTTCATCCCAAGGCTTCTGTGGTGTGCCCATGTAAATTGCTCTTTGCTTTTGACAGGCTGCTTTTCTGAAGAATATGGCTATTTATTTCAACAGGGAATTTTTCCAGACTACTAAACTTTCTAGTCTTGAAATGAATTTGTTAATACTTAACTGACCTTTCAACTGTCTAACCCCCAAACACATAAACAATTTTCCTTTCTATTTCTCAAAATTGCTCTCAGTGTATCATTTGTTTGGTTTCTCTCTATATATGCATTTTCCAAGACTGCAACAAAGAAAGATGGAAAAAATATTGGAAAGAAGAAGTTACATGTGTGAATTCATGATCCATAAAAAATATATAAGGATGCCTTCCCGGCTCCTTTGTGCCTTTTATCCTCACTCCCTATACATCACTCTACTATATAATTGCATAGATTTGCTTCACCTTCAGTGACTTGAGGTTGTAGGATTGCTTTCTTTATTTTTCATTTCACTATTAACAAGTATCACTACCTATATGATGAGACTGTAGTTATCAATGAATACTAATAAAACCTCTCAGTTACCTTAGGGTTTATAAATGCTGAGACAATATTTCTTAGAGTTGCTAAAAGCTGAACATAGTATAAAATTTAAACACACATTCTCTCTCTCTCTCTCTCTCTCTCTCTCTCTCTCTCTCTCTCTCTCTCTCTCTTTTACAAGAATTACCTTCTGTGGATATTCCTAGTTTGATATTCATCCCTCCACTGAGGCTACACTGGTTTTTCCACTGCCATTTTTTTATATAAAACTTGAAACAGCTATAAAGAAACTCTAGTAACAAGCGCACATTTTCTTCATAGATCTTAAGAGGGGTGTTTATGTAAGATTTATATTTTGGAACAATATTTTTTTATTCCAGCTTTGGTTTTATAAGAATAGAAAAGAGTGGTAATTCAGGACAATGGATGGGACATGCATAATAGTAATATTAATATTCAATGCTATTTAGATTAAGGTTGCCCACTATAACCACATGATATTGGAATTCCCTGCAAAGCAATGTTCATGCCTATTCCATTCAGTTAATTTAATTGATGAATATTCCTGTTGAACAAAAATTGAATTCATCAAGGGAAGCTGCGGTTCTATTTTCTTCTTAGGATTTGGGCATTTTCTATGATATTAATGTTTTTTTCCAGGAAGTTGGTTCTCTGCCGCAGTCTCGGCTGGGCACAGAATCACGAGCCACCACACAGCTTTGTAGATTCAAACAGCAATTCTTTATTCCCGAACTCACGCCGGCCTCCACACACGTTCTGGGGCAATCCCAGTTCTGCTGCCACCCAATTCACCTCCTCCACGAGGCTTTTTTCCCAAAATCCTCTCTGAATCTCACGAGAACTCCAAGGGAGCTCAGGTAGCAGGAACGCCCTATTTCCAGCAGCAATAATCCTCAACATCGAACTTCCCTAAAACCCAAGGTCTTAAACTGGGAACGCCCTAAACCCAAGGACCGGGATACTATACTTCCTCAAACTGCAGGATACACCCTAATCCTGGATCCATCCTGGTCGTTGAGCAGGGTCACCTTTCTCAAACACACATGCAAGGTCAACAGCGAAATTCACATGGGGTACGCTGGCAAGGCAATTTTGATGCGTCATTTGGTAATGGCCCTCAGCAGTTCTCCAACTTTCTTAATACCAAAATTCTCTGTTGTACAGAGAAAACAAACAGTAAATCAAGGAAACAAAACCCACTACTAGAGAAAACCATTAACCAAAAGGAATAAGAAGGGAACTACAATAAAACTAGGAAATAAATTACAAAATGGGTGTAGTAAGTCCTCACATACTGATAATTACCTTAATAACATTTTCTGTTCAAATGGAGTCCAAAGAAAGTAGCAATAGTCATACTTTTATCAGATTAAATAGATATTATAGCAAAAAAAATAAAGACAAGTTGGATAGTTATATATCAATAAAGGGGTCAATTCAGCAAAACAATTCTAAGTATATGTGAACCCAATATTAGTGCACTTAAATATATAGGGCAAATATTAAATATTAAAATAGCAAAATTAAATTGCATCCTACACCAAATGAACTCAACACACATCTACAGAATATTCTGTACAACAGCTATTGCCGCAGTCTGGCTGGGCACAAAATCACGAGCCACCACACACCTTGTAGATTCAAACAGCAACTCTTTATTCTCGAACTGTCACCGGCACTTTACACACACGTTCTGGGCAAAATCCACCCTCTCCACTGGGCTCTGAATCCCAAATACTCTCTAAATCCCGCGAGAACTCAACGGGAACTCAAGGAGCAGGCACGACTGAGGCAGCAGGATACGCCCTATTACAAGCAGGATACACCTTAAACCTGGAATCTCCCAAAACCCAAGGAGCGCCCTAAACCCTGATCTGCCCTAAACCCAGATCCGCCCTGGTCCTTGACCAAGGTCACCTTACATGCAATGTCACTACAAATGACCTGGGTCATGCCATGCATCATTCCTACTTGGCAATGGCTCTCAGCATCTCCCCCCTTCTGATTAATTAAACAACAAGCAATGTGGCTTAAGGACCGTGACTGGTAGGTTGTCCAATTCAACATATGGTTCTTACCTGTCATGGGAAAAACTGACCTCTAGGCGTCAGCCTCCTGTCTTAGGTTGATATCACTGCAATTGGATCATACCCTTCACTGACTACTGGTCCAGCATACAGCCATACATGTGGATAGAACTATGCACCAGTGGGGGGGTGAGGTTCTTTGCCTCAACTCTGTTGGCCCCCAAATTTTAGACCATCACTAGCAGAAGGGAGGAGGATACAGAAATGCCATGACACCAAGCCAATTGATGGCCCCTTTGGAAAAATTGCATCACTGGTGACACCATCAGCAAAGATATGCCAGCACTACCACAATTAGCTTCACCAAACAATAGTTCACAATGTATACAAGTGATACATAGTCCAGGCAAGTTCTGCAAGCAGTTCAAAGTGGAGGAGTCTATCAATATGTCCATTTCCTCCCAAAGTAAATCGAGTCCTGGATTGAGCATTACTTGTTGAGTTATATTCATTGATGCATCAGTTTATACAGTTTACTGTGATAGCTATCATAGAAGCTGTAGTTTGGTTTTATCTTTGTCTTCACCGGCACTGGGATGAAGATAGGAATTCTGGCAATGACGCTAAAGAGACATTATACTGAACAGAATTATTAAATATAATGAAAAGGAAAGGTGAAAGTAAACAAACAGATTTGTTAACCTCCTTTAAAAACAATCCTTAACAGCTTTTACCTAATTTAAATTAAACCCTTTAAATCACATGAATAAAAAAAAAATTCGGATCCATTTTTTCATGAGTGCTCCTCATATATAATATATGGACATATGCACATACAGACATACAACACAAAACACAAGAGTACACACAAACGTACAACACATAAGACAATAGTAAAGGCCTTGTAGCTTTACACAGGTGAAATTTCCATTGCAATGTTTAAAAACTCCACAGTCAAAAAATAAAACTGATCAAAAAAACATTAACCTAGGTCTGTATGAGCTCAAAAAATAAAATAGAATGTTATGATGTGGGAAAAGGCAATAATAAAATAGATATTAAAAAAAAGCATCCTGGTTAATCGCTGTCACAGATGTAAGAATAGTCAAGCTGGAGCTCTGGATATCAGCTGTTATGGATTTGAGTCAAATAATCTTCTTTTTGGTCTGTAGAAATTGCTTTAGTTAGTCTCTCTGGAATCCAAATCAGCTGCTGTTCTCCCTGTGGAAACACAAAAACAGAACCCCAACTCCAGACAATCACTGGGTCAGGACATTTCCATTGTCCTGTTAAAATATCTTTCCAAAGTACCTTAGGCTTATGTACATTTTTTGGATACATATGTCTTTCCGCAGCGCTAAGTCCTGATGAATCCAAAAGTTTAGAGTAAAAAGGGTTATTTTAAGTTTATCTTTGGGGGATATATACCCCTTTCCAAATCCCTCTTTTTGCTTTAATAAGTATGTTTTAATAGTTTGATGAGCTCTTTCAACTATGCCTTGTCCCTGTGGATTGTATGGGATTCCTGTTTTATGAGTAATACCAAAGGATGAGCAAAATTGTTTAAAAGAGGTAAAGGTATAGCCAGGACCATTATCTGTTTTTAATTGTTTTGGAATGCCCACAGCAGCAAAATTTTGTAAGCAATGAGCTATAACATCTTTAGTTTTTTCTCTGGCATGAAAGGAGCCCATCAAAAATCTGGAAGAAGTATCAACTGTAACATGCAAATATTTTAATTTTCCAAATTCTGGCAAGTGTGTGACGTCCATCTGCCAAATATGGTCAGGTATCAGTCCTCTAGGATTGACTCCAAGATTAATTTGTGGTAAAAAGGTCACACAATTTTGACATTGTTTTATTATATGTCTGGCTTGTTCCTTAGTTATTTTAAAACGCTTTTATAAAGTATTAGCATTAACATGAAACCTTTTATGAAAATTTGTAGCTTCTTCTAGTGTAGAGAAAATATGTATGTCATGTGTAGTTTTATCTGCTAAATCATTGCCCAAACTAAGGGCTCCAGGCAATCCTGTATGTGCCCTAATATGTCCTATAAAGAATTTGGATTTTTTCTGTCCCAGATTAGACTTTGTATAGTGGAAAACAAAGAGAAAACAGGAGAAGAAGGGGAAATCCTACCAGCATCTTCAAGGGATACAATAGCATTAACTATATATTGACTATCACAAAATAAATTAAATACAGAGATGGTCACCATAGAAATGAACTGGAAATCCATAAATTTTTGGAAAATAACAGCATAGTCATAAATAGCATATGTCAAAAGAGAAACTATGAGAGAAATTAGAAATATTTTAACTCAATGAAATTGAAAACACAGCAAATCAACATTTAAGAGATACAGTTAAAGCAATACAGGAAAAATCATAGCTTTTGATATTGAAAAAAAAGAAAGGTTTTAAACAGATGCTCTTAAGCTTCTTCCTTAAAAATCTGAGGCGACCAAATCTGAGGCTGACACTGTTTTCTGCAGCTACACACAGATACTGGGTACTGAACCCAAGTGGGCTGTCGGCATTATTTTCAAACACGGGTGGGTTGAAAGTTAAAGAATGTAAAAAGCGAAACCAAAAATCACCACTTAGCTACTAACTGAAGGCAAATGGGAGGAAGCAGTGAAGACGAGGGCAGAACCTAGGGGACTGGAGCAGGACAGGAAACCACTGGGCTCTTGGAGAAGAAGAGCAGCACCCCGACTGTTGGCTCGACTAGCAAAAGAGGAACTGGAGGTGGAGAGGGCGAGAACTCAGAAACTAGGAGCATCATAGGGGATGTCCCAAGAACCCTTCAGAAATCAAAATAGTATTTAAAAATACCATGAACAACCTTAGGCCAGCAAACCTGACCATTTTCAGAAGTTGGACAAATTTCTAGAATGTCATGAATTACCAAATGGACTCAAGAAAAATATAAAATCTAAATAGACCTATAACAAGTAAATACATTAGGTCAATGATTTTAAATCTTCCCACATAGAAAAGCCAAGACAGACCTAGGTGTCTTCTCTCCAGCAATTCTACCAAACATTCCAAGAAAAAATAATGCCAATATTCTAAGAACTCAGAAATACGCAAGGCTAATACGAATTTTTTTTTAAAAATGTACTGGTGCATTCTAATTGCACGTCACAGCAGACTTGTTGCCACGTATCTGCACATGAACACAGCATGATCTGGCCCATTTGACTCCCCAGGGTCCACACCCCTCCCTCCCCCTCCTCCTCACGCCCTTCCTCTACTCCCTGATCCCCTGTTGCCAGGATGCCCTCCCTCCCCTGGCATTCCTTTGTTCTATCTAGCTGCCACATGTGAGAGAAATCATATGACCCTGGGTTTTTCTAAGTGTGGCTGGTTTCACTTAATGCTCTCAAGTTCCATCCATTTTTCCTGCAAATGACTTTAAGTTCTTTCTTCTTCAAGGCTGAGTAAAACTCACTGTGTATATACTCCACGTGTCCTTTATTCATTCATCTGTTGATGGCCACCTAAGCTGGCTCCATAATTTGGCTATTGTGAATTTTGTGATCATAAACATCGGTATGCATGCCCTGCTAAAGAATTATGACTTTCATTCTTTTGAATAAATGCCGAGGAGTGGTACAGCTGGATTGTAGAGGTGGTTCCTGCCTAGCCTTTTGAGGAGACTACATACTGATTTCCAGAGTGGCTGTTCTAACTTACAGTCCAACATGCATAAGTGCTCCTTCTCCTCCACATCTCCTCTAGCATTCACTGTGGTTTGTATTCTGTGTGTGTGTGTGTGTGTGTGTGTGTGTGTGTGTGTGTGCCAGGGATTGAACTCAGGGGAACTTGATCATTGAGCCACATCCCCAGCCCTATTTTGTATTTATAGGGTCTCAATGAATTGCCTGGTGTCTCACTTTAGCTAAGGCTGGCTTTGAACTTGCGATCCTCCTGCCTCAGCCTCCTGAGCCGCTGAGATTATAGGCATGCTTCACTGTGCCCGGCTGTTTATTCTTGATGATTGCTGTGCTGACTGGAGTGAGGTGGAATCTGAGTGCCATTTTGATCTACATTCCCCTGACATTGCTAGGGATGTCGAATATTTTTTCAAATTTGTTGGTCATTTGTATTTCTTCTTTTGAGAAATGTGTTTAGTTCATTTGTGCATTATTTTATTTGTTTGGTTTTTGGGGGTATTTTTTGTTGAGTTTTTCATGTATTCTGGACATCAGTCCTCTGTGGGAAGGGCGGCTGGCAAAGGTTCTCTCCCATCCTGCAGGTCTGCTTTCAGCTTCTTATTTCTTTTGCTGTGCAGAAATGTTTTAATTTGATGCCATTTATTAACTCTTGGTATTACTTCCTGGGCTTTCAGGGTCCTGTCAAGGAGGTTGTGGCCTGTGCAGCTTCTGGCCTACTTCCCAGGTCTTGGGTCCATCCTGGGTTGATTTTTGTGCCAGGGGAGAGACTGACCAACTGATGTTTTTTGAAGGCGGAAATGTGTTTCAGTGGAGGAGAGAGCTGGGCTGTTAGACATCCACACGCAGATCAACCAAGAGCAGCGGCTGCCTGGGCGGAGAGCCGGCCTGAACTTCACACCCCGGTACACATCAGCACATGGAAAACACAAAACGGAAACTCCACACGTGATTTCTTCTTTCTTTTCAACTAAGATGTATCCTTCATTAAAGGTAAAGACAAAAGTATTTGTAAGAAATATATAAACATATCATTTAATGCATGGCAAGCAATCACAAAGTTTTTATAATAAACCATAAGATCATAAATATTTTGAATAACTTTTATTAAAAGCCTTTAAACCACAAAATCAAGAGACAGGGCAAGCAGGAAATGGAATTTTAAACATTTTGAATTTAATAACTAAAACTGTCCTTACTTATGATGTTGAATTACCTGAAAGGCAAAAGTTAGGACTCAGGAGAGATCAAAGGAAATACCCAGGGGCATTTGGTGATCCATTTCACACGGGGCATAGAGTATAACTAAAGTGTAAATCTTTTGACATCATATAATTTTTGTAGAGGTGTGGGCTTCTTATTTCTTACAACTACATGTAAATATATGGTTCTTTCAAAATAAAAATTAATTAAAAGTAACTCAGTGATCTGAAGACCATAAGAAACCTAAGTGAACTGAGTTCTACAAAATACCAAACATTACACAGGAAAAAATCCCCGAGCCTCCCCTCCATAACTACACATAACAAAATGCACAACAGAGGGGAGAGAACAAGTAGGAAACCTCTGGATGGGTTTAGCAGTGTCACTGTGCTGGCAGCAGGGGACAGAACTTAGAGAGAGGAGCGGACCTGCCTGAGAAGTCTTGACCATGGCCTCCACCGGAGCAGGTGTGGATCACGGATGGAGCGCGGCGGGGGATGAGAGCTGAGCGACCGCGAAGGCCACAGGGTCTCCCAAGTCCTCCGCACCGCGCTCTGCAGCGCGCCCAGGAGGCCCAGGAGGCCCAGGAGGCCGTCCGAGGAGGCGTTCGAGGCCCCAGGCTCTCAGCTGCAGGAGGCGCCAGTGTGGAGGGAAACGAGGATGGCAGTGCCGAAAACCCTGCACTGGTCCTGTGAAAAGCTTAGGATGGGAAAGGAGTGGACACAACCCCTGCAAGTCCGCCCGCACCTGCAGCGCGCGGGGCCGAGGTCCGCCCGGCTGGCAGAGGTCTCCTGTGCCACAGAAAACAAGTCCAACGAGTGACAAAGGGCACCCCAGTCCCAGGAGCCAGGGCCCTGAATGCAGGGGCTGGGAGCATGGGGAGAGCCCCAGCTTCTCGTCGAGGTGGCGGGGTTCAGATCCCCGACCTCTCCGGGCGCTCAGATCCTCAGCACTGCTGAAGGCAAACGGATGCCATGGGCAGAACTGTGGATTCCGGGGGTGAAGCAGGGCGAGCAAGGGCTCCCAGGGACGGCGAGCCAGCACCGAGGGGGGGGTGGGGGTGGGGTGGGGGGGGACACACCCATTAAGCATGAAGCTGGCTCCTGACTGTTCCTGGTGGTCAGTGGAGGCTGGAAGACAGTGGAGATGTCTTTCTGGTAATGAAGGAGAACTCTTGTCAGTGTAGGGATTTTGTATCCAACAAAAATCCTTCTTCAGAGTGAATGCAAAAGTGAAGTCAGGCAGAGAGAGGCCAAGATGATTTGGAGCCTGTGGCCCTGCACCAGGAAATTCAAAAGGAAGGCATCTCCGCAAAAAGAGAGAAGCTGGTCTTCAATGAGTGAGCAAAGAGGACCTGAGAGGAAGAGAGAGCATACAGCAAATATAAAGAGCGTTCTAGAAAATATCACCAGAGCAAAAGCTTGGGAGGGGAGGAACTGAAATCCCAAGACAACATTCTAAAATGGACCGACCCTCTTACAGTATGGTCGCAACTACAGACAGACTGGGGTGTGTTGCAGGTATGCGCGTCAGTTTCTAGACTAACCTCTGAAACTGGTTTCATTTCCTTCTGTTGCTGTGGCAAACTCCCACCAACCTAGGGGCTCAAACGACCCAGTCTACTGACTTACGATTCTAGATGGCAAGAAGATCAAAATTAGTTTGGTGGAGTGAAATTATTATTTAAAAAGTAATGAAAAACAATACCATTCTTAGAGAGACTTTTCCAGGAGAGAGGAAAGGGCTATTTTCCAATTTATGGTGGAAGCTTTGAGACCCTGCTGTTCAACTGAGAGACATTGGAAGATCACAGACCAACACCTCCTCAACACAGGCGCCAAGCTTCTAAACACATGAGCAATTAAAACTAGCAACATGAAATGATATCTGGGCCAAGCATAGTTTACTTCATGAACTCAATTTTGGAGTACATTCAGAAATCAGTCACTGTAATTCACCACACTAACAAAATGATCATCTGAATAAATTCAGGGGAAGAAACTTTGGAAAAAATCAATGCCCATTCAAAGTAAATATCACGGGAAACATGAATAGAAATATTGAAAAACACTTTATCAAGCCATGAGAGGGAGTCTACAAAAACATACAGTTGATTTCACACACGACTGTGAGAAACAATGTTCCCTCTAATATGAGAAATCAGACAAAGATATCTGCTCCTATTACTTTATTTAACATTGTGCCCAAGTTTCCAGCAATCCTAATGAGGCCAGGAAAAGAAGTAAAAGACGTGGAGATTGAGCAAAAAGAATCAAAGTGTATGTTCACAGGTGACACGATGGCCTTCCTGTGACACACTCAGCAATCTATAACCTGACTTCTTAATGTAGTCAGTGAGTTTAGGAAGGCCACAATATCATCCAAAAAGGAACACTTCCCTGTATTCTGGCAATAAAAAGAGGAGAGAAGAAGTTTCAAGTCCATGCTAACAGTAAGGATGACACAAGGAATGAAGCTAGTGAGAGGCGGCCCAGCGGTCTGCCCTGGGAGCTGCAGGACTGGCCAAGGCAAGGGAAGCCCGGGGGGGTGAGTGCGGTCCTTGCTGGCCCTGGGCAGTGCTGGGAGACAGTCCCACCAGGGAACTGCCTGCCAAGTTTGCCCAGCCAAAGGCCTGCGAGCCCACTTCAGTCCCCGGAGGCGGAGTGCAGGCAGCTCTTGTCTGAAACCGTGTGTAACACAAAGGGGAAAGGGGAGCACGTCCGAAGCCGCAGGGCTGTCGGCGGATTCTCTGTGCAGGAGCCTGTGTGGCCTGTGAAGATGGCGCCAGGGTCCTGCAGGCCCAGCTGGGCTCCCGAGGGTGAAGAAAGCGCGACGCCGGCCCGGTGGTTCACACTAGGGGTTCAGCCTCCGAGGACAGCATGCCCAACAACCGCCCTGAGATCCCGAGTCTCAGAGGAGCCTTCTGCGAAGGTCCTGGCGGTTGGAGGGCAACACTGGGCTCCTCGAGGCTGTTTGCACTCACCAGCTTACTGTCACTACCTGGTTCAAAGGGTGACCAAACACTGAGTGGACACTTCTAATAGCAGCGCTGCTGAAGGCCAGACCGAGAAGACGAAGGGCCCACCCAGGGTTGCGGTTCTTAGGACTAGCACGAGCAGAAGTCACCTTGACATCCCACAGGCCACGAGACTCAGGAGGGCGCCCAGCGCAGAACCGGGGCTGTTTGGATGCTGCACGTTGCACACGCGGCACTATCGACGGCCGACCACGACCCTACCTGAGGGAAGGCCAAGAATGGAGCCTGAACCCGAGCAGGCTTTGGTGGAGGTGCGCGAGGCGTCCACGCCCCGGCGCCTGCGGCGCACGGAGATTCCTGCCTCACCTGCAGCTCCGGCTCCTGCGGACCCGAGCGCCTGGCTACAGCCCCCCGGCGCCACCCAGCGGCAGACACTGCGAACTGGGACCAGAAAATGTGCAGTCGCGTGGCCCGGGGTGCGCCTTCCAGAAAGCTGCTCTTGGCACTAGCTGGAGCTGCCCCACGACCGAGGCCACGAAGGATCGCGAAACCTGAAGTACCCAGAGTGTCTTGGGTAACGTCAAACTCTCAGATCAGTGCTCCGAGGAGTGATCGAGCAAAGGGAAACGGTCACGCAGGGCCGTGCTCCGGGCGAGCCCAGAGGAATGGAGAGGTCTCTTGGCTCCCACGGGCGCTCCTCTTTCCTCCACCGCCCCAGGGGAACCGCCTAAGGAGCCCGGGCCGGTCCCCACGCGGGCAGTGGCCCTCCACCGGCGGCCTGGATCGGGGACGGCAGTTCCTAGTTGAGGGACAGCACCTGCCTGGAAGGCCACGCCCTGTCTGCTACTGATGGAGGATTCTGGTTGGAGGAGGCAGGAACGCTCTGCTCCGTGGGCTGGGTGGCCGAGGACCTTCCCGCAGCGGCGGAGGAAAGGGGCTTGGGGACGTGGGTGCGCCCTGGCCCTGCGGCCAAGCCTGGCTGTGGGACGTGGGCCGCGAGGGACCGTCCTGACTGCTGCGGGCTCCGCTGAAACTCCGGAGACCAAGCTGCGCGCGGTGGGCGCGCCTGTGCAATCCCTGCGACTCCGGAGGCTGAGGCCGGAGGATCAAGGTTCAAGGCCAGCCTGGGCGACTCCAGGAGACCTCAGCTCAAAAGAAAAATATGAAAACGGGCTGAGGATGTGGCTCAGGGTAGAGCGCCCCGGGGTCCAATCCCCAGCGCCGCACAACACCCCACCACAGGGCCTCGGGGAAGGTTGGCCAGGGAAGGCGTAAGGAAGGCCGAGGACAGCCTCCCGTCCAGTCTCCTTCCGGGGCTGGGTGCGGAAGCTTTTATAAAAGAAGAGGAGGCTCGGACCAGCGGAAAACAGGAAGAGTCCGCCGGGCTGTGAATCGGGAGGCCAGTCCTCATTTCCTCTGCAGCTACAGGCCAGCGGCACCGGCCCTCCCGCGGTCCTCAGTGTGAGCAGATGGACGCTCCCGGGAACCAGGGAGGAGCCAGGAACCCCTAAGGTCCTACCTGAAGCCAGGACTCACCCGCCCTGACGGCTGCAGGCACCTCGGGGGCCACGGCTGCTGTGGAAGGTCCTGAAGCTGCCGAGCTCCAGGGGAGGGGTCCTGGGGAGTGAGATGAGGCTGGGGGAGAGCAGGCCCTGCGGACTGGAGCCAGAGTCAGGAGCAGGAGGGACCCAGGCCCTCCAGAGCCCACTGCAGAGGGGAGGGCATGGCTGGCAGGCAGGCTGCCAAGTGTGGGAGAGACGGCGGGGAGCCAGGGCCCCTGGGCACAGCGCAGGGTCGTGGGCCGTCAGCAGGCCTCTGAGGGCCCCTGGGCACAGCGTGGGGGCCATAGGCCTGTCAGCAGGCCTCTGCTACTTTGCCAGTGGGAAGCAGGGCCTGGGGGAATCAGGGTCCAGTGATGGCACTGCTGCAGACATGAGGCCGTTAGAAGGGACCTGGGCAGGTGGCATCTTGGTGCTCTGTTTTCATGGTGCACTTATGAAGACAACTAAAGCAATAGCCCCCAAGGGTTAGAGCAGGACTGCACCCTGGGGAGGACCTCTCAATGTCAGGGACCGGACCTCAGTGACCTGTGCACTCCCTGGCTCTGAGCCCCAGGCTCAAGGCCTCTAGCTCCCGGCTCCCAGGGGCACCACCTGGTGGTCATCACCCCTTCAGGCTGGGTCCTGCATGGATCCAGCACAGCCCTGCTTCATGGGCCCTAATTCTACTGGCCAGAACTGTAGGTTGGTCCAGGACAGCTCTGGAGATACACTCTCCAGTATGGAGTGGACCCTCTCCCCATTTGGCTCATCCATCCTGCAGCCAGGACAAAAGCTGTGACAGTCATCAGGGCATCAGGTCCCCATGAGGAGGAGTGCAGGTCTTGCTAACTCAAGGGTTTGGCTGGATTGGATGTTACTGTTGGTCAGTGGTCAGGAGGGACCTTCAGAAACAAGGGGAATCTCTGGGAGCACAGGGTCCTGTGGGTGGCCCAGGGTCCTAGAAGTCACCCAGAGCTCTGACGGTTCTGACCGCCCCGTCCTCACATCCCTGGAGCCAATGCGTTCGGCTCTTCTGCTTTTTGACCGACTGGGAGACTGCATGGCCTGAGAAGGACAGCGAAGACGGGGGGACAGCAGGGACAGTCTTTACCACCTTGTCAGCTGTTCAATTGTAGAGACCAAACCCACGAGGGGAGCTTGAGTTTTGAGCTCTGCCCAGCAGCCGGGCACTTCCTGCCCACTGGAGGTGCTGCACGCCAACCCCTCGGGGCCCCCAGGGGCCTTGCTGGAGGCTCGCCCCGTCCCACAGGTGCCTGAGGATAGAACCGTCCACACTTGACGCCTCTGTGCTCTTTGACTTGGCGTTGGCTAGGACGTGGCTCAGGTAGGCTCTTGCCCAGCGCGCAAGAGGCCTGGGTTTAACCCCTAGTGGTGCGGAAATAGGTGACAGATACACATGACAGATTCATGCCAAGGGACTGCAGCGAAACAACAAGGTAGGGGCCATGAACAATTGTCAGGTCTGGTCCGACCCACCGTTGTCAATAAAGCATTATTGGCACACAGCCTCACCCACCATCTGCCACTGCCTCGCACTCAGGCCCCCGCAGAAGCCGAGGGCCCACATGGCTGTGTTCATTCCCTACTCTCCTCTTCACGGGGACAGCCCTCCTGTGGGGTTGGAGGGAAGGGAGCGACTCCTGTGTTGGGGTCTCAGCCCCCGGGTCCTCCCGAGGGAGTGCTGTGAAGCTCAGTGCTGGCCGGTTCAGTGGACCGTCCTGCTTACCCTGGGCTTGGGTGGGCTGAAGCCTTTTCCTGACTTTACAGGTGGGAAGCTGGGATTCAGACTTGTGCATGGGCTCTAGGCTGACCCAGAGCCAGGGGATGGTCGCCACACCTTCCTGTGGCTCTGCCCGGCAGGGACGCCAGCTGCAGCCACCCACTGCTGCACTTCAAGCCCCTGAGCTGACCTCCACCAGGGCTCCTGGGACAGCCAGGCGGCACCACGCCCAGTGCACATGTCATGCCTCTGGGAAAGGAGCGTGGGCCTGCTCGCACCAGGGATTCTGCCTTGGGTGGAGATTTCTGCCAGAGCGGGCTCTCCAGCTCGATTGTGAATTTTTTTATTATTATTATTATAACTAAAAGTGGAAAATAATATGCCTCTGGCATGGCTTCAGCTCAACCTTCTTGGCCATAAATCTGCGTGCTGATGGTTTGTTTCTGTGCTGTTTGGTTCTCATGGTGACGGCTGCATTAACTAATAGTTGGAGAGTCTGAGCACTGGTTTTCCACATATCCTCTCCTTGCTGCTTGGCACGAGCGTAGGCCCTCACTGACGAGGGTCAGCTTGGGCTTCTGTGTCCTCCAGCAATTAAAGCAGCCACGGCCGCCCAGACCTGCTGGAAGGGACTGGGGAGGTTTGCCGTGAACTGTGTGGAGCTGAGCTCAGAGCCTCGGGGACAGCCAGAGATGGCCGTCTGTCCTCTGGGCTGTCAGGAATGCACCTCCCTCTGCATCTCCCTGGCTCTGAGCCCCAGGCTGCAAGGCCTGTAGTTCCTGCTCCCAGGGGCACCGCCTGGTGGCCGTCACCCCTTCAGACCCTATTGGGCAAGGGAAAGAGGGAGGGCCAGCGAGAGGCCGCTGAGTCTTTGCGTGGCCAGGCCCATGTCCTGGGCCTCAGTAGCCCCTAGAAACATGGGGGAGGCCGGTGATAATGAGGTAAGCACAGCCCCCAGGGTGGAGCGGCCCCCTGGTGAGTCCTTGGTCAGCACAAAGGGGTGCTGCACCCCAAGGCTGTGGCAGAGAAACCTCACCCCTTTCTTCCTGCAGCCGGTGGAGCCTGTCACCCTGACCGGTGCAGAGAGGGAGGACTCGGGCAGGTTCCCTGGAGGCCAGCCTTCCCTGGAGAGGTGCCTAGCCATCAGGCCCCTAGAGGACCATGACAATGACGTGGGGGCCAGAGCAGCCCTTTCTGTTTCCAGACACAGAGCTCCTCAATCCCACCAGAAGCCCCTGCAAGTGGCAGCCCGAGCAGCCCACTCTGCGTCTCTGTGCCTCAGTGTCCACGTCGGGGACTGGGCTGCAGGGCGTGTGGAGGACTCAGGTGTGGAGGAGCACAGGAGGAAGCCGGGGGCCCTGGTGGCAGGTGGACCTGTGCGTGGGCAGGAGACCTCTGAAGGAGCAGCTCCCAGCCTGCTCAGGCTCGCGGGAGGCCCCGCCCTCTTTGAGTGGGACCCAGTGGGGGCGGCACCAGGGAACCCGCCTGGCTGTACGCTCAGGGGAACCACGGTCCCTCCCTCCAGGCCTGTAAGCACTGGTGTGCGCGAGGCATCTGTGTGCACTGGAGTCCTCTTGGTGGTCCGTGGACTTGCCAGCATGGCCTGCCTAGAGGCCGGTGGCCACTGTGGACGGAGCACTGGTGGTGGCAGTGGTAGCGCTCCGTGCCTCCGGGACCCCTTTCCTCTCAAGTGCTCAGGGGAGGCCCCGACCCTGCCTGCCACACCTCTGTTTCACATTCAGAGTAAACACATCCGCTTGCCTGGTTCCTGAACCTGACCGTCAGCACAACAGCTCCAAGGGCAGGGCCTGCCAAAGCAGCCGCTGCCCTTGTGTGGATCAGGCGGGTCAGGCAGAGGACACCCACCCACAGGCCCCTGGGGCCACGCTGCAGACTTGCCGACAGCCACCGTGGCCACACTACTGCAGCAGAGGGAGGACCCCATCTGGGGCGGAGGGAAGAGCAGGGCTGGGAGACCACTGCGCCCACCCAGGGCAGCTGGCAGCCTCTTGGGCTCACAGAGGCCGCTCCGCCCTCAGCCCAGGCCGTAGGGCACACAAGCGCACCCCACACTTCGGATCTCTGTGATCTCCTTGGTGGGGGAGCCTTGAGCAGAGCTTTGAATGCCGTGCTGGCGCTGGGGACAGAGGGGTGGACGGGGCTTCCTCCAGGGCGGTGCTGAGGACCCTGCCTAGGCCAGGGACGTTTCAGTTGTGGGGTGGGGGGAGGGCCAGCAGCCAGGCTAGCCCACTCCCACAGAAGGACTGAGCCCTCAGAACCCAGTCGGAGGGGAGGGAGCACACTCCACCACTGTCAGGTGGCCACGCCTCCAGCCCGGGGGAAAGGCCCTCCCAGCCCACTGTGACCAGAGCAGGTGCCGTGGCCAGCCAAGGGGGCGTCCTGCCTGTGCAGCAGCAGCTTTCCCTTCTCCTCACAGCTGAGATGCCCTGGCACCTGGAGCTGCCAATCCTGCTGAGCACTGGCTCTGGGCAGAGGAGCTGGACTTCATCCTCCCCTTAGCGCTCCCCGGAGGCCTCTGTGTCCCTCCCAAGGTGTGAGCCACGGCTGTCTACCCAGAGGCCCAGAAAGGGTTCCCGGGGCCTTCCATGGACCAGGTTGCCCCTGGGTGTGTGCCAGGCAGTGGGATGGGGTGGGGTGGTGGTGGGAAAGGAGGCCTGGGCTCCCTGCTGGGGACAGAGGGAGGTTGGCAGGGCAGTGGCCTCCTGGCTGCCCGAGGAGCACTTCCTCCCTCACCAGCTCCAGGGACATGGGGACATATCACTGCGCTTCCCTCTGGGAAGCTTTGTCTTGCTGACCAGAGAGAAGTGGAGAGTCGGCCAGCTGGTGTCTACTGCACAGTCAGGCCCAGGGCACCTGGGGGGCAGATCAGGCTGCAGAGCCGTTAGCAGCTCAAGGAGTCTTCTGATGGGAAGCCCAGGCTGGGCCAGGCTTGTCCACACCCTCTTGCCTGCACTAGGCTCTCGGGGCTGTTCTGAGGAGGGTCCCCCAGCTCTGAGGCCATCCTGCAGCACCGGCTGGGATCCGCAGGCACTTGGGGCCGGAGCTGGGAGCCAGGTGCCCCCTCCCTGCCACCGCCTGAGCCACAGCGCAAGCCTTGCAACAGGAGCACAGCCCCACAGAACAGCAGTGCCATGGGCCTGGGAGCATCCGGGAGAGAGGGGACAGATGGAGCCGAGGAGCCGGAGGGCAGCTGGACTGGGACTAGCCTGGCACTCCGGAAACTCGAACCCAGGCCCCTCTCATGGAAGTGTGAAGTCCCCGGCATGAGTAGACGTCAGGATGCAGACCCCCAGGCCTCACCAGGACCCTGGGGTGAGAATCCTCCTTTCAACAAGGTGCCTGGGACAGGAACGTCAGGCCAGTCCACACTGCAGGTGTCAGGAAGCACCCCAGGCCTGGCCTGGAGGAGGGCCCTCCGACACCCAGTCAGCCAGGGCCCTGTGGAGCCTGAAGCCCTCCCACTGCCAACTGTGCTCAGGTATGTTTGCTCCACTCACCCGATGCCAGGTGACCGGAGGACAAGGCCTTCGGGCCTTTGCTGCAGCCCCTCAGGAGGGGTCCTGGGACAGCGGATTTGGAAGGGCAGCGAGGGAGAGGCGCGCAGCAGATACGCCAAGTGGGACCCGAGCGGGGCTTGAGTTCCAGCTTACGGTGCAAACCAGAAAGACCCTTGGGGAGGGTCCCCTGGCGCCCACTGACTGCAGGACTCCTGGAGGGGGAGGGTCAAGGCTTCTGGGCTGGTTGGAGGGAGGGTTCCGGGATCTGCCTCCCAAATCATTTACTTCTGCATTGATATTTTTTGAGTGACAAGATAGTGTAATGATCTTTGTAAAAACTCCCGATTTTCACACCCCTTAGTGGAAAGTGAAACCCCAACTCCTCAGAAAGAAAACTTCCAGGCAATGAGCCATGTCCAGGGAGGGGCTCTCAGGGGTCAGCGGGGTTGAGAGCTGTGGTGCCTGCAGGGCTGGACCACAGGGGCCAAGGGGAAGGAGGGCCTTCCTTCTGCAGGAAGTGCTCTGGGACCAGGAATCTCGTAGAAGCTGCAGCCGGTGTTCTGGAACCAACTGGCAGGGAGGCCTTCTGTCTGGGTGACCGACTCCAGGACTCCAGGACGGCTGGTGGAAAGCAGGGTCGGTGGGACCGCGTGGAAGTGTACGTTGCTATTAAAAAACAAAAGCCAAACACCTCCCACCAGAGTGGAAGCCAATGGGAACCTGGGGAAGTGCTCCGCCTTTGAGGTGCAGGGTGTTTATAAAGACCTCAGGGAAGGGAAGAGACAGAGAGGAATAAAACAGCCAGGAGTCATGCGAAGTCAGTGCAAATATAGCAATAACATTCTTAAAATCACCTTTTGGGATCAGAAACACTACAAAGATTTAAGAGACCCTGAGGCTGTGGGAGTTACTCCTCATGGTCAGCAGAGCCTCCATATTAGAACAAAGGATTCTATGACTACAAAACAAAGCAAAGAGTCCTTATTCACAGTTTCCTTAATGGTAAGGAGAACACAACAAAATCTCTAAATACGCCTCGGTGAGGATCAGCTGAGTAAACCTGATCCATATATTGAAAGATCACACAGTGATGCAGAGCAGCTATGAGCACGTCTTCTTTTTCACACTGAACTATTTCTATAATACACTGTCCATGGGGAAAAGCTGATTTCAGGAGAACGTGCGCATATATGAATCAGCGTCTGCTTCCTCTGTCCCGGAGCCTACCCTGGCCTGCTGCCACCTCTGACTGGTGGGGCCAGTCCCAAGTTCCCAGATGGCAGGAGGGGACACGACTTTTTCTGTTTCCTGGGTCGTGTGATCTGTTTCTCACATGGGACACAAAACACTTCTATAAAAAAGGAAGAGTCAGTCCATCTCCAGGACGATCACGGCGCTGCGTGCGGCAGGCTGGACCCGGCTGCGCTGACCGTGCTGGAAGGAGCCCGGAGCGTCCGTGCATCACGGAGGTAACAGCGCCTGCTTGTGATGCGCCATCAGCCACTCTGGGGATGACCGGCCCTTCCCTGTACCTGGCTCTCAGAGCCTTCCCAGCTGGCATCGTCCCAGGGTCTTCAGAAGCCCCAGGAGTGTCTCTCATTCCTCAGGACACCATGCCTGCTGGGGCCGGGTGGGCTTGGGCGCTGCCCAGGTCGGCCTGGCCCTCCCTGGGCCCTTCCTCCGTGAGGAACAGGAGTCTTGCTCCCTGACGCTCCTCTCTTTATCCCTTCCCTGTTGGCCAGGCGAGACGGAGGGGCCAATCTGACTTGGAAGCACTGGCCCTTCCTCTGTCCCCCTTGATGCACCCCTACCTGGCTGGCAGGGGCGTGAGATGCCAGGGCTGAGAGCAGCGCCCCTCCTGCACACTGCCCGGCCAGCGTCGGGCCCGCCTGTGCTGCCCAGGCCGTCGGACCCTGTGGAAAGGGCAGTTGAGTGGTGGAGGCAAAGTGAGTGTGGAGCATGCCCTCAGAGGCCGCTGCCCTGGCTCTGGGCACCTCAAAGGCGGTGTCACTGCCTCTCCATCTTCACCCTCAGAGGGCAGAGGGGCCTGGTCATGTCTGTCCCCCACCACAAGGTACTCAGGGATCAGCCCGTCTCTGAAACTGGCCAAGAAACCCAAGATGAGGAGTGGCTCAGGGCGGGTTAAAGAGGAGCCTTCATCCTGCTGGCTGCACACAGGCCCCCGTCCAGGCCCTGCTGCTGTCGGGGTCCAGCAAGGAGGCCACGGCCTCATTAAGCAGAAGCCCAGAGGGCAATAAAATAAAGGCCCCTGAGCAGCGCTCTGGGGCTGACCCACAGGTCACCCAGAGCTACTGTGCCCGGGGAGCTGGCTTAACAGGCAGCGCCCGCGGCATCAAGGAGGCACCTCAAGAAGCCAGCCAGGGGCACTGCAGGTGACACCCACAGGGACTTCCAAGACCCGGGCCATGAACACAGGCTTGGTGACAGCCCCCGAGGCCCCACCAGGAACACTCAGCCGCGGTCGTGGTCTAGAAGGTGAGCCGTGTGCTTCTTACTTATCCCTAAGGTCCTTCACGGGAGACGATGGTGCCACCCAGCCAGAGCCCGCCAGCCCCTCTGACTGAGCCCACTCACGGTGGCCGCGCCCCTCACCTCCCCTCATCCAAGGCAGCTCAGGAGGTTCCCTGAGGGCAGTACCCTGCCAACTGGACAGGCCATGTGCTTTGCTGCCCACCTCTTCACAGTGCAGTCCAGCCTCCACCTGCCCTCAAGTTTCCTTGATTCTAGAATCAAGAGTGGCAGGTGAGCAGCTGCGGAGGACTCCGGCCTTTTGCTTTATGGGGAGGGAAACTGAGGCTCAGAGAAGGGGGGGTGCTCAGGGCTGGAGGCCCAGTGTGGGCAGTGCTGAGGTGACCACAGGTCTGGCTCTGGCCTGGGCCCTCTGGTCCCCAGGAGTGTGGGAATGTCAAGGGGCTCTGCCCTTCACTCAGAGAGGCTCAGAGGGCCCCAGACACTGGGAAGGAGTGTGTCCCCTGTGCCAGGCTGCAGAGAGGCCCAGGCACCTGGAAGCGGTGTGTCCCCAGTGCCAGGCTGCAGAGAGGCCCAGGCACCAACCCTGGCGGTTGTCGGAGCCTGCCTGCTCCAGGGGGACGTGGCCCCTTCTGCTCATCTCCACACCCACTCGGGGCATCCAGCAAACCCAGGACTGAGGGCTGCAGCTTGCTGGCCAGGCGTCCTTGTCCCTCTGTGTCCCGGGGAGAGCCATGACTGCTGGCACAGAGGCACTCAGCTGCCCACAGGTCACCGGGAGCTACAGGGTCCCTGTCCCTGGGCCCTGTCCAGGGCTGATGTCAGGGGAGGGCAGTGCTGGCGTGGCCAGGTGGCAGCCGAGGCTCATGGGCTGGGTGGTGGATGCTGCACTGGCCACATCCCTGGCATCTGTTGGAGACCGGCCCGGAGCCAGCTGCGCTTCCCACACCTGAAGCTAGTGCACCCGGGCTGGTCTGGGCTCCGCTGGCCAGCACACGTGTCCCTGGGGGAATGCACGACACCTGGGTTCTTTCTGCTTTTAACCCCTTGAACTCGTGTTCCCTCTGATGCCAGAACATCCCTCCCCAGCCCCTTCACACAGCCCCTGTGCCTTTGTCATGCCACAAGTGCGGGCCACCATGTCCCAGAACCATGGCTGGTTCCACGGGGCTGTAGCAAAGAGAGAAGGGGACACAGCCAGAGTGGGGACTGCAGAACAGGGCCGGCCCATCCCCGGGCACCTGGAGAGGATGGCACCTGTTCCTGCTGACGCCTGTTGAGGATTTGTGATGATGTGGGGCTGCCGAGACCCGGGACTGTTCCTTCCCGGGGCCTTGGCCCACACACGGGAGTGGAGGGAAGGTGTGCCAGGAGGCACAGTCCCAAGAACCGTGCTGAGAAGGAGCCACCAGCCCTGTGGGACTGAGTGATGTCACCGAGCGCTTGGGAGAGAAGAGCAGGTGCTGGGCCCGGAGGCCAGGGAGAGCACAGCACCTCTGCCCGACCACCCCGTCGGCCTCAGACCGTGGGACCCAGCCTCGGTGGGAAAGGGCCAGCTGAGGTCAGGAAGGGCTGGCGGACAAGGTGTCCTCCTTGGGGTCATGGGGGGCGAGTAGCAGAAGCAGAGAAGAGCAACCCCAGGACAAGGACCAGTGAGAGGAAAAGGCACACGCTCCATCTGCCTGCGGTCCCAGAGTGGGGACAGGCTGGGAGACAATGAGGGCAGGCAGGTGGCTGGCAGGTACCTTGGGGTTGGCGGGTCCCATCCAGCATCCCCCTCCAGTGGCAGGAAGGGAGCCCAGCTTGGAGTGCGGGGGAGGCGGTGGGTAAAGAAACCCTGGGTCTTTCTCATCCATGTGTCCTCAACACAAAGACAGGACCCTGTGCCCAGAGGGGCCCTCTCCTCGTGGGCTGGAGCTGGTGGTCACGTGTGGCCTCCCAGCCTCCCCAGCCTCTGGAGGAGAGTGCACAGCACCTCTGGACGGTCAGGGCTCCCGGGACCCACAGGCCTGGTTGACAGAGGGCCTCTGTCTGCAGCTCAGGGACCTCGCACCAGCCACCTGGACTCCATCTGGTCAGATATCATCTCAGGAGGGACGGTCCTTGGGCTCCATGGATGACTTGTCTTTCTTGCCGCCTTCCTCTCCACCTGGGGTCTTCCTGCGTGACCCTACAGGGTTTCGGGGGTCTTCCTTCCGGCTGCCCTTCTGCAGGGTGGAGTGGGGACAGCCTGCGCTCGGAGCCTCCTCCCCGGGGGGCCTCCCTCCTCCTCCCAGCCAGTTCCACTTTCAACTCCGTCTGTCACTTCCCCATCTCCCCGTCGTCTCAGAGTCCCCTGGATTTTATTGAGAACACAGAACAGATGCTTTCTAAAAACTGCCGTCTCCTGTGGGGAGCAGTGACCGGAGGTTCCGGCGGCTCCTATATATACACACGCGGAGACACTCCCAGGGCACACTCTGCCCGGGCTCCCACCCGCCATGCGGCTTGTCCTGCAGACAGGTGCTTCCCCAGGTGGGCAGCTCTCCATGGCCCTCAGGTCCCTGCTGCAGAGCCACTGGGGAAGCGTGTGGCCTACCCAGGCCCGCTCCTCCCTCGGTTGATCTGCCCCCAGCCCGGGCAGGGCGCGTCCCCACCCCTCAGCCTCTCACCAGGAGGGAGGGATTGCCCCCCAGTCACTCGAAGGGACTCTCGCAGAGGAAGGGAAGGTCTCGAGCCTCCGCAAGGCTCAGGCGCCCTCCAGGAGCACCCTCTCCTCCCGGATGCCCCGGCCTGGGTGTAGACACAGGGGGCTCACCGCAGGGGGGCGGCCAGCACAGTGGAGTGGGGCTGTGGGTCTCACTCCCAGATCCCAGCCCAAAGCCTTGCTCTCAGAGGCAGGAGAGTGAGCTGCCCTCCCATCTTAGGGCTCTCCCCGTGGACGACAGAGGTCCTCTGGGAGGCAGTGAGGACTCTGGGCAGAGCAGGGCTGGCCCAGGTGGGGCGGGACAGGGAGGGCCCTCCACTGACCACCGTGTCTGGTGGCCCTGGCTTGTAGATAGGGTCAGAGCTGAGGGCTGAGCACCTCTCTCCTCCACAGTCTGATTGAGGTTGGTGGGTGGTGGTACAGAGGCTGGGAGGGAGGACCAGAAACCTCCCTCGGTGGACTGTTGGGACCACTGTGAAAGGGACCCCATTTCCTCCTGCTTGTCTCACGCCCACCCAGGCTGTGAGCTCCCTCGGAAGTGACTGTCACCGTGTAAGACCAGCCTGGGCACCGCGCCCACTGCAGGGATGCTTTGCTTTGTAGTTTCCCAAAGACCAGAGGCAGCCTGGACTTTGCCCTCTGACCCTGGTCACTTTGGGGAGGAAGGTGGCAAGGACGTTAGCTCCATTTCCTGAAGGAGGAGATGGGTGCTAAGGACCCTCCTTGCTGGAGGCTAGGGAGCGCGGGGTCAGGCCAGGACCACCTCTTCCACCCTGCGGGCCAGAGTTGGCACCAGGCCCCCCCGGGAGCACCCTTCGAGCAAGAACAGAGGTTACCTGTCCTGCTCCTCCCGAGACCAACCTCTGTGCCACGGTCGTCCGCAAGGCTGTCAGACCAGCCCGTCTTCAAGGTGCCGGATGGGTGAGGTGAGGCGTGTGAATGGGCATCGTCTCTGCCTGGCCTCGGAGGCACTGGGGGCCCGTCCACTGCCAAGGCTCCTTTTCTCAGTGGGCAAGGGGATAAATGGAAGAGGGCTTGACTGTCTGCATCACAGGAGCCAGCTCCTGGTCACCAGGGAGCTGGGACAGAAGGGACTTCCCTAAGCAGAGGCAAGCATGGTCCTACCACGCCATAGGTAACCCACCTCCCACGCCCGACACCCGGCTCAGGCCCAGCCCAGGCAGCCTCTCTCCCCACCCAGACCCCTCACACGTTCCCTGCTCCATATTCTCCAGAAACCATCATGCCATCTGCAAATGTTTCTTGTATTTATAAAAATAAAGACTCGTATTTTTAGACATGATAATGGATTTTGAGGTGATGTCAAAAATCCTCAGTATAACTGTCAAGTCTGGCTTCAGGTTTTCAATTGTCTCATAAATGTCAATTCATTCTTTTTACATTTGTTTGAATTGGAATCCAGACATGCCTGGCAGGCTGCGCGGGGACGTTCCTCAAGTCTCCTTCCGTCTGTGGATTCCCGCTGTGCGTTGTCTCCTGTCTGGTGTCTGCTGTGCCTCTCTGTGCTCCTCCTCACAGTGCAGTCGAGGGGGAGAGAGGAAGGAGCCTGGGCCGAGTGAGTCTCCAGCTGTTGGTGCAGGTGGGTTCTTCCAGTTCCTCCTCAGCAGGAACAAAGGAGAAAGGCCACCCGAGCTCTCGCTGTCCTAGGTCTCGGCTCAGCCCACATTGCAGCTCTGGGATCACCTGTAGAATGGGCAAGGTGAAGGCACCCAACATTTCAGAAGAACCTCTGAGGATCGAAGGCCCGATTCGAGGCTCCACGGAGGCCAGGTAGCTGCCCCAGAGGTAGCAACAAGCCGCGCACCCCTTTAAGTGGATCAGCATTGGATTCTTTTGCTCTTGGCTCTGTGGGATTTCTTGTAACTAGACAAGGTTAGACTTAGACACCATCTAAACCTGCTCTTCCGGTTTCAGAAGTGTCCTCCCTTCCTGATGCTCCGGAAGCTGCCCCAGGGAAAGGCCAGGGACTGCCCCTCCCACCCCCAGCACAGGAAGGCGGCTGGTCTAACAGCTGCAGGCAAATGCCTCTGACCGGCTCATCTGCTAGTTTGGGGGAAAAGGAAGAAGACATAAGTTCGTTTTTCTCTCTCACGTGTGACAAGACGAGCGTTAGAGGGTGGGGGGAGACTCGGCTCCCTGGAAGGACACTGCTTTACCCACTGCTGCGAGAGCCACTGCCAAAGGCCCGGAGAAATGCCTCTCCTACTGGTTAGGGCAGCAGAGGGCAGCTGAGAGCCGGATCCAGGACCCTGGGCAGAAGAGGCACCAGGGGAAAGATGAGGCTGCTTGGCCCTGGATGGAGCTGAGCAGGACATCCCACTGAGAAGCAGGGAGGCCGCACCCGGGGGCTGGGGCAGCAGACGGTTCAGCCACAGGCCTGGGCGGGAGGTGCTCCAGCTACACAAGGCTGACCATCCCCACCCCAAAGGCTCCTTGTCCAGGGAAGAGAGTCCAACCGGAGCCTTGGCTTCACCTGAAGCAGTCCTCAGGCACTGTCCTGTTCAGCCAGCAGTCCCTCAGCTCCAAACGGCCCAGGCAGGGACCAAGAAAGATCCAAACTGAGGGACAGGGCAGAGCCCAGCACCCGAGGCACGGTCGGACAGCTGGTGACACAGGCAGAAGTGGCCTTCGTGTTGACCCTGTCTTATCCACCATTTCCTTGGCTTATCTGAACAACGGTGTTCTGCTGACGTAGAGGGGGCCCAGGCCAGCTGACCGTGTTGTGCATGGGAATGGAAGGACGCCTCTGTGTGTCTGCTCCTTTCCTAGTGCTTGGGATGGTCATTAGGCGGGCAGAGAGAGGCAGTAGAACAGGATGACCTACCATCGCCCTTGATAAAAGACAGACTTGACATAAATATCTCACTGGATTCTCGTGTTTGCACCTAGAGAACCAAGTTCCTGGGCATTTTGATCTTGACGTTTGCCTCAGAGGGTTTGCCGGGGTGTGGTGGGAGCAGGTGGCTGTGTGAGATGCGCTTTGGTCTTTGGAGTCATGGGTCCTTGCTCAGGACCTCTGCCTCCAACTGGCCTCTGCTGGACTCCACAAGGCCCTGGTTTGAGAATGCAGAGATGTCACATGGCTGGAGTGCTGGCTCGGATCCCCCCTGGCCCCCGGGGCTTGGTGCCGGCCCTGGTTTCTTGTTGTGCACGTCAAAGAGGCCAGCTCCCAAGGCCTTGAAAGATTTGTGGTGTCTGTTTTCATATTCAGCCTATAACAGTCATGTGGGAACATCCTGACCTGCTTGGGTCTGATAAGGTTCCTGGTTGAAGGCTTAGTATGAGTCGACAAGGACCACCTGCCCCCCTCCGTCCTTGCTTCCGCCTACCAGTAACTTTCCATTCTGTCTGAAAGAAATATATAAGTATGAGCTGAGATAATAAAGACAGTCTCCCCCTGGATGAAGAACCTTGGTGTCCTGTGAAATCTTTTAACCCCGACGTCTCCCGCCGGACTTGGTCCATTTTCGCCGGACGTGGCATTTGGAGGTTCCTACCGAGATCGGAAAGCGGAAGGTAAGTGGTCGGGGCTCCCTCCATGAAGAGGGAGGATTGGAAGCCTTCCATAAGAGAAGGGGTCCTTCCAAAGCCTTCGATAAGAGAAGGGGAAAAAAAAGCCTTCGATAAGAGAAGGGGAAAAAAAAGCCTTCGATAAGAGAAGTGGAAAAGAAGCCTTCCATAAGAGAAGGGGAAAAGAAGCCTTCGATAAGAGAAGGGGAAAAGAAGCCTTCGATAAGAGAAGGGGAAAAATAGCCTTCGATAAGAGAAGGGGAAAAGAAGCCTTCGATAAGAGAAGGGGAAAAAAAGCCTTCGATAAGAGAAGGGGAAAAGAAGCCTTCGATAAGAGAAGGGGAAAAGAAGCCTTCGATAAGAGAAGGGGAAAAGAAGCCTTCGATAAGAGAAGGGGAAAAATTGAAACTTAAACTAGGAACAGGTAGCTACCATGGGTAACTCAGCAGCCAAAGTTCGTCTGGCCAACGAACTCAGAGTGCTGTTGAACACACAGGGAACCGGAATAAAAACAAAAACTGCAACAGAATTCGTTGAAGTTATTGCCCAGGCATGTCCTTGGTTTCTGACAGGGGGATTTCTTAATAACAATGATTTGGATCAGGTCAGATGTGATTTACAAAGATTGTTGAGGGATCAAGGTCCGGAAAGTATCCCAATAGCCACTTTCTCTTTATGGAGACTTGTTAAGGATGCTTTCTTAACAGATAAGATAAAGATTAAAGAACAGCTTGCTGAATGTGAACAGGCCCTTAATCAGGTCCAGGAAGAGCAAATGGCAGAGTCCTTATCCCTTTCCCATTATTCTTTCATATCTCCTTCTTCATTCTTAGATCCACCCTAGCTACTCTCAACCCTGCCTTCTCATCTTCCCCCTCCCTAATAGGCCCACAGAAAAGTCTTAACTGACCTTCTCCAGAATATTCACCATGGCTTATTTTAGGATTTTCAACAAAAGAATCTCTACAAAAAAGTTCAATGTGGATAAATTTCCTATTTTCATATTGCCCTGTTTTATTTGGCTACTGTCTGAAAAAATTAGCACTCCAGGCGCTAGACACTCCCTTACTAGTTTTTCACAAAAATATGTAAACAAGGCCTCTGGCCTTGAGCTGGGCTTCACAGTGCTGAGTACATTTCTAAGATAAGGGAGTTACTAACTGGGCTCCATGGTAACAGCTGGCAGGAGGAGAAACTAGAAAGGGAGATAGAGGAACTGGAGGGTCAAATGAAGAAGCCAAGATTTAAAGCACCTATGGCCCCAATCCCTGTTGCGCTCCCTCCTTACAACCCCAATTGAGACAAGGACAACCCCAGAAGGCGGGGGGCAAGGGTATTCAGTGGCAGCCTAAGACGGCCCAAACTTTTCCAGTAATTGAAAACCTGGATGCCTATGGACAGCCGGCCAGAGTGTATGTTTCTTTAGCCTTTAAGGATATTAAACAACTAAAGGAGGCAGTTACTAATTACAGACCCCATGCCCCCTTCACATTGACTCTCTTCAAGTCTTTCTCTGCCAATCAGCTGACACCTAGTGACTGGCAACAGCTTTGTAGGGCTGTATTGTTCGGAGGGGATTTTTTTTGTTGTGGGAAAGTGAAAATCAAGAGAGGTGTCGCGAGCTAGCCCGAGTCAATCAGGACGCCGGCTTCCCACGGCGTAACCTTGAAATGTTAACAGGCTCGGGACAATATGCTATCATAAATCAACAAATTAATTATGATCCTGAGGTCTATGCTCAGATAGCTACAGCAGCCGTTCAGGCTTGGAAGGCTCTACCTATTTCAAATGCTGAAACAAAAATTTCAAAAATTGTTCAAAGACCCTCTGAGCCTTATTCTGACTTCATAGCCCGATTGGTTCTTCCACAGTCACTCAGACAGGACTTCTAGTCCCACCTTCCAGCCACTAACCTGTACTGCTGTGTTTCAGATTTCTACCGGAGCTGCTCAGAGCCTGTATTTTTAAAAGATGCCTACCTGTAAATGCTAACGAAAGATATCTTTTTCAGACAAAATTTAATTCTACAGGTTTCTATGTTACAGTCCTAAATTTAAGCTAATTCTAAGTTAAATAACCTGACTTTTTCTTTATAGTTGTGTTACTAAATAATGTTCTATTGATGAGAGATATCAAATATGCTTCTTTATATTTTACCTTTAATTTTGGAGGTTATGAGGATGCATTTGCTCGCCACAGGAACAAGCCAGCAAAGTTCCTGTGATGACCAAAAAATCCTTATTCTCATTGCTAACTATAAAAATAAAAATGTATACTCAAGGATCTTATTTCAGTTACATCAAGTGACGTCACATAAAAGAGTGCACTCCTAGTTAAAAATAAATTAAAATGGATCCAAATATTTTAAGGCCACGTGGTTACATAAAGTTAATACAATTATAAGTTAAGTTCTTATTCTTAATATATATTTTTTAGATATTTAAATAACCTATATTTGTTAATCTATAAATTAATTAGCACATGCCTAATTGATTAGTTAATATATATTTGCCTAATTGTTTTCCTTCAACAGGAAAACCATAATTTATGTTTTATATCTACATTTATCAGATACTCTGCCTTTTCAGTTACAGATATTTGAGATAAATGTGTTTACTATAAATTTGCTTTTAAGTGAAAATACAATCAAGTAGTTTCTAATTCTCAAGGTTACTGTTTAAACTTATAAGATGATAAATTATTATAATTATTTCTACAAAATATCTAAGGGTTTTAACTATATTTTCATTGATATTTCTTATCAAAGTATAATAATTTGTTTATAGATTCTAAGGTTTTCAGAAATTGTTCCAAAGTATATTTTTTCTTAAAAAGAAAAGGATGCTTCAACAAAGAAAAAGCACACATAGATCCTAAAAAGAAGAAAGAAATCATCTTTGGGTAAAACAAGGTCTTTATATTCATTTTCCTAAGGGGAAAAAAAAAAGAGAGAGAGAGAGAGATTTTTATATTGTTATCTAAACAGATGATGTAAAAAGTTAGAACAATTAAAAAAGAGATTTATATATACTAAACTGACTATAATTAATTTAAGGGTATTTCACGTTATTTTCCTAATTTAACTATACTAATGTGAACAAAAATTTTGTCCATATTTTGACATGACAAACACCTATTAAAATGTAAGTTTATTTCTTTAAAGAAAGATCCTTATTGCCTAATAATTCTTACTGTTTAAGATAAAGATTAATTTTGGTAAATAAATTCACATTGTTGATTAAATATTAAGTATATTGAACTACTAACTTAAACCCCTGTATGACCTTTTGAGAAAAGACCCCTCACCCACCTCCCTGTGAAAACCTACTCCAAAAGCCTTGAAGGCACTCAGGTTAATAAAAACAGCCCCACAAAAGATACAGGTTACCCAGATAGATTATTCTATACCCCTATCATTTATAATCCTGCCATCAAAATTAACTCCTACTGGAGTGTTTTGGCAAACAGGTCCCATCTATTGGGTCCATCTACCCGCTTCTAACTCTCGGGTGATAACTCCCTTCTATGAACTAGTGATAAATCTGATCTGGAAAGCCAAATATTTGGGTGATGCACTATTTGGAAAAACTTTTGACATTCTCATTCAGCCTTATACCCAGGATATGACTTTATAATTACAACAAAAACATGATCTTGCTGAAGTTTGTCTCCGACCGATTCGAAGATGATTTTTCTACAATGATCCCTGCTTCATGCCTTCCTCCTTTTACCCCCTTTTCCTTCTTTATTTTTGTTATTCCTCTCCTCTGACTCTATGCCTTGTCGAACCGGAACCAATTAGAGACCCAATAATGACTGGCTGGATCGCTACCACTAAATGCCTTGGTAATAACGAGCTGATCTTGTAGTACCCAGAGACGGGCAACTTTCACGCTTGCACTGCAACCTAAGACAGGGGAATGGGGCCTCCCCAGAGACGGGTAAGCACTGTAAGGGCAGTGAACGACCTAAGACAGGGGCTACTTGATTCCCTTTGACGTGCAACAAACAAAAGAGGGGGAACTGCTGGCTCGGATCCCCCCTGGCCCCCGGGGCTTGGTGCCGGCCCTGGTTTCTTGTTGTGCACGTCAAAGAGGCCAGCTCCCAAGGCCTTGAAAGATTTGTGGTGTCTGTTTCCATATTATTCAGCCTATAACGGTTATGTGGGAATGTCCTGACCTGCTTGGGTCTGATAAGGTTCCTGGTTGAAGGCTTAGTATGAGTCGACAAGGACCACCTGCCCCCCTCCGTCCTTGCTTCTGCCTACCAGTAACTTTCCATTCTGTCTGAAAGAAATATATAAGTATGAGCTGAGATAATAAAGACAGTCTCCCCCTGGATGAAGAACCTTGGTGTCCTGTGAAATCTTTTAACCCCGACGTCTCCCGCCGGACTCGGTCCATTTCTGCCGGACGCGGCACTGGAGAACAAATCGTCATCAGCTGCTTCTTCCTGGCGATTCCCTGTGCCCGCACTGCTCCATGGTGCTTGACACGCTGCCTGGCCACCCACGCTGTGCCAGGTGTGCCCAGACCCCTTGGAGTGGCAGGTCAGCAACCCCCTTCCCATCAGGTCTTTCCCAGGCGAGGTCTGCTGCTGGAGCCGACGCCCACCTCGCCCAGATGGCTCCCAGCTGCTCCCTCTGTGGTGTGCCCTGTGCTTGGGACAGCCTCAGCTGGGGACTCACCTGCTGTCCCCGGCTCGAGCTGCAGGGTTTCCTGCCACCTCACACGACTCACTGTTCAACCAGGGATGGTTCTGAGAAGGAGGAAAACTTGTCAACTTGTGGAACAGACAGTTAATTGGCCATCAATTGATGATATTGCTGGATCTATAAAGCAGGCCCATTAATAAGTGAGT
Source organism: Spermophilus citellus (assembly GCF_964194105.1). Classification (NCBI taxonomy): domain Eukaryota; kingdom Metazoa; phylum Chordata; class Mammalia; order Rodentia; family Sciuridae; genus Spermophilus; species Spermophilus citellus. The sequence goes on from NC_138196.1 coordinate 3,735,039, forward strand.
TTCAAAAATAAAGTTCTTGTTAAAAATAACTTGCATCCACGTTCATGGAAGCCAACGACGCAGACATCTTTACATGTTCTAACTACGAGAAGGGCAGCAGCCCCGCCAGACGCATGCCCATATGCTGTATTTTAATTTGCTGTTTAGTCTCTTTTCTTAAAGTCATCTTTTTTAAACTTCATCTTTCTCTTACCAAATTTGTCTTTTTTCGATTTTCATTTTGTCTTCAATAAGTTCAAAATCGTGGACACCTCCACTGACTTTTCTGCTCACAGGGCTAGTTTATAAAATACTCTAATGATGCCGAGGTATCATGAGCTCAGCAGCTTCTGCTCAACGGAGGGTAATCAGAATTCTATTTTTTCATATATAAATGTGTAAACATTCCAGGCCAAATGTTTCCATAGATACTATCTTTATGCCTTCATTCAGAGTACATTGCTTTGGCAAATATAAGATAAAACTTGTCAAATAAATCATATCTATTTATGGTTCTTTTGAATTTCTCACCATATTTAGTTCCTGCAAAATTGTGAGGCTTCTCAACTTAATTCCTTCCTGGTACAGAGTGTAAATTTATCCAATAAAAAATAGGTGTTCCCTCAAAAGATTTTCCCCACAAATGGAGATTTACCAGAGGAAAGCCATCACGTCTCCACCTGGATCATCTGCGGGACTGGAGTGTCACCAGCCTCCCTTGCTGTGCCCCGTCCCTGCCCCGGGGACATCTAATCTAGTGGATCTGGTGTCCTTGGCTCCTCCCTTGGTCTGGTCTGCGCTCTTCTTTTCCTGGGTCATCAGTGGATTTTGAGCCAGTTCATCTGATGGACATGGAAACGCGCCTCGTGTCTTCTTCAGGGTGCTGGAGATGGCAAGGGCACCCACACCTTGTGGATAGCATTCACCCCACCCAAAGCCATGCCTGTGGGGGGCAGCCAGATGTTCTGAGGGCTCGAGGAAACCCCTGGGGACAGTCCCCAGCCGCGGCACCTGCAGGTCTGCCACCCCAGCTCCCCCAGTGCTCCCAGCCAAGGAGGCGCCTGGAGAGCACAGAGCCAGGCCCTCCTGCCCCAGCATGGCCTTGTGGGTGCCTTCCCTGGGCCTGGGAGGCGGGTCAAAGGGCCTGGGGCAGCGCTCTCCCGGCCCTCCTCCTCTCCTCTCCTTTCAGTGTCCGGGCAGGCACTCGGCCCCAGGTTCTGCTGGCCCCGGCACACACCACTGGCCTGGCCTGGGGCGGCCACCTCTCCCGGGGGAGCACCATGCTGCTGTCCCTGCTGCCCACGGTTACCGTCCTCGGCTGCTGGCTGGTCCCTCACCCTGGCTCCCTTCCTTCCACACTGCGACCTTGTGCCGGGACCCACTCTCTCCAGCTGCAGGGTGTCCTCCCCATCCCTGAGAGCGTGTCCACCGGGAGGACATCTGTTCTGCTTTGGTTTTCTGAAAGCAGTGCCATTTTGCCCTCATTTTGAAAGTCCTCTCTGGATGTGGATTTCCAGGTCGGCAGGTCCCCTCCTATTGCCTTCTAAGCAGAGGGAACTAGAATGAGCTGCGGTGCCTTTGAGAAGTCCTCCTCCCGGGGAAGATGGGGGACTGTCCATGAGGATGGTTCTTTACAAATGAGCTGTCAAAAAAAGGAAAGAACCAACCTGGAGCCGAGGTGGACAGTCCTCCCCTCTGAGGCCCTCAGTAACTGGCTGTGACCGTCCAGCTTCCCACAGGGAGCTCCACATCCGTCTTCACACAGGCATCAGGCCCACGGAGTGCTCCAGCTTCTGCTCCGCGGGCGGCTGGCGCACCCGACGGCTTCCCCTGCAGCAGGAGCTTGCTGTTCTCACCACCACGGGACGTCTGCAGCTGACTGTGCAGGGTCCTCAGCCTTCAAACAAGCACGTCACTAAGAGCAGAGCAGATATCACAATAGTGGTAAGGCCCCTGAGGACCCTGCAGGTGTTGGGAGGCCCCTCTTGCTGAGGGCCATTGCCAAGTAGGAATGACGCATCGAAATTTCCTGGCCAGCGTACCCCATGTTAAATGGACTTGCCTTGGAAATTCGCTGTGACATTGCATGTGTGTTTGAGAAAGGTGACCCTGCTCAAGGACGAGGGTGGATCCAGGTTTAGGGTGTATCCTGCAGGTTTTAGGAAGTATCCCGGTTTAGGATAATTTGGGTTTAGGGCGTTCCCAGTTTAGGACAATCTGGATTTAAGGCAGTTCCAGGTTTAAGGTTATTGCTGCTGGGAATAGGGCGTATCCTGCTGCCTGAGTTCCCGTTGAGTTCTCGTGGAATTGAGAAAGTATTTGGGATGTGAATTGTGCGGCAGAACTTGGATTTCCCCAGAACGTGTGTAGAGGCCGGTGTGAGTTCGGGAATAAAGAATTGCTGTTTGAATCTACAAAGCTGTGAGTGGCTCGTGATCTTGTGCCCAGCCAAGACTGCGGCACCTCTGTCTCACGTGTGATAGGCCCAGCACTGCAGATGGCCTTCACAGCCTCGTGGTGTGGTGAACAGCTCATGCCCTGTCCCCACTCCACGGGCCATCAGCTGCCCACTCTGGGCATAGTTGCGTCCTGTGTTGAGGTGACTGAGTTGGCTCTTTCTTGGCTGCAGCCTCAGGTAAGAAAGGCTGATGAAGATCAGAATTCCTGAGGGACCCCTGTGTGAGGCCCGAGGGCCGCCGGGCAGTGACCATGCCGCAGGGTCCCAGGGACACCCTGCCTCCCTGGAGTATCACTGTGTTTGGAGGTGCACCCAGGAGCTACGCAGCAGAGCAGAGGTGCCAGCCCCCGCCCTCCTGGAGCCCTCTCCACACGGGGACGGGCTCAAGGCTGGCTTCTGCCGGTCCTCGGGGCTGCTGCTGGACGGGCCAGGCCATGCTGCTGCAAGGCCTCTGGGAAGTGTGGACTCAGGGCAGCCAGGCTGGACAGCCCCGGAAGGCAAGCCCAGAAGGTGCTGGAGTGTCAGGTTGGGACAGCCACCTGGTGACTCGCCGGCGCCGCAGGATGCAGAGAGGAGAGCTGCAGACCAGGCTGGACTCCCACGTCACACGATGCCGAGAGGCCAGGCAGAGAAAATCATTTTTAAATTTTTTTGTAAGAGTGGTATTTTGCAGTAAGGGTCCTGTCTGCGCAGCACGTTGCTGAACCCTACTCTTCTTGGGGCGAGTCCTGAGGCCACAGACCTAACTGCCCCTTGTGGCAACCCCTCTCCCTGGCCATTCTGGATGCCTCCTCTGAGCCGACAGAGGCAGATGCTCTTCCCTGTGTGACTGGTGGAGTGGCGCGAGCACAACGCCATTCCCGGCTGTCTCCATCAACCTCCTGGGCTGTGCCAAGGGGCGGAGGAGGCACAGCTGGGGGGCTCTGTGTGGGGCGGAGGCTGTTTCTAAACTGTGACTGTTTCAATGTGTTAAAATGTCTGGGAGGAGAAAGGGTGAAGTCCCTAAGACCAAGTTAGAGAAAGAAATGAGAGGCCCAGTGAAGGGTGCTCAGAGCCACCACGACCGGCTCAGTGACCGGCTCAGTGGAAGGAGCACTGGGGGTAGGCCACAGGTGACTGTCACCACTCGTCCCAGACAAGCCCCCGAGGAGGTGGGAGGAAACTCACAGGTGGGAAAGAAGCAGGAGCAGTTTTTCCAACACCTTGTTCTGACCTGTGAGTAGAAACAGCTCCACTGCTGAGCAGCCGCTAGGGATGGGGCGCGCTACCGAGGGCAGGCGCCGAGCTGGGCAGACGGGGACACCGTGCTAGGCAGACCAGGGGGCCATGCTGGGCAGATAGGGGAGCCGCGCTGGGCAGACAGGGGAGCCGTGCTGGGCAGACCTGGGGGCCATGCTGGGCAGACAGGGGAGCCGCGCTGGGCAGACAGGGGAGCCGTGCTGGGCAGACAGGGGAGCCGTGCTGGGCAGACCGGACGCCATGCTGGGCAGACCAGGGGACCACATTGGGCAGACCAGGAGGCCGCGCTGGAGTTGCCTGGCCCCCCACCTGGAGGTCCCCAGGGGCACAGCTAGTAGATTCCAGTAGAGGAAGATCACCGATAGCCTGGGAGGTCAGCTCAGAAAGCCAGAGGAACAGCTTCGACAGCACATTTACTGTTGCCTAACTCTCGAAATGTCCCTGTGGACAGCAGATAGGCAACCATCCTGCAGATGAGAAAGTGGAACTGGGTCAGCTCCCTGGCTACTGGCACCCGGCAGGTGCGTGGCAGAGCCAGCAGGCAGGTCACACAGCCCAGAGGCCTGGACACTGCAGGGCAGACTGTGCTGCTGTCAGCGCGGCTTCTTTAAATCTTGCCTCGAGTTATTTTTTTCTGGAAATTAGTGTGTAGGTGGGTGACTTTGTTTACTTTTTACTTTATTTTATTAATAATCTGCTGCTAAACCTCAACATTACTATTAGCTGCCGTGGGGGCTGGGAGGGACAGGTATGTCTGTGGCCCTGCTCTTGTCCCAGGCTGAGGAGGACAGCCCTGCTGGCGAGGCCCAGTCACTCCCTCTGACTTGGGCTTCCTGGAAAACCCAGAGTCGGCTTCCACCTCAGGACCCCTGACTCCAAGTCTCTGGTTCCCAGACTGGACACCTCGGGGCCACTCTTCTGCCCACTGGGTTCTCACTGTTGAGCTCCTCACAAAGACCTGGCTCATCTTGCGGGTTGGACTGGGCTCCTAAGGGTCAGGGCTCCTGTCCTGGCTATCTTTGAGCCCCCCACTGGTCAGCACTGCATGGACGTGGGCTGGCTGGCGCCGGACGACCATCCTGGTTCTCCTGTGGCTGGGCCTGTCCATCCTTCCTGTGTTAGCCACGAAGGAGGAAGCCCAGGAGAGAGTCCTCCCTAAGGCCGGACAGGACACAGGGTGCAGTCAGTGTTCAAGCCCGAAGTCCAGGCCAGGGCTCAGTGACACCACAGGTGTCCACCCTAACTGCACCCCCAGCCCCGCATCAGCAGCTGCCATTTGTGCTATTATCTACAAATCTGTCCACTGCCACCTCCAGGGCCTGGGGTCCCCATGGCTGGGCCTCTGCAGACCCCCAGTGGGCTCCTCGGGCCCTTCTCACCCCCACTGTGCAGCCAGACAGGCCCCTCCAAAGCCCTGGGCTCGTCCCACCCATCTCCTCTCACCCTCCTGAGGTCAGGAGCGCACGTCCTCCTGGGGCCAGACAGGACCTGCCAGGTCTGGGCTGCTCTCAGGGCAGCTGCCCTCACACCAGCCTCGCTCCCTCCCTCCGCAGCTGGTCCTCCTCCCACCCCACCGCACAATGTCCCCAGGTCCCCAGCCACCTCCAACCTCTTCCTTCAGGGGTATCTTCTGCAGCCGTGCCCTCTGCTCCCGCTCAACATAAACAGAGAGCCCTGGGCCTGGCCACCTGTCCGCCTGGCCACCGGCAGACCTCTTGCTGCCTGCAGGCCCGGGTCCTGTGCAGGGACGCCCTGAGGGACTGCTGTCCCCTGGCCGCACACCAGCAGTTGTGTGGCCATGAATGCTTCGCCCTGGGCTCCTGCGCGCCTCCACCCCCTGACCACCCCAAGGCAGAGGGAACTGTGTGTGGCCTGGGCCCCCTCCTGGGCCCTCACACCCTGGTCCCTGGCCCCCAGCCCTTCCTCACTGGCCACCAAGGGCATGACCACCACGGAGTGGAGCTCCCTCCAGGAACCTGCCCCACGCCGTGCTGTTGGTTGGTTGGCTTGAGCCAAAGTGCAGGGTGCTTATTTTGTGCTCAGCAGCCCTGGATCAGCCTGTCTGGCTCTCAGGATGCCCCCGGGACAGGGGGTTATTATCCGTGGGGATCCCGTCCTCCCTGACACTAAGCACCAGGTGCTCCTCTCTCCAGCCAGGCCACTCCCGCCTAGTGTTTGCTTCTCCTGGGCACACAGACCAGCTCCTGCTCCCACACCAAAAACAGCTCTGCAGTCCTGCTGGAGGGCCCAGGCTGTCCTCCATCCCCTTCCTCTCCCAGCCTCTGCTCCCTGTCAGCCATCCCCACGCGTCTCCAGGTTCTGAGGCCTCTCCTGGTTGCGTCCTCACCTCCCTGCTCCCACCTCTGCCTGTGAGTCTCCTCCACGGGCCAGAGTGCTCTCCTCCAGGATCCATGTCACCGCTCTCTCTCAAGACCCTCCCCGTCCTCCTGTCTCAGGGAAAATCCATAACTCAGGGGACGACGGCTGGTGGCCCCCTTGCTGCTCCAAGACTCCAAGCTCAGAGCCTTCGCACATTCTGCCCTCGCTTGGACACTTCACCAAGCATCCACCTGGCTAGACCCCTTCTTCCACCTGCTGAGGCCCCCCAGTTGCCACCCTGCTCTACCAAGCTGTTACCTTGGGATGGGAGTCCTCTGGAAGCTGGTCTGTGTGTAAGCATCAGAGGCCCCTGGACACCAGGTTCCCAGAGGTCCAGGCAGCACCCAGTTCACCATCAAAACTTCATGAGTTCTTGTTGGATGAAGAAAAATGAATGGATTTCTATTTTTCAGAAGAAAGAAAATAATGAAAAAGATCAGGTCACATAGCAGGTCAGTGGTGGAAGGCAGACCACATCCTGCAGTCTGACCACAGGCCTCGAGACCACTTGGCCTTGACCCTCACGTCACTGCGAGTCACCGCTGTAAGTCACCGTGTATCCTGCCCTCAGGCAGCTGGAGCTGGGAATTAACAAGGGAATCCACAAACAGTTCATCTCTGTGGTGCTTTGCACAGGGGTTGGATGGGAGGCCCCCCCTTCCGCCCTGTGCTGGCGGGGGAGATGGGCAGGCGGGGTAGATGGGCAGCCGGGGCAGGGCCGGCCACCTGTGCAAAGGGGCGGGGCTGTAGGGGCTTGGGCAGGTGTGTGTTGCTCCTGTGTGCAGGTGTGTTTATGAGTGTGTGTGCGTGTTCTTGTGTGTGTTATGTGTGCATGCACCGGGCTTCCTCCGTGTGCCTCTGTATGTGCATAAGAGGGAACTAGAAGCACCAACACTTCACTTCAAAAGCCTGCAGAGGCCCAGTGCTGACCACAGGAGAGAGCCAGACATCTCTGCTTCACTGTGAGTCTGTCTCCTCTGTTCCCCTGAACTCCAGGTTGTACGTCTGCACTGGGCGTGGTAACACGAAGCTTGTCAGCCCCAGATTACACAACAGATCCCATCCCTCAAGACCATGAGGTCAAGATAATAGCAACTAAAGCATTTTTTAAATTTATAAGGACGTTCAACGGCCAGACCCAGAGTGACGGCCAGAAGTCTCCCTTCATTGCCTCACACCGTCCCGGAGCAGAGCCTGCAGACAGATCCCCAAGAGGAGATCCCCCTAAATGGGAGCAATTGCCCCCTGGCAGGAACTGAGCCTGTCCCACTAGGCAGAAGCAATTGTCTCAGAGGAACCAGGTTGTCCCCTCCAGCACCGCAGTCTAAGACAGTCTGTGTGTGTGTGTGTGTGTGTGTGTGTGTGTGTGAGTGCATGCACGCGTGTGCATTCAGGTAAGGAGATAAACATGTGTCTGATTGAGCACCTACACAAGTACACACCTTTATGTCTCTGTGTGTCTGAGATCTTATAACTGTGTCACGTGCGTGTCTGCATCTGTGCATGTATGTGTGTTGTTTGCATGCACGTGCGCAGGTGTGCATGTGTGTATATATGTGGTAGTGTGTGTTCACGTGTGTGCTCAGGTGTGTGTACATACATATACATGTGCTGTGTTTGCGTGTGTGTGCTCTTGGGTGTGCATGTGTGTGTTGGTGTGGGTGTGTGTGCATGTGCACACTCCCTTTCCTTGAAGTCCATGGAGCACACTTCTCTTCCGCCTGGAGAGCGCATGTAGAGGTGACTTACTGCCCCCGACTAGCGCGGGCAGCCAACTCAGGGCCACTCAAGTGACTTTCCTAAGGCACCGAATAAAACACAGACACAATTTACCTTTAATTCAAGTCCTAGGACAGCTCTCTGCCCTCCGGCTTCAAGCCCCACAAATGGGAGAGTGAGGAACGTCATGAGAGGCTGGAGAGAGAGGGAGAGAGAGAGAGAGAGAGAGAGAGAGAGAGAGAGAGAGAGAGAGAGAGAGAGAGAGCTCGGGAGTGGGGTTACAGGGACAGGGAAGGTAACTCGACCCGGGGCTGTAGGGAGGTACGCCCACACATGAAGACACATGTGCCACATTTTTACGACTTCCAAGATTGGTGCCGTCTAGGGCCTCTTGATGTGGCCACATCACAAGAAGTGACCAACAGAGCCTCACCAATCAGGAAAGGAAAATGCTGGTCATGTGGCGTGGCCACCTCCCACAGGTGACCTCACCTCCGCGGCCCCAGTGGTATCCAGGGATCTGGTGACTTCCAGGCCCTCAGGGGAGACGGAGCTTAGACACAGTGGAAAGTCCCGTTGGTGCCACAGGGTCCCTGGAGGCAGGTTTCAAAGGCTCCAGAAAGGCCAGGTGAGCTGGTGGGGAAGCAGCTCTGGGATTCGGGGATTTGACAGGTGGCATTTACCGCAGGCTGATTCAGCTGGGTGTCCCCCCTCCCCATGAGCTGGACACCAGTTCAGGGCACTTGTGGTGCCCCAGGGCCAAGCCAAGAGCTCGTGATCTTCATCTTGGGTTGGGGAGACTCGAGCCTGCCGTCCAGTCTCAGGAAGAGCAACAGAGGAAGGGGAAGCTGAGCTCCGGTGACGGAGGACCCACCATGCTGCGGCTGGAGGGGGCTGGGGTCCTGGTGGGAGGAGCTGCCTCTGACTGCTGGGGACCATGAGGGTGGGACAGCAGAGCGGCAGAGTTCAGGGCAACTCAGCGAAGCCCATAGCTGGGGTTGGTGCATCTCACCAGCCTCCATGGGCTACACTGGCTCCCTCGCACACTCACACACGCCCATGGGCCTGCACACTCCTGTGCACCACAATGCCCCGCCATGCTCTCACTCCCTCATGTGCCTACATGCACGCACACACACCATCGCAGGTTCACACTCACAGTGGTGCACATACACAGGTGTGCACACCATCACATGTTCACAGTCCCATGCACACACATGTGTGCACATGCTCTGTCACAGGTGTGCACGCAGCTCTCATGCACACTCATGAGTGCACACCACGCACAAGTGCATACACACATCCCTTGAGTCCAGGCCTCTCGCTTTCTTTCATGACCAACTTCCAGAGGGGTGAGTCCTCCCAGCCACTCTCCAGGGACGCGAGAGCACCAGGCGCTGACTGCCACAGCCTCCTCCTGCAGCCCCAGGACTATCTCCCTGGAGGGAATGTTGGCCCTGGAAGAGAGGGCACTCCTTGTCCATGGTGCTGATACGCTGGGGGCGCGTGGGACTTGAGCTCCTGGGGGTCAGTTCAAGGGGGACCCCAGGTTCTGTGGGCCAGGCTGCCCAGGGGAGGTCTCTGCTCTGTCCAGGGCGGCCACTGAGAGCACTGGGCAGGGTGGAGCTGCTGGGAGCAGGCCGACCTCAAACCCCGGCCTCCAGTCCCCCTCGGCCCCTTCCCGCTGGCCCAGAGGACAGCCCTGCTCCCTGGGCCCAACCTCCTCCTTGTCAGAGCCTGCAACTCTGTCCCTGCTGCCACCACCACAGAGCCACATGAGAATCCCGTGGACAGCAGGCTTGTGAGCGTGGAGAGTGGGTCAGGACTGGCAGGCCCAGCAGCGGCCCATCCTCTGCAGCAGCTGACCTTGTTTTGGGCAGCAAAGTTCCCAGTCACCACCAAATCTGGGGCTAGCATTACAGTGTTTCTGCCAATAAGATGACGGTGGCAGTGCCGAGGAGACCCCAGATCAGCCCCTGCTCTCCAGATGAAAGGGACATAACCCTAACCAACCACACCAGGCCGCCCTCAGGGTGGGTAAGAGAAAAGAAGGCCTGCCTCGTGCCCTGGGGAGGGTGCTCAGTCCTCCCAGAGCCCTGGGCTGGGCCACGGGCTGCTGTAGCTCTGCTCCAAGCCTGGCTCTCCAGGGCACCCCTAAGGCCTCACCTCTGGGTCTGCAGGACAGAGCCACAGAGCAGCTTGGAGGACTCTGAGCACCACGTCCTCATCAGGGCCACTCCAGGTGCAGATGGCCTTCCAGTTGCTCAGGGAAGACTCAGCAAAGCTCACAGCAGCAGTCTCCCCTGCAGGCGGGCAGCAGAAGGATGCCCAGAGAAGGCGCTTGGGCCAGACCTCACCAAACAGGCCAGGTTCTGGGGATTAAGCTCAGGGGGACAGCAGCCGGGTGCCGTCCTGCAAGTTCCCAAAGGACAACACAGGCCAGAGGGGGCGGGCCGTAGCAGCCAGTGGCTGGGTCATGCAGGGTCCATCACGTCAGGAGTACTGGGGGGTTCTGATGACTGGGCTCCCCTGGTGAGGCCAGGTGCTCACCCAGAGGGCTACAGATGTGGGCACCCAGGTGGAGGTCCCAGGATCACCCAGAGGGCTACGGATGTGGGCACCCAGGGTGGAGCTGAATCCAGGCTGTGAATGGGGCTGGATGCTCTGAGAGACCCCTGCCCTCCTCCCCAGGCAGGGTGCGTGATTTCTCAGCACAGGGTGTTTCTACACAGCCCTGCAGAGGGAGGCATCCCCCTGGAGGCTGGCAGGAAGGGCCAGGGAACAGCCAGCCACAGATCAGCAGCAAGGGTGACTTCCAGGTCGTGGCTGACTGCATGTGGGGGGTTCTGAAGTGGGGTACAAAGCCACAAAGGTATGGACCATGGGAGTCTGATGCCCAGTCGGTCCCCACCCGTCCTAGGAGGCACTTGTGACTCGGCTCTCCATGGGCTCTGGGCTGGCCCAGGACATTCCCTGGGGGTCTGTCTTCCAGGCTGGCTGTCCCTGCTGCAACACAGGCCAGGGAGAGGCCACACATGAAGTCACCCGACTCCCCCACAATGAGGACCATGTGGGGTGCTCTGCCTGCCAAAGAGCACGGTCACATGTTCCCAGGAGGTTGCGTAAGGGGTTTGGGGAAGTGGGGTCATTTCTTCCTAAAACTGCCCAGAGTCCTAATTATAGGACTTGAAATTTGTTTTAGTCCCTTCAACGTCACGAGGGAACTCAGGCTTCCCCTAGAAAAAGAAACAAGTCTTGCCAGAAAGCAGTGGGCAGATTAAAAAGAAACCGCCGCCCGGAGGAAGAGGCCACAGCGCCGGCAGGCTTGGGGTTTGGAGAGCCCGGGTCCCTGCTGGCCAGGGCAGGAAGGCTGGAAAGGGCAGTGGGCAGAGGCACCCTGGGGCCCCAGGTCTGCTGGGGTGCAGGCTCTGCCCTGCACCTTCTTTCCTGGGCTGAGCCCCTGTTCCCAGCCCCCTTCCATCTGAGGCTCCTGGACAGTGGCCAGCTCTCTCTGTCCTCCACCGTCTCCCAGGCCTGACGCTTCCCGGCCCTCCCCTGCCTGACCCCAGATCTGCCATGACCCCTGCTCTGCCTTAGGCCTTCCCCTGCTCCAGTGCAAACTGCCCTGGACCAGCTTGTCCCCCATTGGGCCTAAATGTCACCCCTCCAAGGATCAGAAATCTGTGCAGCGTCTGACACTCCTCCTCAAACTCCAGACCCCATTCCAAATAGCCTCCAGTCCCCTCTACAGCCCCGTGCCCTCCTCCAACACAGCCCTCAGGCTCCCCGGGGCCATCTGGCTCCAGGCCCACCCTCCAGGTCTCCAGCCTCTTCCTGGCTGTCCACTGCCCTTGTCAGCAACTCCAAGGCCCCTGCGGTTTCCATACTGGAGATGCCGCCCTCAATGAGGATGAGCTTCTTCCTAGAGGCACGGGGGTCTTTTCCCAGCACCACAGATAAATAAATACATAAAAATAAAGGTTCATCCTCTCTCTCTCTCTCTCTCTCTCTCTCTCTCTCTATATATATATATATATATATATATATATATATATATATATATATATATATATACATATATATCTTAAAAAGACTTTTTAAAAACTGACATAAAGCTATAAAATGCCCTGGTCAATGGGACAGCTATAGTGTTAGCCTAAGCTGACACTTTGGGGACAATACTTAATTCTATAATTGACCTTGAAGCTAGAATCGCTCTTTTTATCCTGATACCTGGTCTCCACCATGATTCATGCACATGTGACCCAGTGAGTGGTCAGACCAGTGAGGCCCTGGACGGGCCAGAGGAGGCCACTGAGAAGCAGGGTGGGCAGTGCCTCAGGAACAGCCGTGGAAATCCTCTCTATTGGAGGCCAGCAGTGCAGACCCCAGAGGGACGGCAGAGCCTGCGAGGCCAGGGCAGGCCACTCCACGAACAGGACAGAGTCTCTGGGTATTGGAACTGCCCACCTCCCGCGCCAGGACAGCCAGGCTGTTCCCTCAGCCAGAGCCTGGAGTGTGCTGGGCAGCAGCTTCAAATGCCCAGGAGCCAGAGCCGAGTTCCTAAGACCGACGCTGACCCGTCGGGGCGGCAAAGAGGAAGGAGGTCACTGGTGAGCAGGTCCCTGGGGTCCTTCCTGCCTGCACCAGCCAGGCCACTCCCTTGGACCCACTGGGAGATCAGGAGAGGGCACAGGCACCTGGGACCCCAGATGCCTGGTGTGTCCAGACACTGGCCACTGTTGAAAATTTCATCCCACTCTCGCACACACACCTCCCCACACACTCACCTCCCACACCCGCCATCACACACACCTGCACACTCACACGCCTCACACTGTGCTCACACTGACTGGGGGCAGTGGGTTAGCACAGTGGGGCATCTGCAGGCCCTGGGTTCTTTCCAAACACGCCTGAAGTTTGTCAGAGGTCCCCTAGTCCATGGTGCTCACAGAGCTGCCCCTCAGAGGTGGTGTCTGGAGGTCCGGCCAGCTCCCTGTGGACTGCTTCTTACTGCCTGTGCCCGTTACACTGCCCCAGGGCCCCAGCTCAGCACCCTCCAGATGTCCACCACTCTCAGACCCACTTCCTACTGGCCCTGACCAGCTGCAGACGGCTCTTCCCAGTGCACTGGCCTCACGGCTACAGACTCTTTGCAGAACTCCATGGAGTCAGGGAAACGGGGTGGCCTCTATGTATCATGATAGAATCACTGCAGAGTTCCCTGGGGGACCTGGCTTTTGGCCGTTAGCTGGGTGACCCATTAGTCAGTCATCTGGCATTTCTGAGCCACTCTTCATGCACATGTAAGAATCCCTGAGAATATTTTACTTGTCTGTTAACAAGTAAGTCTTATAGGCAGAATCATTCCCACATTTTTATGTAAGAACAACCATATTTATTCCCCCTTGTGGAAAGGATTAAATTGATTTGTTGAAAATTCTGAGCTATAGAACATTTCAAAAGAAGTCTAAGATTTCCACTGAAAGTTCAAATGTATGGAAAATCTAGGTTCAGAGAAGATGACTAAAGGTTTTCTATATGTCATTGTTTTTCTTAAAATATCCAACTTATTTTGGTGTTTCTTGCACGGTAGTTGATTATTAACTGTTTTTGAAGTTAAAGACTAGATAAGAATCTTCCAGGTACTTTTAACAAATAGATGCAGGGCTTTGGAAAGAAACATGTACATTGGTTATAGGAGTGTTTCTCAAGGGTTTCTTCAGAATGTTTTATTTAATTTCACTCTTCAAAGGGCAAAATACTTCTATTGTTCAGACAGTTCATGTTCATAGGAAACTTATTGCCATGGTTTCTAGTTTTCCCCCTATGTGTCCACTCTTCTCTTGTTTCATAGAAATACAATCTTAGCTATGGAGATGGCCACCCAGAACACACTTCCTAGACTCCCTTCCAGGTGGGTATGACCACATGACTTCTGTGAAGTCAGCAGAAATAACAGTGCACATCCTGTCATGTAGACTCAGGCCCTCCCCTTCCACTTTCCCCACTGGTTGGAATCCTGTATAGACCAGGCAATACACTGAGGGTTGAAGATGGTGGGTGGGTAGATGGATGGATGGATGGATGGATGGATGGATAGAACATAGGTCCTTAACTGGATCCCAGTTTCCGTAACATACATAAAGCTAAATTTTGTGACACTGCTGCTTCAGCTTAACACAAATTTTAAAATTATTTTGATGCCCTTTGACATTATTGAAAATGGAAGACCGTCCTAGAACATGGGAGCAGTAGCAACGCTGAACATGGTGTCCACTTTGGCAGCAGCTGTGACTTCACCTCACTCCTGGAAGCCCTTGATAGTTTGCCTTCTCTCTTGTTATGCACCTTCCTCCTTGGATTCTATCTCAGGATAAAATGGCAGGCTCCATGTGTGCTTCCATTCCCTGCAGAAGAGGATGAGCTTGGGTGGGGCCTCTGCTGTTCAGGACTGTTAAGCATGTGGCTGTCTATCCACTTATACTTACAGCCACCTCTGCTCTGTAGCTATAGAAAAGACAGGCAGGCAGGACAGAGGAAAACACCTTTTCCTGGGAGGAGGAGAGAGAATGGCACAGCTTACAAGAGACTGAGGTTTTCAAGCCGATGAGGTCTATAGCAGCTGCTTTCAAAGCATGCTACCTGGACACCAACCATAGGAACCTGTGAATTTGTTAGAAATGCTCCTCCTCAGGCCTTACCACAGATCAACCACATCAGTAACTCTGGGCATGAGATTCAGCAGTCTGCTTCAGAAAGCACTCCAGGAGGCTCAGTTTGGGAACCATTATCCAAGGAGGGTTGGATAAGTCCCTTTCAGGGACTTGTCCTGCTGCAAATCTGATAAGGAAGTTTGTGCTGGAGCTGAAGGAGCCATCTAGAAGGGTGGAGACACCTTCAGAGAAAATCGTGGGAAGGGAATGAGGCAGTTCTCAGAGGCCCTGATTGCCTCTTGGGAAGCCTTTTTCTAACCAGGGAAAGCCCTAGCAGGGCAGGTATAGATGTTGGGAGGCCTTTCTGTGTTCCTGTGATTTGGGATGTACTCATTACCGTTACATGTCACCTTTGTATGTAATGAAAGCTGGCGAAATATCTCCATGCAGAACTACCTATATGAGGCAGTTTCCTTACCTCCAGGTGGAGTGCAGTTCATCTTTTCAAAAGGCTGCTGCTTCTTAAGGAATTAATGAAGTAATGGAAGCTTAAAGAGAACTGATGCATGAGTAGAATATTTGGAATATTAAGATGATTGCATGTGGCATGCTATACTAAATGTGTGTACCTCTTTTTGGGTCTGCCTTTCATAATCAGCTTCACCATTATCGATAATTGTGAGTATTAATGATGGGATACCTGTGTTCTGGGACATCCTGTTAGGCATTAACTTTAAAACAGGTAAGAAGTAGAAAGTATGACAGCCTTAAAGTTCTGTGTATGCCTGTTTATTTGTGTAAGTATGTATGCATAGGCATACATACACACCTATGAACATACAAAAATATGAATTTTTAAATATTTTTAATATAAATATATTACATATCTGTACAATATTAAAGGTTACAAATTTGTTTATTCTCTAAAACAATATTGTAAAATAAGTGTCTTTAGGCCCTAACATCTGGGTATTTCATGAAGCCCTGTGAAATTAGGTGGCTTGCTGAGGATCTTAAAGGAGTTATAAGTGATGCACACACACACACACACACACATACACACACACACTCTGAGGTTTCTGACTCTAAGCCTAGATTCTTTCTAGTAATTAATTATAATGGTGATAGTCCTGTCAAGAGCTACTCTGCTGAGCACTTAAGATTTGCCAGGCATTGAGTTACCTGCAATATCTGTTAACTTGCTCAACTCATAACATTCTTGAGGAAACTCTGACCCAGAAATGTCAACAAACTTTCCTGAGATCACATAGCTAGTTGTAGAAGAGCCATGATTTGGACATAGTTTAGCTTGGCTCTTAAAGCTTTCTGGTAAACCAGTTAGCTATATTGACTCCTAAATAAATAAATAAATAAAGTCACTAAAAAGTAACCTCTATTAAATGTCAAGTTAGTGGTTCTAAAAAGTAGATTATCTCCAGGAAAACAGAAATTAAAAAGAGAAAAGGATGGGCTGGGGATGTGGCTCAAGTGGTAGTGCACTCGTCTGGCATGCTTGCGGCCCGGGTTCAATCCTCAGCACCACATACAAACAACAATGTTGTGTCTGCCGAGAACTAAAAAATAAATATTAAAAATTCTCACTCTCTCTTTAAAAAAATGG
This sequence comes from Spermophilus citellus, assembly GCF_964194105.1. Classification (NCBI taxonomy): domain Eukaryota; kingdom Metazoa; phylum Chordata; class Mammalia; order Rodentia; family Sciuridae; genus Spermophilus; species Spermophilus citellus. The sequence goes on from NC_138196.1 coordinate 3,751,090, forward strand.
TTTAAAAAAAGAGAGAGAAAAGGATGAAGAGGCAGAAAGAAATAAATGGCCCAAATATTTTTTGTCTATTTATAATTTTAGCCACTTGGTTGTTTTCAGCATGTGCAAAAACCTTTGTGAGACCTATCAGTTTCAGTTAAGTATCTTGCAGTTCTTTATTTTCTGCTGCTGCCATCAGCAAGGACAGAATAGCAGCAGCATATTCTGCTGTTCTCTTTACCTGTCCTTTTTTTCATGCTGTTCTGCATCCACTCCTTATTCTTGATATATCATTTTAATTGCACAAATACAGTCACTTTCAGGAGCCTCTGAAGATCTCATATCAGCACATAATATTCTTTAGAGTCCTTCTAAAGACTTTTTAAATCCATTTATTACCTCTGGGGCTCAAGTTTACTGTTCCTTATTTATTTTTTAAATCACAAAAGACCATACTTCATTTTGTACTCATAAAATCCAGAGTGTCAGGAAATCCTGGTGTTTTGAAACAACATGATTGGTTGCTCCATTAAGTCAGTAAGCATTTTTGGTCTTCCTTGAATGAGCAGGAGTCCAGCCTCATGGGAACCCAATTGAGTAGGAAGTGCTCTTAGAAACCCTGGCTGGATTATGTTCTTTGGAGACATCTACAGTGTCAGCCTCTTGTCTTACAGATGAGGAACACCAAAGATTTCATTCTCATGTATTTGAAATCTGACATTTTATTGTACTTTTTTCAAATCAATGTCATCATTACCCAAAGGAAAAACTAATTTGAAGCATCCATTTCTCAGTGAAGGAAAGATCAAAGTGTAGGAGACATCCCACCCAAAGTCACAGGATCCCTCTGCAAAAGTGAGGGATAATGTTTGTGTTAGATAATGGACATCTCCTTCCATTCAATACCAACAGGGAGTTTCACATTTCTACTGTTTATGCCACTGTGACATTTTCCAACTGTTAGGAAACAAAACATTTTTGTTAGTTAGTGTTAGTTAGTACCAGTGTTTTTTGTTTCTTAATTCATTGTTATGGAAAAGAGAGATGAGAAAATCCCCAGTGTTGGTAGTGGGAGAAGGTGAAGAGAAAGAGTAGATTGGGATAGAAGAAGGTACAGAGATTCAAACCAAGGGAATGAGTAACCTGCTGAATGAAATAATTACAGAAAACTTTCCAGAAATAAAAAAGGAAACAGATATACAAATTGAAGATGCATACAGGACACCGAGCACACAAAATCACAGGAGACCAATGCCAAGACACATTGTTATGAAGATATCCAATATACAGAACAAAGAGAAAATATTAAAAGCTACAAGAGAAAGGAGACAGATTACATTCAGGGGTAAACCAATAAGGTTAACAACGGATTTTTCATCACAGACGCTGAAAGCAAGAAGGTCATGGAACAATGTATTTCAAACACTGAAAGACAATGGATGCCAACCAAGAATTCTGTATCCAGCAAAATTAAGCTTCAGGTATGACAACGAAATAAAAATCTTTCATGATAAACAAAAGTTAAAAGAATTTGCAGCCAGAAAACCAGCATTGCAAAGCATTTTGAGCAAAACACTACACGAGGAAGAAATTAAAAACAATAACCAAAACCATCAGTAAGAAGTGCCTTGGTAAAGACAGAGGTCGAGGGGAAAGATAATCATGGAGAAACAAACTACATTTTTTTAAAAAAGGATAAAGAATCAAACATGGATGGAAGTACAAACCATATATCAATAGTAACTCTGAATGTTAATGGCTTAAACTCTCCAATAAAGCGACATAGGCTGGTATCATGAATTAGAAAAACAAATCCAACAATATGCTGCCTCCAGGAGACACATCTGATTGGAAAAGACATACACAGGCTGAAGGTGAAAGGATGGGAAAAAATATACCATGCACACGGTCCTCACAAGCAAGCAGGGGTGGCCATCCTCATATCGAATAAAATCGACTTCAAGACTAAGTTAATCAAAAGGGATAAAGAAGGACATTATATACTGTTAAAAGGAACCATTCACCAACAAGACATAACAATTATCAATATTTATGCACCAAATAATGGTGCTGCGACATTCATAAAACAAATTCTCCTCAAGTTCAAGGATCAAATAGACCACAACACAATAATTATGGGTGACTTCAACACACCTCTCTCACCATTGGACAGATCCTCCAAACAAAAGTTGAATAAAGAAACTATAGAACTCAATATCACAATCAATAACCCAGACTTAACTGACATATATAGAATATATCAACCATCCTCAAATGGATATACTTTTTTCTCAGCAGCACATGGATCCTTCTCAAAAATAGACCATATATTATGCCATAGGGCAACCCTCAGTAAATATAAAGGGGTGGAGATAATACCTTGCATTTTATCTGATCATAATGGAATGAAACTGGAAATAAATGATAAAAGAAGGAAGGAAAAATCCTACATCACATGGAAAATGAACAATATGTTACTGAATGATCAATGGGTTACAGAAGACAAATACAATGCCAATCAAAATCCCAACAGCATTTCTTGTAGAAATAGATAAAGCAATCATGAAATTCATATGGAAAAATAAAAGACACAGAATAGCAAAAGCAATTCTAAACAGGAAGTGTGAATCAGGCGGTATAGCGATACCAGATTTCAAACTATATTACAGAGCAATAGTGACAAAAACAGCATGGTACTGGTACCAAAATAGGAGGGTGGACCAATGGTATAGAATAGAGGACACAGAGACTAATCCACAAAGTTACAACTGTCTTATATTTGATAAAGGGGCTAAAAGCATGCAATGGAGGAAGGATAGCATCTTCAACAAATGGTGTTGGGAAAACTGGAAATCCATATGCAACAAAATGAAACTGAATCCCTTTCTCTCGCCATGCACAAAAGTTAACTCAAAATGGATCAAGGAGCTTGATATCAAATCAGAGACTCTGCATCTGATAGAAGAAAAAGTTGGCTCCGATCTACATATTGTGGGGTTGGGCTCCAAATTCCTTAATAGGACACCCATAGCACAAGAGTTAATAACAAGAATCAACAAATGGGACTTAATTAAACTTAAAAGTTTTTTCTCAGCAAGAGAAACAATAAGAGAGGTAAATAGGGAGCCTACATCCTGGGAACAAATTTTTACTCCTCACACTTCAGATAGAGCCCTAATATCCAGAGTATACAAAGAACTCAAAAAAGTTAGACAATAAGATAACAAATAACCCAATCAACAAATGGGCCAAGGACCTGAACAGACACTTCTCAGAGGAGGATATACAATCAATCAACAAGTACATGAAAAAATGCTCACCATCTCTAGCAGTCAGAGAAATGCAAATCAAAACCACCCTAAGATACCATCTCACTCCAGTAAGATTGGCAGCCACTATGAAGTCAAACAACAACAAGTGCTGGCGAGGATGTGGAGAAAAGGGTACACTTGTACATTGCTGGTGGGACTGCAAATTGGTGCGGCCAATTTGGAAAGCAGTTTGGAGATTCCTGGGAAAGATGGGAATGGAACCACCATTTGACCCTGCTATTGCCCTTCTCAGACTATTCCCTGAAGACCTTAAAAGAGCATGCTACAGGGATACTGGCACATCGATGTTCATAGCAGCACAATTCACAATATCTAGACTCTGGAACCAACCCAGATGCCATTCAATAGATGAATGTATAAAAAATGTGGCATCTATACACAATGAAGTACTATGCAGCAATAAAAAATGACAAAATCATAGAATTTTCAGGGAAATGGATGGCACTAGAGCAGATTATGCTTAGTGAAGCTAGCCAATCCCTAAAAAACAAATACCAAATGTCTTCTTTGATATAATGAGAGCAACTATGAACAGAGCAGGGAGGAAGAGCAGGAAGAAAAGATTAACATTAAACAGAGACATGAGATGAGAGGGAAAGGGAGAGAAAAGGGAAATTGCATGGAAATGAAGGGAGACCCTCATTGCTCTACAAAATTACATATAAGAGGTTGTGAGGGGAATGGGAAAATAAACAAGGAGAGAATTGAATTACAGTAGATGGGGTAGAGAGAGAAGATGGGAGGGGAGGGGAGGGGGGATACTAGGGGGTAGGAAAGGTAGCAGAATACAACAATTACTAATAGGGAATTATGTAAAATTGTGGATGTGTAACCGACGTGATTCTGCAATCTGCATTTGGGGTAAAATTGGGGGTTCATAACCCACTTCAATCTAATGTATGAAATATGATATGTCAAGAGCTTTGTAATGTTGTGAACAACCAATAAAAAAAATAAAATAAAAAACAAACCAAACAAAAAAAAAAGAAAAACAGAAGAATCTAATTCCCTGGTTATGGTAGAAAGAGAGGTGACTGTGAGGAGGTGGATCCTATGAAGACAGGATAGGAAAAGGTATGGCTAATGAATGGCACCAGCCCTGGATAGGAAAAGGTGGAAAGCAGGTATAAGTGAGGGAGAGGCAGGCACTTGGCAAAAGAGAATCTTTAAAATTATATTTTAGGAAAGTTGCTATAGAGAGTGGTTAGTTGGGAGAGGAGAAATTCTTTGGCCAGATGACTCTTTTGGGTTAAAAAAGATATTTTATCCACCTAAAACTAAAAAATAAAATTTAAAAAAGTATTTTTTAAGTTTAGTTATTCATAAATGAGTGAACACTTGTAATAGAAACTGATATTTCTAATTGATTTGATTGTTTTACATGTAGAGCTTTTTATACTCCTGAGACTATTGATACAGCTAGACTTCATTATCGGAGTCCCTGGACCCCAGTTCTTCATGCGGTGGCACTTTGGTTAAATAGATAAGGGTTTACATGTGCAGAATACACAGAAGCAGCAGTGTCTGGTTTACAAAAACGTTCTGCACCTATCAGTTTAAACCAGACATCAGGAGCAATGGCCACTGCTAAATCTTTGCCAGAAAGTAACAAAGACCAAATGCATCTGATTTTAGGTAGAGTGTCATATTAATATATTTCAAGATGTATCACTTTTGAAAATTCAAGTTTTCACTTTAATGCTTTGGGAAAATTTTGTACAGCACAATTCAAAGAAAGAATCATAAAAAGATTTTTAGTTCATCTTATAAATTAGCTGAATTTTTGCCTAAAAATTATTTAAAACTACTCTTTAAAAATTGTAGATGTCATGTTCACTCACAGAGCAATACTAAATAATTTGCAAGAAAAAAACTTAATTTTTTTATTCTACAACAGATTATCTTTATACTTGGCACTTAACAAACCATCATCCCATAAAGAAAAAAAGTTTAAAAATTTAAAGAATACTAATTTACAATTACTTTCTACATGATGTTGTAGTGTTTAAAAATTTATTGGGCTGGGGATTTGGCTCAAGCGGTAGCGTGCTCATCTGGCATGCGTGAGGCCGGGTTGGATCCTCAGCACCACATACAAACAACGATGTTGTGTCCGCCAATAACTAAAAAATAAATATTAAAAAATTCTCTCTTTCTCTCTCTCTCTCTCTCTCTCTCTCTCTCTCTCTCTCTCTCTCTCTCTCCCTCCCCCTCTATCACTCTCTCTTTAAAAAAAATTTATACTAATGAAGATTTTAGTGATTTCATATTTTCTGGGGATGGAAAAGGACCACAATTTGAAAGGTATAATTGTAGAATTTATCAGTAGATTCAATAAATAAAAATGTGAAATATTTCCAAAACCTTAACTTCATACACATAAATAGCACTTTTTACCCATGACATTTATTGGGCCTCTATAGCTTGCCATTTAAAAAACTTGGTTTGCATATAAAATTTCTTGGCAACTATTAAATGAAAAGTGTAATGTTATAATGTTCATAAAGTTACTTTTAATATACTGTAATTTTAAAAAGTCCCAGAAATAGAAATGTTAGTTTGAATATTAATCAATGCAATGCTACAACTGTATGTTCAGTTTGACTGCTTAGCTTAGAAACCATTTTGAACTATACTTTAACAAATAAATGTAGGTTAAAGTAATCTGTATGAAAAATAGAGGAAAAACGTGATGCCAATACAACCTAAAGTGTTTTCTATCAATTTCTATTTTGTGTATTTCAGATGTGAGTATACAGTTTCTTTGTTCCCTAAGACCTGAGGAGCCTGTGGAGCATGTTACTACATGTCTACAGGCCTTGCACACCTTGCTGATTCTCCTTGTGCCCGTTTCCATATTGCAGAAGATCAGGTACAGTGTATTTCTAAAATGAATAACTGGGCTGGGGATGTGGCTCAAGTGGTAGCGCGCTCACCTGACATGCGTGCGGCCCGGGTTCAATCCTCAGCACCACATACAAACAAAGATGTTGTGCCCGCCGAAAACTAAAAAATAAAGATTAAAAAAAAATTCTCTCTCTCTCTCTCTCTCTGTCTCTCACTCTCTCTTTAAAAAAATAAAAAATAAAAAAAAAATTTAAAAAAAATAAATAAAATGAATAACTATTTATATATTTTGTTTTAGTTATATTTATATTAGTATAATGTTATCAGATAGTAAATATATATTGTATTAATTAATAACAGTAGTATATATTACATTAGTGAAAGACAATATATAATAAGTATTCAAGATTTCTCTGTACTTAATCTTGGATGACCAGGAAGCAGTTGACTATAGATATCATTATACCTTCTTTGTTTTGTTTATCATCAATCAAATAAAACTAAAACTTTAAGGAATAACTTCAGAGTTAGTAAATGATTGAAGTAGTAAAAAGCTAAAGTAACTTACAAAGCCATTAAGTAAATTATGCCACTTTAAAAAATATATTTTTTTTAGTTGTAAGTGGATCTTTTATTTTATTTATTTATGTGTGGTGCCGAGGAATGAATCCAGGGCCTCACACATGCCAGGCAAGCATTGTACCACTGAACCACAACTCCTGCCCCAAATTATGCCACTTTTGAATGTTAGATAAAGTTTTCTCTCTCATTAATGAAATTTGGGAGGTGGGCAATAGCTCATTCACAATTTAAAGAACCACCTTTTCTAATTTCAGTATGAAACATCTAGGGAACTTAATTCATATTACAGAACCAAGCTGCCACTGGATTTGTTATTCCTTGTAACTAGAAATTCTATATCTTTATAATAAGGTTCATCTCTTGACATCACCACTACCATATGGTGTCACTTGGGTAGTTTCCCATAAAACACAAAAAGATAAAATACCAACCTGATACCAATTTTTGATGTCAAAATTAGTTTTGCATTTTATTCTACCTAAAACTAAAACATAGCATATGCTGTGTGAGTATAGGATTCAATCACTGATAAACTCTTGTTTGAACCCCAACCCTGTGGCCTCAAGCTGTGCTACAACTTGAACTACAAGTTACTACAATAAATATTAGGATCATTTTCAGATAGTTAAACCTATAAGATTTGATCTATGAAAGAAGAGTGACTATTATATTTAAATTCGAGCATTTGGGTTTTAATATAGTATATTACACAGCTCGCTATTTTTTGGATTTAATGATATTTTATTCAAGTATTGCTATACAGTGGGAAAAATGGACTTTTTTAAAAAAAGTTGGGTCCTGTAATTTCAACATTGTCAGAGTGCACTGATTCATGTTGTATTTATTCACCTAGCTGCTGTCACTCTGTTTCTGTTCTGCCTCAGACACAGTTTGCAACTATAGATAATCAAACATAATGTTACAGCCTCTACATTAAGGGATAACTATCATGTAATATGTACTTTGTTCATACATATAAGGTGTTCTTAGAATAGGAACTGTCCTGAGAAGGATATCTTCTCAGGAAAGACAATAGTTGAATCAGATCTTACAGAGGAATTATACTTATTTATTTATTAGTTGTTCTTTTTAGACATACATGACATATTATACATACATGGAATATTATTCTAATTAGGATATCATTCTTTTGGTTGTACATGATGTAGAATTATACTGGTCATGTATTCACTTATGAACCTAGGAAAGTTATGTCCAATTTATAACTTTCACTGTCTTTCCTATTCCCATCCCCACTCCTTTCCCTTCATTCCCCTTTGTCTAATTCAATGAACTTCTGTTCTTCCTCTCCCTACACTCCCTTGTAGTGGGTTACCATCCACATATCAGGGAGAACATTTGGCCTTTAGGTCTTTGGGACTGGCTTATTTCACTTAGCATGATATTCTCCAGTTCCATCCATTTTTCAGCAAATGCAATAATTTCATTCTTCTTTGTGGCTGAATAATATTCCATTGTGTATATATACCACATTGAATTTTCTTTATCCATTCAGTTACAGAGGAATTATTGAGGCCAAAGTAAAGAATTGGGTTTTCCTCTAAGAATAAAGTAGCAAATATAAAAACTAAGGAAGCATGAGAAAACAGGAGAAGTTCAGGGACACTGTAGTCATTTAGTATGGTTTCTGTGAATGCAAAATGTAGAGGTTATTAGATGAGGCTGGACAACAGGGCAAAGACCAAATCATGAAGATTTCTTTTTAGCATATAAGAGAATTTTGACTGTATCCTGAAATTGATGGGAAGTAATTAACAATATTTCAATAAAGGAATGACATGATTGATTTTTTTTTCAGAAGGAACATGCTATCAATCTTGTAGAAGGTTGTTTGTGAGACAAGAAGGGAGGTGGGAGACCAATTAAGTAACTCTTTATAATTTCAGAGAAATAATATACTAGTCTAGGAAAACTGGTTAAAGGTGGAAGAAAAGAAGATCAAGATTGAAGCCTTGAGGATAAATACCATTTAAGGGTTGAGAGGAAGGAAATAAATCAGCATTGGAGACCGCTAGAGTGGTAAGAGAAAAACCAAAACAGAAACAGTTTATCAAAGATAAGGGAGAAATTTCAAGAAAGGCAGATGAGGCCAGGAGTGGTGGCTAATGCCTGTAATCCCAGTGACTCTGAAGGCTGAGGTAGGAGGATCACAAGTTCAAACCCAGCCTCAGAAATTAAGTGAGGCCCTACACATCTTAGTAAGACCCTGTCTCAAAGTGAAAACAAAACAAAACAAAAAAAGGAGGCTAGGGATGTGGTTTAGTGGTTAAGCACCCCTGGGTTCAATCCCCAGTACCAAAAAAAAAAAAAAAAGAATGCAGATTATAACATCTAAAGAAACAGTACATAAATGAGGAAAGAAAAGGGTCCAGAGGAGGTTATTAGAGACCTTCTGCAGAGGGTTTTCTTGGGTTGGTAAAAGCTAGATTGTAGAAGATCAGGGGGGTGAATGAGAAAGTAAATGAAGTAGAAACATCTAGGCTGGGAAAGGAAGGAGCAAGACAGAGGAAGCATGTGGGTAGATAAAAGGGTCTAAGAGACTTTGGGAGCTTTAGATAAGAAAGAATTGAACATTTTCTTTATATTGAGGAAATAGTCTAACTAGACAGGGAGGTTGAAGACATATGAGATATGATTGAAATCTTTGAAGAATCCCTGGAAGTCAACTAGGATGGGAACGGTGGGATCACATGAAGAAAGATGAATCAACTTGGGAAAGAAGCTGGGCATTAGATAAAGTGGAAACATTAAGGGAAGAGGTAAAGATACTTTATTTGCCATTGAGCTTTCTCTGACTTTGAAATTTGAGGCAGACTCATTGGGCAGACTACCTGTGAAAGCTGAAAGTTTGTAATCCTTGCTGAGGTGAATAGAGGAGGGACTCGCCAAAAATCCCTGTTGTCTGTGGCACACAACTCTCTGGTACTCAGCTTAGATTTGGTTTAAGGGCACTAAACTCTAAAAATAATGTTTAACTCAAGTATTTTTTTAACCTGTGGGAGAATGATTGAACTTAAATATTCAAAACATCTGTTGCTTAAAAATCTGTTAGAATGAAATGTGACCATTTCCCAAGATTGTTAATATTCTTACTTGTTTCACAGTCCTCTATGTTGATATTAATTGTAAAATACTTAGTTTTCATATGTATGTTTTCTCGGTTTTTAATAATATACATTTATCCTTTAAAATTAAAATTAATTCAATTTATTTGATTCAATTTATAATAGATGAGTGGTGTTGAGTTGCTGAGTGTTTTGCATTGTCTCCTTTTGACCTGGAACCCACCATCCATCCAGCTGTTGGTTACTGGAGTTGTACAACAGATAGTAAGAGCTTCTCAGGATTATTTGCAGGAAAAAAGAAATACTCTAAGTAAGCACTGTAAATCACACTAACTTAAAGTAAACCTTATTTACACTCTAATTTTTAAAGTAGTAATGCCAGGAGGTTTATGATTTAAAAAATGATCATACATTTAGAAAATTTGAAACTGATTTTGTTTTCATTAGAAAGGACCAAATGAAATTGCTGATAGGTGATCATTTTTCCCCTCCAAAAATGTCAACTTCACATAGTTCAACCTAGCATATGTGTTATTTTTATTAGGAAATAATTACCTAAAATTTTCCAAGTAAAAAATAACTATCCATCTGTTTAGAGAAGTTAATACACAAAATTCTAGTAAGACAGAGAATTATATTAAGAAAGACATGTAGCATTATTTAGGCATTTACTTGTAAATCCTTTTGAAGGAATTTCTTAAAGGTATTTATTGTGATATTTTATATGCCATTTTCAATTTTCTGCTGAAAAGTTCACTAAAATTATTTTTTATCTAAGATGAAGATGACATGGAAAAAAAGTCCTGTCCAGTATTAGGAGAAGGAGGCGACAGTGATGGCCTCCTTCCTGGAAAATCTCTTGTGTTTGCAACTATGGAACTATTGATGTTCACTTTAGTTCGTCATATGCCACATCTGAGTACCAAGATGTCAGACTCTCCAAGTCATATAGCCACTAAATCCCAGCTGTCAGAAGAAAGTGCTTGTCTGGTGGCAGCCACAGTCACCATTCACTATGATTTACCGTCCCTTTGTTCACCTGCTGGTACAGTATTGATCAGTATTTCAAAATGCATTATATGCAGTAGTGAAAGTGATCTTGCCTTGAATTTTAAACACTTATAATTTATTTTTCTCTTAAATCTCAAGTGTGGAATGAGAGGTCAGTCTTTTAAAAAGATTTATGTACTTTTAAGATCCTATAAAGATTAAAGATTCAAAAAATGAAAGACCTAAGCTGTCTTTTCAGATATGTTTCAAACAAGACAGAACTGCAGACTGGGGAAGATAGTAAGGTAGAATTACAAAGCTCATTATTTTCTAATCTGGTTGACATTCATGAGCAACATTGAAAAGCTAAAGAATTTCAGAGGAGAGTAATAGCCAACTCTAAGGAGTATCTAAAGAAATCATGACTAGTAAATATAATAGATATTGAAAAACTGTTGTATGGAAGCAAACTTTCCTTGTTTTGCTGGAAAGTAAAAATAATTATTAATAAACATACTGGTAAATTTCAGTATAACCAAGGGACAATTTTTTTATTCTTACAGTTATCCTACATGTGTAAAAAGAATGACTTTCTCTCCTTGGAGTTTTGTAGGAAGCTGCCTATAAGAATAGTGAAGGGATTCTTTTGTTAAGTGGATGGTTGATTTTTTTTCTTTGGTTGTAGTTGGACACAATACCTTTATTTCATTTATTTTTATGTGCTGCTGAGGATGAAACCCAGTGCCTCGCACATGCTCAACCACTGAGCCACAACCCCAGGCCCCCCACCCCCACCACCATGGTTGAATTTTTATCCACAAATTCTGGGATCCTATAATTTCTTCTTTGCTTACCTCAGTAGTCTTCTCATTTTCCTGGCTTGATTAGGCTGGCTTGGTACACTGAAGGTTAATTATATATTTTAGAATTACTAATAAGATTCACCAGGTAACTTAGATGGTTCTCAAAGTATATGGTAGTATTCTCCTTCTGTTTTTCTATCTTCCTTTCTCATTTTCATTATGAAGGGCTGGACTACTAAATAGGTGAAATATTAGCAGTAATAAAATGGCTGGGTTGGAAAAAGGAAATATCAGTTCTCTCTTCTCTAAAATAACATGGTAATTTCTTATGTTCTTTTTCAAACATTGAATTATAGTAAAAGTAATGTAGCAAATTTTATATAAAAACAAATAAAATAAATTATATGAAACCATAGTCAGCCAGGCATGGTGGCATGCACTCTAGTCCCAGCTACTCCAAAGCCTGAGGCAGAAGGATCACTTTAGCCTAGGGATGTGGGGACAGCCAGAGAAATGCAATGAGACCCTGTCTAAAAGAAGAGGGAAAAAATACAAACATAATTAATTGTAAAAAAAATAAGGAATGGAAACTTCTACAGTGGCATTGAGTAATTATGAGGTAATCTGATTTGTTTTAATTTTAGGATGTATGACAATCCTGACCACAATTCTGTTCTTAATTGCAAGAATATTAAAAGATACAGCAATAAAGTCTGCAGACAATCAGGTTCCTCTACCCATCAGTGCAACTTTTCAAGGCATTAAAATTATTGTGACACTTTCAATGGCCAAAACTGAGGAAACTCAAAAACAGTGGACAGCTCTAATTCGTAGCATTTTTGCATGTATCCTGGAATATTCACAACCAGGTAACCTGTCAGAGTTTTTAAAAATATTGATCTGTTCAGATATCTATCTGTTCCCTAAGTAATTATTTAAGTAATTGTGTCAGAAAATTGCTGTATAACATTGAATTAACTCAGAGAGGTGCAATAGTCACATTTTTTTGGATTTGAAATTTCAATAACTCTGTCTGAATTATTGACTTTAAATATCTTTGTCTTAGAACTTTCATACATACTGGAAAGTTTTAAAAAAAGATATAATATATACCCAGAATTGACATGTGTTAGTATAGTTGATATAAAATTGGAAAGAAGTTCAAGTATCTGTCACTATTGCAGTGTACCACAAATGGAACCATAATCTTGGTATTGATATATTTTATTCTACAAATTTCCCTATTATAAATTATATTTTCTATGTTAATATGTATCAATTATTTTAACAAATATACTTAGTTTATATATATGCATTATATAGAAAGTGAGATAAGTAACCATGAATGATATATATTTTTTACTATTTAATTTACATAAGTAATGTTATAATATCCCATTCTACTTTTTTTCCCTCTGTAATTAAGTTTTGGTTCTATTAATGTAGATAAATAAAACCTTCATTCATTCTTAACTCCTATGTAGCTTTACATCACATTTATTTGTTCAATTATTCATTCCTGTCAATGGATATTTTTGCTGTTTCTAGTTTCTCCCAATTAAAAAAGTTGCTTTAGCAAACATCATGGATTTCTTTTGCATGTGTGCTGTGAGAAATTTTCTAGGGTATATATCTATAAGTGGAATTGATGGCATATATTAACTTCCATTTTATCAGACATCGCCAAATTGTTCTCCAAAGTAGCCAAGTGAATTTACACTCACATCAGCAGCATAAGATGATCTTTGTTTCCCCATATCCTGACCAATACTTGGTATTATTTGGTTTCCAAATTTTGTTATATGATGGCTAATATGTCCTATCATGTTGTTTTAATTGTTACTTCTCATTTTCCTAATGAATATAAGTATTTTTCATGTTTGTGTTTCATTTGGAGGGAAATCCTTAGTCATGTTTTTGTCCATTTTCTTCTGTGTTTGGCTTTTTCTCTCATTTTTTTGGCTATAAAGAAAATGTAGAAGAACTAAAAAAAGAATAATAATGAAAGATTTGTCATGTTGCCTAATAAAAAAAATTCCACATTATTTAAAAATGTTTAGTAGCCCAGGAATCAGTGGATGGGACAGTAGAACAGAAGAGATTTCTATAGAAGACACATGTATCCTCATAAGAGTAAAATAAACAATAAAGATCATTCATCCATTATTCTTCAAATGGGTGTACCAATTAACTGTTTGAGAAATAAATTCTCATCAGCCCTTCATCTTACATCATGATTTAAAATTGACACAAGATAAATTTAAATGGTAATATAAAATATTTAAAATAAGAAAACAAAGAAAATACAGATGACCTTTTTGTGGCAGAATGGCAAAAGACTAACTATAAGTCAGTGAGAGATAATGCAGAGGAAATATACATATACATAGACTGATATATTGGCCTATGTAGACATCAAAGCATCTTACATTGAAAGGTATCTGAAAAACTAATAATAATATCTATGTCACTGTTTATTCTATTAACAAATAAAGAGGTCTTATAAGAGAATTAATAACCAATAGAAGAAAGAACAAAGGAAAGAAGGCACATTAGTTAAAAGTGGTGGTGCACGCCTGTAATCCCCAGAGAGGCTAACACAGGATTGCCAGTTTGAGACCAGCTTCAGTGACTTAGTGAGGCCCCGAGCAGTTTAGTGAGATCCTGTCTCAGATTTTAAAATAAAAAGGACTGGGGATGTGGCTCAGTGCTTAAGCATTCCTGGGTTTAATTCTCAGTGCCAAACAAACAAACAAATTAAGAAAAAAAAAATCAGCCACATTAATGGGTAAAAGAATACAGCCAAAACACTAATGTAATTTTTTTACTTGTAAAATGACTTTTGAAAAATATGAATATGTTCAGCTGATATTATTACCAAACATTTTTATACTTTGCTGAAGAGAATTTAAACTGATTTAAATTTTCAGGGACTAATTCTGCAAGATGTATAATGAGCCTTTAAGAAAGCCAGGTGTGGTGGCACATAACCTATAATCCCAGTCAGTCATTGAGGAGGCCAAGGGAGGTGGATTAAAGATTTGAAGCCAGCCTCAGCAATTTATCAAGGCTAAAAGCAACCTAGTGAGACCCTGTCTCAAAATAAAAATTCAAAAGGGCTGAAAAGATGGCTTAATAGTTAAATACTCTTGGGTTCAATACTTGGTACAAAAAAACAAAAACAAAAGAAGAAGAATGCATACTTGGAGCCATGTGCAGCACACTGATAATCCCAGTGACTCAGGAAGCTAAGGCAGGAGTATTGCGAATCAGAGCCAGCCTCAGCAACTTAATGAGACCCTCAGCAATTTAGCAAGACCCCATCTCAAAATAAGAAATAAAAAGGAATGCGGGAGGGGGGAAGGGATATAGCCCAGTTGGTAGAGTGCTTGTCTTGCATGCATAAGGCCATGGGTTCAATCCCTAGTACCAAAAAAAAAAAAAAGGAATGGGCATGTAGCTCAGTGATAAAGTAAGTTAAATTCCCAATAACAATTAAAAAAAGAAGAAAGAAAGAAAATGCATACTTGGGGCTATATGTAGCTCAATGGTAGAACACTTGATTAGCATGCATGAGGCACTTAATTTAATCCATAGTACCACACACACAGAATGCATATTCTTTGGCCTTGTTAATTAAAAAAATTAAATTCAAGATTATATATCATCAATACATTTATTTTACAATAATAAAATGTGTGATAAATATATTTGTCAGTGGGAAAAATTATTCATGACAATATATTAGTTTGGATTATATGTCCATTTTATCTGTTACATATCATATTTTTAAATATATATATATATATATATATATATATATATATATATATGTATATATATTAACTTAGACCAGAAGAAATTAAGTCAAAACATAGAAATTAAATCTAAACTGTCATTGGATGGTAGAATTACAAGTTTTATTTTCTTTCCATATGCTTTTTATATTTTGAATAATGTACAGATATTTAGAATGTGATTTTTTTAAAACTTATGTATAAGGGGAAAACTTTAGTTATATTAATGTAACTGAAATTATTTTAGCTTTATAAAGTGTTAATATTTTGCTTCTTAACACAGATTTTAACAAACTTAAAAGGATTAAATGCCTCATATATGAATGTATGTGCAGATTGATAGATAAATAGGAATATCAGGAAGAAGAAATGGTGAAGAATGTGTTATAAGTAGTTTTAATTTTTTTGAGCATATCCAGAATATATATATATATATATATATATATATATATATATATATATATATATACACACACACACACACACACACACACACATACACAATACCCTTATTTTATTTATTTATTTATTTTTAAGTGGTGCTGAGGATCAAATACAGTGCCTCGCACGTGCTAGACACTCTACCACTAAGCACCAGCCCTACAATATCTTTAGTTTTTATTTTATTTTTTTTATGTTGTGCTAAGGAGTGAATCCAGTGCCTCACACATGTGAGGCAGGCACTCTACCATTGAGCTGCAGCCCCAACCCTAAATTGTCAATTTAAAAAAAAAAATTTTAGTTGTAGAGGGACACAATGCCTTTATTTATTTATTTTTTAAAGTTAATTTTATACAGTGCTGAGGGTCAAACCCAGTGCCTCACATGTGCTAGGCTAACACTGTACCACTGAACCACAACCCTAGCACTAAATTGTCAACATTAACAGAAAGTGTTTGCTATTTTATCAAGCTGGTTCATTCATATGAATTGAATTTCAAGGTCTGATAATACAATTAACTTGCCTAAGATATTCTGCCCAGAGCTGAACTCACAGGAGGTATACTTATGAACTAAGGATCAAAGCCATGGGAATATTTATATAGTATAAGGCTAGCTATTCCCTTAATTATTTTTAAGACAGAGAGAGAGAGAGGAGATTGAGAGAGAAAGAGAGAGAGAGAGAGAGAGAGAGAGAGAGAGAGAGAGAGATAATTTTAATATTTATTTTTTTTTTTTTACTTTCGGCAGACACAACATCTTTGTTTGTATGTGGTGCTGAGGATGAAACCCAGGCCGCACGCATGCCAGGTGAGCACACTACCACTTGAGCCACATCCCCAGCCCATCAAACTTAATTTCAAGAGTAGAAAACACCAGTATACCACTTTCCTAGATTCACCAGTTAACATTTTGCCACAAGGATTTATTATTATCCACATAACACTCATAAATTTATTTTTTTTAAAAAATATTTAGTTATACATGGACACAATATCTTTATTTTGTTTATTTTTATGCAGTACTAAGGATCAAACTCAGTGATTTACATGTGGGAAGCAAGTGTTTTGCCACCAAGCAACAACCTCAGCCCCTGTACCTTTATTATTAATTTTGCTGAATCATTTGAGAATATGTTGAAGTCATCATGACTCTTTACTTTAAATACTTCACAGATTTCCTAAGAACAAGAACATTCCTTACATGATAATAGAAGAATTATAAATTTTAGGCAATTTAACATTGATAAAATGCTGTTATTAATCATATGTATATTTTATTTTATTTTTTAAAGAAAGAGTGAGAGAGGAGAGAGAGAGAGAGAGAGAGAGAGAATTTTTTTTTTAATTTTATTGTTGGTTGTTCAAAACATTACATAGTTCTTAATATACCATATTTCACAGATTGAGAGAGAGAGAATTTTTAATATTTATTTTTTAGTTCTCGGCGGACACAACATCTTTGTTGGTATGTGGTGCTGAGGATCGAACCGGGCCGCATGCATGCCAGGCGAGCGCGCTACCGCTTGAGCCACATCCCCAGCCCTCATATGTATATTTTAAATGTCCTAATCACGACTTTTATAGAACTTTTTCTATAAAAGTCTCATACATTGCTGGTGGGACTGCAAGTTGGTGCAGTCAATATGGAAAGCAGTATGAAGATTCCTTGGAAAATTGGGAATGCAACCACCATTTGACCCGGCTATCCCTCTCTTTGGTCTATACTCAAAGGACTTAAAAACAGCATACTACAGAGACACAGCCACATCAATCTTTATAGCAGCATAATTCACAATGTTCAATAGATTTTTAAAGTAACACATTCTACTCCTTATAATAAAGGTATAAAAACCTCATAACAAATATAATCAGATAAGTATGAATAGCAAACATCATTGTTAAAATACCTCAAAAATTGGTATTTTAAAATTATTTTTAATCTAATGAAAAACTGCCATATATATCCATTTAACCAAATTTAAAATAGCTTAATATATTACTTTATTTCCTTAATGCTTAAATCTTGATTTCATCAAAATATAATATTTGTCTTTAAATATTAGTTTTATTTATTTTAGAAAATCTAAATTTTTGAAATAGTATCTTATGATCAAACATTATCCTCTTTACAATTTTCAAGATTCTCTTCCCTGCCTGTCTTCATGCTACATTTAATTTTAAATGAGCATATGTGTTCATGAATTGATCTTGAGTTGACTCAACTGAAAATTATTTTAACTATTAAAGGCAGTAAGATCAGTGCTGGGATTACAAAATGAATAAGATTTAGAACTCATCTTTATGAAGTTCATAGTAGTAAAATAAAAGTACACATAAAATTATGTTGATTTTTCTAACATGCCATAGTGTCAGTGATAAATTTTCTACCAAAATAACCTATATATTAATTTATTACTAATTTCAACTAAATTTATCAATTTCTCTAAAACAGTTGTGTCTAACTTTCCCAAATTTGACACTCCTTCCATGCAATATATTAGTAATTGCCTCTTTTTCTTGCTCCCCATAATCTGGGAATCATTAATCATCAGATCAAATGAATTTTTCTTTTACATTCATCTGTTCATTTTTCTCCTCTGCTATCATAGTTCTATACTATAGATTTTAGAAGGGAGTTATTGCAATGGAGTTTCTTTCTTTTCCCTCCATTTATTCTTTCTTCTCCTCTTCTCTCCTGCTTTTCCTCTGTTCAGGGCTTTGTGGGCCTTGTACGTGCTAAAGCATATGCTTTATCACTGAGTGTCACCTCCAGTCCTGCAATAGCTTTTCAAAAATCTCTACTACCTTTCCAGTTTCCTGTTAAAAATTTTTAAGAGAAGGAGTATTTGCAAATGAGATAATTAAGAAAAAGTTGAGGGCTGGGGTTGTGTCCCAGTGATAGAGCACTTGCCTAGTGCATGTGAGGTTTCAATTCTCAACACCACATAAAAATAAATAAATACATAAATAAAGATATTGTGTCCATCTACAACCAAAAATTTAAAAAAAAATGAGTGATAGTGTTGAATGACAGGAGAAAAGGTTATAACTCCCTTGACAAGGATGGAAAGACCATTGGGCCAGAAAGTAGGAATAAGATTAAGACATTGCCACTTTCTTCTATGACATCTAACCATCATTTTTTCAGAAAAATAGAAGGGACATTGGAAGAGTAGAAGTGTGCTTTGCAGGTAGGGGGACCCACTGGGGAGGAAGGAGGCAAGGGTAAGGGGAAGAACTGGGGAATGTAGTTTTATATATTTTATATGTAACCATATATTTTATATATTTTATATGTAACCAATTTTATATGTAACCATAATGTGTCCAGTGAAAAATAAGTCTATAGAAGGAAGACCAATAGAAAAGAGGAAGGGAACCAGAGAGGAAGCAAAGGAAAGGGAAGAGGTAAGGATTATTAGGATTGAAATGGAGAAAACTATGTTACTTCTTTTATGAATATGTCAGAATGAATTCTACTTTTATGTATAACTATAATGTACTGAAAAATAAACTTTAAAAAGTCAAGGATAAAACAAATTCAAGAATTGAAAATTCATGCAGTGGCTCCAGAGGCTGAGGCAGGAGGATTGCAAATTCAAAGAAGCCTCAGCAACTTAGTGAGACCATGCTTCAAGATAAAAAAAATATAAAAAGGGCTGGGGATGTGCTCAGTGGTTCAATATGTAGTACCAAAAGAAAGGAAAAAGAAAATTTACCCCTTTGGAATCATATCACTCAATATAAAGGTAAGTCTAAGAATGTTGCTGTCAAATTAATATATGTATTAATTTATGTGATGGTACCCTCCTAATGAATGTTCTATTCATTAATAAGATTCATTTGCCTGTGTGTGTGTGTGTGTGGTACTGACATTGAATAGGGCCTTAAGCACACTAGGCAAGCATTCTACCACTGAGCTACACCTGCACTGTGTTTAGCCTTAGATTTTAATTTTTTAAAAAGCTAGCTACTTATTCTACCTTTTAAAAATCTTGCTATGATATAAAAACATTTGTAATCTGAATAAAGCTGTTAATTTAAAAATGGAAAAACCATGATGGTGATACATCTTATTTGATGTATCTTATTGAATTCTTATTTGAAATGGGTTATTTACTTCAGGGGCATTGCTGGAGTCTAATTTGCTATTAAACCACAAATTACAAAAATAATATGTGAATATATTCTTATTATTAAAAATATCAAATAGGCACTCTCACATCAGACCAATCTTTGTTGTTATCTTTGTTATTTACAGGAGTCCAGTTACTTGCTCTTCTAGTTCCCACTTTGATTTCTTACCTGCTGGATGAAAATACTTTTGCCTCAGCAAGTTCAGTTTCTAAATATCTTCATGAGTTTGTACTCCAGAACTTAATGCATATAGATCTCAGTATCCACATGCTTTCAAGACGGTAATGGGGGCTGCTCCTGAGTTGAAAGTGCGGCTTGAAACTGCTGATGAAGCAAGCCAAGCCAGGAAGGCTAGAGCTGCTGTGAGGCAGCCAGCTCCTACCATACATTCTGCACTGAAAATCAAGCTAAAAATAAGCTTTTTTAATGTGTTCCTCCACTCATTTTTATATGTATTTCACCGAATTAGTGGTAGCCACTGTACCATTCCAGGCTATGGATTCTATTTTATTTGTATATTGGTATTATAATGCTTCCAAGTAGGTTAAGGAAGTCTTGTTCATACCACTATTGATTTTTAAGTGATTTTAAAAAATTATGTGGTGAGTATGTTTTCATTTTTCCGCTAATAATGTTTCTCTTTTATTAATTTTTCATTGTTTTGTTTTTGGTTTTTGTGGTGCTGGGGATTGAACCCTGAACCTTGCACATGCTAAGCATGCACTGTAATACTGAGCTATACCCCCAAGCCCTAATTTATTTTTTAAACACTGAACCATAGTCTTTTACATGCTGAATACACAATTGTATCGTGTACTGGGACAGAATGTGGACATTATCAGGGGAAAAAAATAGGTCAAAATTTGGCATTTGTCATGAAAAATTCCATTGCAAAATAAGTAAATTTTACATTTTCAAGAAACCAAAATAATATAAAGTCTCTTTCGTGGTGTACCTACTATGAATAAAATCACATTTTTTAAACATTGCTCAAAATATTATCTTCTGATGTATCTGTTCACTTTAATATTAAATTACTGGATTGTGTTTGTGTATATTTTAGTTGTTAATTTAATTAAAGTTCTTATCTAAAGGTCCATTAAAATGTTTCTAATGTAGTATAATGTTTCTACCTTTTTTATGTTTTGTAATTACAGAGACTCAGGTTCTGACTGTAATGGTTAGTTTCATGCATCAAATATTTATTGAATGCCTACTGTGTATAAGGCATCAAGATAAGTGCTT
Source organism: Spermophilus citellus (assembly GCF_964194105.1). NCBI lineage: Eukaryota > Metazoa > Chordata > Mammalia > Rodentia > Sciuridae > Spermophilus > Spermophilus citellus. Next base: position 3,772,331 of record NC_138196.1, read on the forward strand.
CAGGGCATACAACAATGAAGTAGTCATAATTATAGTTATGCTAGTCTCTTATGCGATGGGAATTTTTCCTTGAAAAACAGATAATTGATTAAATGAATGTATACCACAGCATTTAGCAGATTTTAAACACCAAATTTTACCAGAAAATGTAACATAGACTATATCAAAAGCAAGTGACTTTTCTGAGCATTTCAAGTTATAATTATTTATCACCTGCTACTTGCCATTTATTCTCATCATACCTACACCATTTGGCAGCTAGATTATAGATCCTTGCTTTTTTCCTGGCACAGTTTTTAAATACCTCAGAAAGTCACTTTCTCTCACCTGTTTTCTCACTGACTTTTATTTCTACAGAGTTGTTTTTCATTTCTGACTTGTGTTTCCAAAGTTGTTGTTCTTGTTTTTTTTTTAATTTTGATAAAGTCTATAAAATGACTTCACATGTTATACAATTCATCTATTTAAAGTGTACCATTCAGTTGTTTTTATTATAATCACAGGGTAGTACAACTCTCACTATAGTCAATTTTGAACATCTTAATTACTCCCAAAAGAAACTCCATATTCTTTACCTGTCATCTCACAATTTTCCATTTCCCACCAGCCTTAGGCAACTGCTAATCTAGTTTCTGTCTCTATAAATTTGCTACAGTGGTATTTCATATAAATGAAATCATATAATATGTGGTCTTTTGTGACTGATTTCTTATCTGTGCATAATATTTCAAGGCTCATACATGTTGTAGTGTGAATCAGCAATCCATTCCTTTTTATGGCTGAATAATATTCCATTGTATATATGCCACATTTTATCATCAACTGATATATTTTATGAGTTGAAGGACATTTGGTTGCTTTCATTTTTTGTCTGTTATGAATATGATGCTCTGAATAATTATGTACCAGTTATTGTGTAGATATAAATATTTGTGTATATATATATATATATATATATATATATATATATATATATATATATAATTTTTTGGTTTTGGTAGTGGAGATTGAACCCAGTGGTGCTTAACTACTTAGCCACATTCCCAGCCTTTTTTATGTTTTATTTTGAAACAGCATCTCACTATGTCCTCAGGGCCTCACTAAATTGCTGAGGTTGGTCTTGAAATTTCTATCCTCCTTCCTCAGCCTCCTGAGTCACTAGGATTACAGCTGCACACCACCATGCCCAGCTGGATACATGTTTTAATCTTTTGAGTATATCCCTAGGAGTGGAATTGCTGACTCAACAAGTAACTTTATATTTAACTTTTTAAGGCTCTGCAAGATTGTCTTCTAGTCTCATTTTTTTTGAATATGTGCATGTGTACACATATCTCCTTTTCAGTCATCTATTTATATATTTATTTCTGCCTTGGCTATTTTTTGCTGTTCTTGGTACCTCTCAAACTTTACCCATCATTACCCCTTCTAGGGTAGACTGCATCATATCTTAGTAATGTCTCTCTTCCGCTCCTCCCTGCCTCTCTCCTTTTTTTTTCTCTCTCTCTCTGTTAGTACATTTTTATTCTTTCTCTAAAACTTCTTAAGCCATTGATAACAGAAAATGGTCAAATAGTATTTTTTCTTTATAAAAAATTATATCAAATAAAGTAGACTTCAAGCCAAAGTTAATAAAAAGAGATAAAGACAGACATTACATACTCCTTAAGGGAACCATGCATCAACAAGTCATAACAATTATAAATCTATATGTCCCAAACAATGGAGCATCTACATTCATCAAACAAACTCTTCTCAAGTTCAAATAAACCACAACACAATAATTCTGGATAACTTTAACACACCTCTCACCACTGGCTAGATCTTCCAAACAAAAGCTGAACAAAGAAACTATAGAACTCAATAATACAATCAATAACTTAGACTTAACTGACATATATAGAATATATTTCATTCAATAAGCAAATGCACTTTCTTCCCAGCAGCACATGGAACTTTCTTTAAAATATACCCTGTTATTCCACAAAGCAACTCTTAGCAAATACAAAAAAGTAAAGATACTCACCTGCATTCTATCAGATCATAATGGAATGAAATTAGAAATCCATGATAAAAAAATAAAAGCTACTACAACACCTGGAGACTAAATAATATGCTATTGAATGAACAATGGGTTGCAAATGACATCAAAGAGGATATTAAAATTTTCTTAGAGGTAAATGAGAACACTAATACAACATATTGAAAAATCTGGGACACTATGAAGGTAGTACTAAGAGGAAAGTTCATTGCATGAAGTTCATTCCTTAGAAGAAGAAAAAGTCAAATAAATGAATTAATGTTACATCTTAAAGCCCTAGAAAAAGAATAATAAATCAACACCAAAAGCAGTAGAAGAGAAGAAATAATTAAAATCAGAGCTGAAATCAATGAAATTTTTTTAAAAAAAGAAATAATTTAAAAATGACAAAACAAAAAGTTGTTTCTTTAAAAAAAATGAATAAATAAATTGATAAACCCTTAGCTATGCTAACAAAGAGAGGGAGAAAACTCAAATTACTAACATCCGTGATGAAAAAGGAAATATGATCATATAATTCTTATCTTTAAGTGTATTGATGTGATTAATTACATTTATTGATTTATTGATGGACACTACAGGAAGAAATTTCCAATTTGACTGTATTGTTATTATTTATTGACGGACACTACAGGACAGCATACAGAAGATAATCAGAAATTATTATGAAAATTTGTACTCCAGTAAAACAGAAAATACCAAAGGCATTGACAAAAATCTAGAGTCATATTATGAATGTGGATGATATACACAATTTAAACAGATCAGTTTCAAGTAATGAAATAGAAGACGCCATCAGAAGCCTACCAACCAACAAAAGCCCAGGACAGGATGGATACATGGCTCAGTTGTACAAAAACTTTAAAAGAAGAACTAATACCAATATTTCTCAAATTATTTCCTGAAATAAAAAAGGAACACTTCCAAACACATTTATGAGGCCAATATCACCCTGATTCTAAAACCAGACAAAGACATATCAAAGAAAGAAAACTTCAGACCAATATCTCTAATGAACATAGTTGCTAAAATTCTGGCAAACTGAATACAAAAACATATCAAAAGATAGTACACCACGATCAAGTGGGTTTCATCCTGGGTATGCAAGGTTGGCTCAACATATGGAAATCAATAAATGTAATTCATCACATCAATAGACTTAAAGATAAGAACCATATGATCATCTCAATAGATGCAGAAAAAGTATTTGACAAATACAGCATCCCCATGTTCAAAACACTAGAAAAAATAGAGATATCAGGAACATACCTCAACATTGTAAAAGCTATCTACACTAAGCTCCAGGCCAACATCATTCTAAATGGAAAGAAATTGAAAGCATTCCCTCTGAAAACTGGAACAAGACAGGGATGCCCTCTTTCATCACTTCTATTCAATGTAGTTCTTGAAACTCTAGCCAGTGCAATTAGATGAAAGAATTTAAAGGGATAAACATAAGAAAAGAATAACTCAAAAACTATCACTGACAACCAGATTCTGTATCTAGAGGATCCAAAAAACTCTACCAGAAAACTTATAGAATTAATAAATGAATTTAGCAAAGTAACAGGATATAAAATGAACACACAAAAATCAAAGGCATTTCTGTACATCTGTGACAAATCCTCTGAAAGAGAAACTAGGAAAATCAGCTCACTTACAATAACCTCAAAAAAATTACATAAAATGCTTGAGAATCAATGAAAGAGGTGAAAGACCTCCACAATGAAAACTACAGAACACTAAATGAAGAAATTAAAGAAGACCTTAGAAGATGGAAAGATCTCCTATGTTCTTGGATAGGCAGAATTTATGTTGTCAAAATGACCATACTACCAAAAGCACTATACAGATTTAAGGCAATCCCAATCAAAATCTGAATGACATTCCTCACAGAAATAGAAAAAACAATCATGAAATTCATCTGGAAAAATAAGAGACCCAGAATAGCTAAAACAATCCTTAGCAGAAAGAGCAAAGTAGGTGGCATCACTATACCAGATCTTAAACTATACTACAGAGCAATAGTAACAAAAACTGCATTGTATTGGCACCGAAACAGACTTGTAGACCAATGGTATGGAATAGAGAACACAGAGACAAACCCACATAATTATAGTTATTTAATATTAGACAAACATGCCAAAAACATATATGTTGGAGAAAAGATAGCCTATTCAACAAATGGTGCTGGGAAAACTGGAAATCCATATGAAACAAAATAAAATTAAACCCCTATCTCTCACCATGCATAAAACTCAACTCAAATCAGATCAAGGACCTAGAAATTAAACTAGAGACACTGAATCTATTAGAAGAAAAAGTAGGCCAAAATCTCCATCATGTCAGATTAGGCCTCAACTTCCTTAATAAGACTCCTATAGCACAAGAAATAAAACCAAGAATCAATAAACGGGGTGAATTCAAACTCAAAAGCATCTTCTCAGCAAAAGAAACAATCAGTGAGGGAAATAGAGAGCCTACAAAATCCGAGCAAATTTTTACCACATGCACATCAGATAGAGCAATAATCTCCAGGATAAATAAAGAACTCAAAAATCTTAACAGCAAAAAACCAAAAAAACCCAATCAACAAATAGGCCAAGGAACTGAAGAGACATTTTGCAGAAGAGAATGTACAATGAATTGACAAATATATGAAAAAAATGTTCAACATCCCTATCAATTAGAGAAATGCAAATCAAAACTAAGATTTCAACTCAATCCAGTCAATATGGCAGTTATTTAAGAATACAAAGAACAATAAGTGTTGGCGAGGATGTGGAGGAAAAGGCACACTCATACATTGCTGGTAGGGCTGCAAATTGGTACAGCCAATATGGAAAGCAGTATGGAGAATCCTTGGAAAACTGGGAATGGAATCACCATTTGACCCAGTTATCCCACTCCTCGCTTTATACCCAAAGGACTTAAAAACAGCATACTACAGGGACTCGGCCACATCAATGTTTACAGCGGCACAATTCACAATACCAAAATTGGGGAACCAACCTAGATACCCTTCAGTAGATGAATTAATAAAGAAACTGTGGTATATATACACAGTGGAATATTACTCAACATTAAAATGGCATTTGCAGGTAAATGGATGGAGTTTGAGAATATTATGCCAAGTAAGCCAATCCCCCAAATACAAATGCCAAATGTTTTCTCTGACAGGAGGATGCTGATCCATAATGGGGATGGGGGAAGGAGCATGGGAGGAATGGAGGAACTTTAAATAGGATAAAGGGAATGGAGGAAAAGTCAGGGGGTGCAGGGGTAGGAAAGATGGTAGAATGAAATGGACATCATTACCCTAAGTACTGTATGAAGACACAGATGGTGTGACTCTACTTTCTGTACAACCAGAAACATGAAAAATTGCTCTATATGTGTAATATAAACTGAAATGCATTCTGTTGTCATGTATAACAAATTAGAATAAATAATTTAAAAAATTAATTGAAGCATTTATATTAATGTTTTTATAACTCAAAAAATAAAGGAAATGAAAATTATTTGGTCAGATATGTTATTCAAATCTTTCATGATTATGTTGCAATAATACTCATTTTGCAGTTACAACAGAAAAATCAAAGCTTTTTTATTTTTGACTTGCCAATTTTATATAGAGAGAAGTCTTTTAAAAACCTATAAAAATTATAGGCAACTAATGCTGGGAACATGAGTATTTCTCATCTGTCTTTATGCCTATGTATATGTATAAGAGGTTTTGTAATAACATGTAACCGATTAAGAAGGAATAAGAAAATAAGAAGCAACAACATTTATATGCAAATATGAAATGATCTCTAATCTTAAGCAAAAATGCAAGATCTAAAATATTATACACAACATGCCTCTGTATGTGGTGTGGTTGTAGCGGTGTGTGTGTGGGGTTGTTTGGGTGTGGAAAAGAGAATTTCACATGCACAAAATATTTTGGAAAGATACATGATAGATAAGGCATCAGCTAATATGATTTCCTTGGGAAGGAAATCAGTAAACTAAAGCAGAAGGGATCTATTTTTTGTAGTTATTTGATTAATTAACTGTATGTATCTATCTTTAAAAAATTTTTAGTAAATAGGTTTGGTCCAAGTTATTTCTATTTCCTGTGTCTCAATTGTTTTTGTTCACTGGGGATTTCTATACCCAATGTTTCCTAATGAGAAATATCATCACCAGACTAAATTTTTTCTAAATCTATTTCAACCTATTTATAATAATGTTGATCATAAGTAGTAAAGATTTATAATAATTTGACTTACAATTAACATAAAGTAAACAAGATTCGTAAAGTCATTGTCATTCTTCAGATTTTCCAGAAATATACTTCATCTACCATAAGACAAAGTAATACTATTTCCATAGGAGCCCAAATAGCAACTGAACTTACATGGTGTAAAAAAAGGTTACATTAAGGCTTTTAAAATAACGTGAGAAGAAAAGTTATGAATTTATATGTCTACATAAAAAAAAGAAAAGGAAAAACATCTATAAGCAGAAAATATTGCATTATAGTGCATTCTAGTGGTCTTAGGAAAAACTGCAGTGCAATTAACAAGAAGGAAGAGAAAGCATTCTACAGAATAAATATAACAAAAACAATAACATTAAGAAGTAACATTTTGCTGGGCATCTTGGCACATACCTGTAATCCCAGTGACAGAAGCTGAGGCAGGAGGATTACAAATTCAAAGCCAGCAATTTAGTGAGGCCTAACCAATTCAGTGAGACCCTGTCTCTAAATAAAATATAAAAAGTGCTGGGGATGTGGCTCAGTGGTTAAGCACCCCTGGGTTCAATCACTGGTACAAATACAAACAAACAAAAAGACACCCAACATTTCATAAGAATTTATATAATTTATATAAGAATGCACAAGGCTGGTTTTAATGCCCAGCCCCTCACATACAAAAACAAAATATGTAAAGAACTGTTAAATCATGCTTTCTCTACTGACTTGTTAAATTCACTAAGAAATATTTTACAAAACCCTCCTTAAGCCTAATAATATACTTTTGAAGCCAATGTTAAAATACACTTCCTCATTAGAGGCAAAGAAGACAGGTGAATTCTTACATTAATTCAGGTAAAAGAAAAGTGGCAGTGAATGGAGAAAAACAACACTGGAGAAATGTTTCAGAACTGTATTTTATATAGTATTTGAAGTTCCTCAGAATAAATGTTTCTCAACAAATCTTGATTATACACTTTGTATTCTTGAAAAACTAACTGTAGATTTGTTTATTTTGTAACTTTTATTACACTCTAAGGAATACTTTAATAAATTCATTTCTATAATGATAAAGATTCAGTTTTCAAATTTTTTAAGAGAGAGAATTTTTTTAATATATATTTTTTTTTTTTTTTAGTTTTTGGCAGACACAACATCTTTGTTTGTATGTGGTGCTGAGGATTAAACCCAGGCCACAGGCATGCCAGGCGAGCACGCTACTGCTTGAGCCACATACCCAGCCCTCAAATAAATTTTATATTAAAGTGGGACTACTTAGAAAATCTGCATAGCAGCATAACATCACATGCCTTAGCTCTTAGGTATTTATAGGCAAAATGACAAGATGTCTGGAATTCACTCTTATACAGACCACGCTAAAACAAGAATGACAAACATTATCTGTTAAATCTTGGAGATGTACATAAAAGGTACTAGTCTTTCCATTGTTGGATCTCAAATTTTCCTCAATAAAAAACATTTTCATTTTAATTCTTGGCATTTAAGCATTAGGAAAATAATTTTAGAATGGAAGACACTGGAAATATTATAGAGCTCCAGGCCTTGAAGAATTTTTTTATTACTTAATTTATTATACTTAAAAGGTGCTGTTAGTTGAAGATCATTTTGGAATAAAAAGTACTTGAAAATTGTCCATGTTTCCTATCACATGTAAGGTAAAATTCTGAACTCCTTAGGTAGCTCTCCTTCGGTATTCTAAACTCCATGATCTGACTTGGCCCTCCCCTACCATGTTATCAGTGATGAAATCACAACTATCACCCTACTCTTTACACACAATAACTACAATTTTCTGAATACACCAAAAGGCTTTGTTCCAGGTCAAACATGTTCTACTTCCTGCACCTTACCTAACTGGCAAGCACCTTCTTATTATCTATGTTGCTATTGAAGCCTCACCTCCTCTAATTATGCCCTCCTTACTACTTCCAGATAATATCCAGTCCCTTCTCTGTGACCCCTTGTATAGCCTACATACATCTACCATAGAAACTATCACACTTCATACACTTTAGTGGTTCACAATTTTGAATACACTCCCATGCACCTTCTCTGGTTACTTCAGTATTTGTGTATTTCAGTTCTCCTACCTTGCAAGACAGTATAATATACTGGTAAACAATACAGGTTTTAGAACCAATCCTGAGAGACCTAACTCAGCTCTACTATAACTCTGATTCTCTATGCAAATTACTTAATTCTAAGTTTTTAGGGCCTAAAACACAGTAGTTATTAAAAAAATTACCATTATTAATGCTCATATTCTTTCTTCAGTTAAACCTATAATTTAGAAAGCCTAAGATGTCAAAAATTCCCAGATTACATACTTCAAAAAATGTTTTTTTTATCTCTCCAACTTTCAACCAACCTCTCAAAGTATGTAAAAAAACAATAACTATTTTTTTTACTAAGAGATAAAAAGGTCTGGTACTATTTAATGATCCTATATGAAGATGAACACAAGTTCTAATAAAAATATTTATGTCTCAATATTCATAAATACTATCTAAGTGCTATTTTATGGCAGTTTTACGAATAGTCCATTTACCAACTTCAAAAAATAAGTGATTTATAAAACAAAGCAAAAAACTGACAATAAAGAATTTCAATATCAACTACCAAATTTTTAATTACCTCAAGCAATGAACTGCCTTAGATTTTTCATAAACACACACGCACATACACACACACATAACCAAAGACCATCCACTGAAATATATAAACTTAATTCATATAACTTGCAAAACTCTAATTCATTACCTATTTTCCCTAACTTGTGACACAAATATCATTACTTACATATCTTAGACACTAGCAAAATAAATGTAAACTTAGCTTCTAGAGAGAAAGGAATAGCTGATGACAAAACAATAAAATGCCAAAACAGTCTATGAAACTCTAAGCATAGGCTGCCAGATCTGACAATTTTTTTTAAGAAATTATATCAAATTCATATTAAATCACAGGGAACTTTATACACACAATTTACAATTCAAAAGCTATTTTAGCCCTTTAAAATGGATAATGACAGTTCAGTAAGTACAAACACTTCTTAAGAAAGGAAAAAGTAGGGACAAATGTTTGAAATCATATAAATCAGTTTATTGATCACCATAGTAAGATTAGTATATTATAACATACATAAAAATAATTATTACACATACTCCTTAATTCAAGAATATACAGTATTAAAATTTGGATTTACTTAAGGAAAGATGGAAAAATTATTTTGTCATTTGAGAGAACACAACCTTCCATTTTATTGATTTACCTTTCCTGTTTAAGAGCATATTCCAACATTTTAATCCTCCTTACCAGATCCTTTTTCAAATTTTCTTGACCTTTCCTTTCCCCCTGAAGAAAGGCAATCTGGACCAATGTAGGGAATAAAAAGACAAAACTCAATTTGGACCAAATACATATTTTTAAAAATTCAGTTGAACAAAGAATCTTTGGAAAATAGGATAATTATATGTGATTTTTTCCATATCTGTCACAAAGTATATAAAAATAAAGAAAAGCACAGACTGCAAGGAGACAAAAGATTAAAAAAAGACACCTCTATGCAGTTTAATTCAGACTGGATGTTACAACTCATAGTCCAGTTCCTCTAAGAGCTGATCATCTAAAACAGCCAGTGCAAGCAAATGCAATGTGTGCAGCAGTTTGCTCAGGGTTTTTCTCTTAAACTTTTGAGATGGTTTCTTTATTTCATAAAGAGTAAAGGAATAGGGGGAGCAAAAATCACATGAACTATTATGATCTCCTTCCAAATTAAAAGTCTCAGTTTAACCATATATTGAAATTTTACAAGGAATTCTTTGAGTGATTTTATCCTAGCCCTTCCCTACAAATAACAAAACTTCCCAACCTCTAAAATCTGTTTTAGGCTTTGTTATATGCAGGAGAAAAGAAAGTGAAAGGCAAAAAAAAAGAAAGAAAGAAAACCAGAGACATCTGCCTTTTCCTGCTTCCCACCGAAGAACTACTTACAAGAAATAAACCATAAAAAATCCTCTTTTATCTTTAGTAAAACAGAGAGACTAGGAAAGAGGTTTTTTTAAGTAGAAATAAAATAATTTCCATTTAAGGAATTAAAACTATATTGTAAACATTAAGTCATTCAAGTAATTCATGTTACCTGTAAGTGAGGGAGGGGCTCTATTTAAGTTTCCTCAAGGAACACTATCACTATTCATTCTCATATGTTTCCCTATTCCTCCAATTTCTATTACATGAATCCACTAAAACAGAAAACAATGTTTTCCCACAATGTTTTCCACTTGCTTTTCCAAGTAAGCAAGAACTTTACATTTATAGATGACCTTACCACATCCCTAAAGAATTAGGAGAATCGTCCAACTAAAGTTTAATGAGTAAACCATTAAATTCTGTTTAATTTAAAGGACTCATTTCTATTAATACCACAATAACATAAAATCTAATTTAGCAACCTTCTTATAATCTTCAAGATGTAGGTACAGTTATGTTTTCATTTTCAATCCAATGAGCTCTTAAAATTGACATTACAATTGATAGAATTTCATGTGTCTTATTGAAATGATTAAAAGTAGTGTGAAAGCAATTATATACATAAAGAAAAAAGCATTAAATACCCACAGTATCTATTTCTACTTTAATGATGCTGAAGTTTATTGGAATTACATATTCTACAATGAGATAATTATTTTACCTAAGTAGAATAGTGACACAGGCACTTAAAGCTGACAAAATTAAATCTTAGTCTAAAGTAAATATTAGCATGAATTTGTATGCTTTGCCATAGAATTTTATACTCTTAAAATGGCTTTAATAAATGCAATAATCTACTCAATTAAATCAATCAAAATAATGATAACATTAAATATCAATGTTATCTTCTCTATATGCTTTGATTAGTTCTGTATTTATACTATCATTACAGATCTTGGATGATTCTGAAATGTCAGCCTATAAAACTCCAAATACTGTGACTCAGTCTCCAATCCACTAACAACTTCCCTAATTTCCACATATACCTGCTTCCTATCCTCCTACCAATTCATACTAGGTTATTTAAATATTAATCAAAAGAAAAGCCCCAGAATTATCAAAGAGAATGACTACAAAGAAGATGGGATTATGTGGAAAAGACAAACCTAAGAGTAACCAAAATATTAATGATACTCCTTCATGATTACAGAACACCATTCCTACCAAACACACAAAATAAGAATATCTATTTTCACCACAAAAATTTAACATTTTGCTAGAGGTACAGGCCTATGTAATGTAGTCAAGAAAATACATAAAATATAGAAAAGAGGAAATATTGTTGCCATTTGCAAATAATATGAATGAATACCAGGAAAATCTAATAATTAGAGTTATACAAAGAAAATTTTAATGCTTAGGGAAAAATGACATGAAAAAATGAGAATAAATACCATGTTACTAAACAAACTCAGCATTACAATTTTTTTCTCCCTAAATATATCTTTAAATATCACATGAGATCAATTAAAATACCAGCAATTTTAGAAAACAAAACCATACATAATTCTAAAGCTCACATGAAACAATAAATAAGAATAAACAAAAATTATTTAAAAGTCTTAAAATATTTCAAGCCATAATTCAATAGTTAACTTTTAAAATGGCACTTATATATGGATAATCCAAACATCCAAATCAATGTAGAAATTTAGTATAAGCTCAAGGTGGCACTGTAAATCATTGGAGAAAATGAGGACTAAAACAAAAGCTAGATGGAGTTTTAAAATTGGGGTCAGGAGTGATGGTATACTTCAATGGTAAAGCATGTTTATCAGAACATTCAAGGGCCTAGGTTCAATCCCCAGCACTATAAAAATAAAAATTTTTAAATTTAATTTTTTTAAATCTAATTAACACTAAAAATATTAGTAGAAAAGGCAGGTTTCATTTTGTTTTATTATTTCAAAGTTGGCAATGCCTTTCTGAGAATAAGACAAAATCCAAAGCTATAAAATATATTTCACCTCAGAAAAAAATTTTATACAGCAATTAAAAAATTGCTGAAGAACTATTATAAAAAATAAGACAATTTCTGACAAAGATTGAAACAAAACAAGTCAGAATATAACAGGTCACAAATTTGCTTTTCCTTAACTTTCACAGAGTACCTTCAAATCAGTAAGAAAAAGATCCAGAACTCAAAAGAAAACTACACAAGAAGGCATGTTAATAGAAAGAATATACAAAAAGCTCAAATTTATTAAAAACATTTTCAACCTTAAATTTAAGAGAAATGCCTATTAAAAGTATAATCAATGGGCTGTGGTTGTGACTCAAGAGTAGAAAACTCATTTTGCATATGCGAGGCACTGGATTTGATCCTCCGCACCACATAAAAATAAATAAATAAAATAAATCTACTGTGTCCAACTACAACTAAAAAAGAAAATATTTTTAAAAAGAAAAGGTGAGGGGGTGGAACTCAGTAGTGTATGCTTGTCTAGTATGTGCTATGCTCACAGTTTAAACTCCAGCACTGTCAAAAATTTTAAAAAAAGGTAATTATATCCCTTTTTCTATTAGACTGATAAAGGTCAGTAATTCACTAATTTAATGATCTAGTATGTTGAGAAGAACACATTTGTATGCTGTGTTTGTATATATCAGTTTCACTTTATAGTGGACAATATCCATTAAATTTGTAAGTTTACATATTCTTTAACCCAATAATTTTGAAAGAATGTGTTTTTTCAAATACATTTGCAAAAGCATAAAATGATATAATGAAAAAAGACAAAATTATGTACAACCCAAATGCCCATCTATGGGGAACTGGTTAAACAGATTATCAGAGTACAACTGGAAGAAAATTAGGACCTGAACTAAGACCTGTGAGAATAGAGAAGACTCTTTAAGAATAATGTCAACCTCTTAAGTTTTTCACATCTGGAAAATTAAAAACAAAAGTCTTAAAATACATGTTCCTATACAAGGAAACTACTTCTTATGAAAAAATAACCTGTGCCTAAAACATAGTAATGGTGTGAATATAAAACCCTTTCAAAATAAAGATTAAATTCCAGCTAATGAGTCTCCATAAATGATACTATATTGTTGTCTATATTGGATTATTTAATTGAAAAGGCAGGGGAGAGAAGGAAATGGAAGAAAAAACTGAAAGAAAAAAAAAATGAAGTAGGATAATGAAAAAATAGGATATGAAAAAACCACTAGGTAGTTATTACAAAGGAGATGGCTCTATATATACTGAGGTGGGATAATACCCATGATAGAGTTCATGAAAAAAAGCCAGACATAGAACAATGTTTAAAACCATCCAGGTGTCTTTCTAAAATAGAAAGAAAAAGGTAAACACATCATATGCCTCTACATGAAGGTATTATCTCTAGAAAAATTCACAAGTATATAGTAACTATGAATGTTTCCATAGGTAACAAGGTAACTGAGAGACAAAGGAACTGGAGTTAAACCTACGTTTACATGCATCATCCCCTTCAACCTTGGGAAGGCTGTACCATCACAGGCAGAGTGTTGTAACTGAAACCTATTACAACCAAACAATACTCATTCATCAGATTCAGTGTCATAAGACCACCAATTTGTAGACTGCCTTGGATGTTTCTGTCTACACTCATTAGTTTTAGAGAGAAATAAAAAGAAGCACCAAGAGATTAGTTGAATTATATCCCTAAAGGTAATAGCATTCTCACAAATGAACTAAGGTGATGGTCCAAGACCTAAGTAAACTATCACAATAAAAGCTTAAGGCATACACCTAATGTATAAGGTTACCAGAAAATGGAATAGCTTGCAAGGTTCCTTAAAAGTTCTCCCTTCTCATCTTCACAATAAAGTTCCTTCCAGAACAGAGACCTCTAATAAGAGAGTTAGTGGTCTCCAAACTTACTGAGTAGTACAGAAGTGATGATTTCAGCTACTTTTTTAAGGTATAGTTCTTGACATATCATTGTTATATTTTGACTACTTTTTCAGAAATCTCACTTCTGGCTGCTCTACTGTCACCTCAATATTCTTAAGAGTGTTCTCCCCTGAACTTTCCAGAGTTTAAATAAAAAGCAGGCACAATTCATCATATTGCCATTTATGTGTACGATTACAGCTAATGATAATAACATATTTTGAAAAGAAATCTCTGGAATTATTTTTTTAAAAAATTAAGTGTTAAACTTCCAGGATAGGGGCTGAGGCTGTAGCTCAGTGGTAAAGTGCTTGCCTGTCATGTGTGAGGCACTGGGTTCAATCCTTAGCACCACATAAAAATAAATAAAGATACTGTGTGTTCATTTACAACTAAATAAATATTTGAAAAAACAACTTCCGGGATGCTTTATAATTTTTTTAACGTAGTATATCTAAGATTAGATCTTCCATTTCCCAACCACTAGAAAAAAAAGACAAAACAATATTATGTAGGTATTTTACCATTTAGTCTACATGGTAAATAGCAAACTAATTTTTATTTTTTATTTTTGGTACTGAGGATTGTGCCCAAGGACACTAAACCACTGAGCCATATCCCCAGCCCCTTTTTTTTTTAATTTTGAGACAGAGTTTCACTTAGGTTGCTTATAGCACCACTAAGTTGCTGAGGGTGACTTCAAACTTGCCATCCTCTTTCCTCAGCTTCCCACACCAGGATTATAAGTGTGCACCATCATGTTAGATCTATTTTTAAAAATTCTTATTTGTCAAAAGAATATATATATATATATATATATATATATATATATATATATATATATATATATATATATATAGGTTGAGCATCCCTAATCCAAAAATATGAAATTCAAAATGCTCAAAAATCTGAAACCTTTTGCACTCCATATTACATCTTGGACTTTGGATTTTCCTATTAGAACAGTTCAACCAGTAAAGTCTATGAAGATATTCCATAATCAAAAAATTTTGAAATTTGAAATATTTTTGTTCCCAAGTATTCAGATAAGGGATACTCAACTTGTAAAAGGAATAGAAATCTTCCATACATAAGCAGGCTTATCTGCATGCATTGTATCTAATAAACTAAAATATTTTAACTGTACTTGACACAATTTTTAACTACCTTGTACTCTAAAATTAAAAAGCATTTTAATTAATTTATACCCAAACCCAAAGGACTAAAAATCAGGATACTACAGTGAAAGAGCCACATCAATGATTATAGCAGCTCGACTCACAGTAGTCAACCTATGGAACCAACCTCAGTGCCATTCAACTGATGAATGGATAAAGAAAATGTGGTTTTAATACACAATGGAATATTACTCAGCCTTAAAGGAGAATGAAATTATGGCAT
The DNA here is from genome assembly GCF_964194105.1 of Spermophilus citellus. Taxonomy (NCBI): domain Eukaryota; kingdom Metazoa; phylum Chordata; class Mammalia; order Rodentia; family Sciuridae; genus Spermophilus; species Spermophilus citellus. The sequence continues at coordinate 3,787,952 of NC_138196.1, forward strand.
TTGTGGATTAATGGATGGAGTTGGAGAATATCATGCTAAGCAAAATAAGCCAATCCCTAAAAACCAAAGGCCAAATGTTTTATGTTATGCAGATGATGATTTATAATGAAGTTGGGGGGTAGGGAAGAATGGAGGAACTTTGGATTGGGTAGAGGGGAGGTAGGGAAGTGGAGGTAGTATGGGATGGGAAGGATGTTGGAAGGAGAGGGACATTATTACCCTATGTACATGTATGATTACATGAACAGTGTGACTCTACATCGTGTATAGCAAGAGAAAAGAGGAGCTTTACTCCATTTGTGTACAATGAGTTGAAAAGCATTCAGCTGTCATATATAACTAACTAGAACAAATAAAAATATTTTTTAAAAAGATTCAAATTCAAAATCAATTACATCACTGAAAAAAAGCATACTCAAAAAGAAAACACACAAAGTGTTGAATACTTTTCAGTTGTTTCTCAGTCATCTGCTATGGGAGAAAAAGAATATTTACTCCTATAAATATCCAAAATAACATACAGAAAACTTAACTAAAGTTCTCATCTTTCAATTTAGACACAAAATCACACATAAAAAGAAATACTTGAAAATTCATAATATGGTTTACTTAAGCTAAAATATAGCATACAATGAAGTTTCAATAATTTGCTTTACATCTTTCTTAATATATATTTTTAGTTATACATGAACATAATACCTTTATTTATTTTATGTGGTGCTGAGGATCAAACCCAGTGCCTCACATGTGCTAGACAAGCACACTACCACTGAGCCACAATCCCAGCCCCTGCTTTACATCTTAATGCCTTCTTGTAAACTATACCTAACTTCCTCTAAAAACCTTTAAATTACTTATGCTCTTTAATCTAGGCTGCTAGTTGGGTTTTCTCTAGCACATAAGCCCTCTCTCTTAAAGATAGTTAAATCACATGGTGACATCAAACTTCACCATCAAAATTACCTAGAGGACTAATTAAAACACAGATTGGGCTCCACCCTCAGAGTTTCTGATTTAGTAGATCTGGAGGGGGCAAGAAAGTCTGCATTTTTAGCAAGTACCTAGGTGATATTCTAATCTGAGACCACATTGGAAGAGCCACTGACTTACATCATCTGTGACACAGGTAGAAGACCAAAATAAAGCAAGTAGGCCACTCAAAAGCAAGGACCCAGAACCACAACTCTTTACTCCATGAAAGTATGGGATCTTACACAAGCCCACAAGCTGGCAGACTAGTATATATACTGGCTTTTTGAATCTCTTCCAAATTTCTTATTAATGACTGTGTTTTTAGGAATCTCCTGATAAGGAAATAAAAACTACCAACATATTTCAGTTCAATCACATGTTTGAGAATACCTATTACCCACTACAGCCCAAAGTGTTATAAAGAAGAATTTAGGAAAGACAAAATCAAGTTCCTACTCATAACACATTTCCAATCTAGTTAGGGTACATGACCAGTCCACAAGAAAAGCTAAGATAAGATAGTACAGTGTTCTAATAAATGATAATTCAAATGATACAGTCAAATACTCACATTCATTCAACTCACAATATTAATCAAGCACCTACTCTGTACTAGCCACAGTTACTGGCACTGGGATTAAAAGACTAACAATAGAAATAAAACAGTCCACAGTCCAGTAGATGTAACATGTCATATACACCATGAGTACAAATAACATGTGATAGATGTACTTACAATAGAAACAGTTACAGGCAAAAGCAGTGAATATAAAAACAAACACAAATAAAATGCAATGGGACATCTATTTAATTTTGGAGACAAATATAGAATTGTTGCTCTTTTCAAAAACTTTTGACCTGGTATTTATTCTGTAACTAGCATAGAAAAATTCCTGTACTGTTTACATTTATTTGTCTATAATTCCTTTTCAAAAAAGATTAGGAAGTTTTTAGATGACATATTACCTCTGAAATACTATAGGAAAGAGTGGTGCACTCTTTCACAAAGCCATCTCCAAATGTCTGATAACAAATACTGGTTTTCCCATACAGAAAACCCTCAACTACCCAATCACTAAATTAATTATATCCATATCATTGCCTTATGACAGTATATAAATAACCACCCAGCAGTAGGTTTCTACAATCTCATAAAGGTTCACTTGGGTTCCCAACCAATCAGTACCCACAGCACATTTTACTCTCTTAAATATTAAGTCTTTATGAATGTTCTTGATGTTTGCTCAAGGGGCTAGAAAGTTCACTGAAAATATACAAAACAAGATGCATATGGTATACACATGTACACACACACAGATACAGGCACACAAAGAAGTGTGAGAAAAGAAGATATTGATCAAGGGAAGAATTCTACGAATATATTCAGTATATCAGACTATGACACTCATGGTTACCCATGACTTTGTGAAGGCAAGGGAGAGGCTAAGGCCTAATTCAAAGACTAAAAATGCATGATTTTAGCCTAATGTTTTTCATTTATATCTCAAAGTTCAAAGGCAATTACTAAAAAATGTTATTTTGGGGGTATAGTCCGAGAAGGGGAATAGCTGGGTCAAATGGTGGTTCCATTCCTAGCTTTCCAAGAAATCTCCATACTGCCCTCCAAATTGGCTGCACCAATTTGCAATCCCACCAGCAATGTACAAGTGTACCTAAGAGAGTACTACAGGGACACAGCCACATCAATGTTCATAGCAGCACAATTCACAATAGCTAGATTGTGGATCCAACCTAGATGCCCTTCAACAGATGAATGGATAAAAAAATGTGGCATTTATACACAATGGAATATTACTCAGCACTAAAATAACAAAATCATGGCATTTGCAGGGAAATGGGTAGCATTAGAGCAGATTATGCTAAGCAAAGTTAGACAATCCCTAAAAAAAACAAATGCTGAATGTCTTCTCTGATATAAGGGAGGTGACTCAAAACAGTGTAGGGAGGAAGAGCATGAGAAGAAGATTACCACAAAACAAGGAAAAGAGGTGGGAGGGAATGGGAGGGAGAAGGGGAATTGCATGGAAGATGGTTATACAAAATACATATAAGAAGGTGTGAGGGGGAAGGGAAGAAAAGAGAGAGAGAGGAATAAGTGTCACAGTAGAATGGGTAGAGAGAGGTGATGGGAGGGAGGAGCTGGGAGGGGGTGGATAGGGAGGGCAGCAGAATACAACTGACACTAAGATAGCTGTATGTATACATATGGATGTATAACCAATGTGATCCTGCAATTTTTACATGTGGAAAAATGAGAATTCATATCCTATTTGAATCAAACGTATGATATGTCAACATCATTGTATTGTCTTGAGCAACTAATAAAAAATGTTATTTTTTAAAACCCTGAGTTTTGTTTTTTTAATATTTATTTTTTAGTTGTAGTTAGACACACTATCTTTATTTTATTTATTTATTTTTATGTGGTGCTGAGGATCAAACCCAGTGCTTGCACATGCTAGGCAAGCACTCTACTAGTGGGCCACAACTCCAGCCCCCACACTGTTTCTTCATAAAGAGTGTCTTCCTCATCACCACCAAAGAAAGCCAAACTGTTAATAACAATATTGGAAGAAGGGAAAATGTAAAGTCTAAGAAAATGATAGCTCTTAACCTGAAAAGGAACAGATTATCAAATTTGGTAATAACTTGTAGCTATGAATGTGAACAAGTCCACCAAATGTTTGAGATTAAAAAAAAAAAAAACAATCATTGAACTGATTCGCCAAATACTCCAACCTGTCAAAAATAATTCATAAAGTAAAATAAAACATTCACTAAAGTTGAAAAGAATATTAACATGTAGAATAGTAGTATATACAAGAAACATAAGACTCAATAGAAATACATTCAGAGCAAGTAAAGATTTGAACAAAAATCTTACAATGTTAAAATCTGAGGATTTGAAATGGTCTCAGAAAGCATGCCATGCAAATGGCAAGTCTTCTATAATGTATGATGTTGTTTATGGCTCCAAAGGGGTTCTAAACACATTTTAAACCAATAAAATTCCTTTGATATGTACATTAATCCTTAAAGTAGCATTCTTCAAGGGGCCTACTTTTCTATATTTAAAGCATTCATTCTCTATGTACAAACCTACAAATATCAGATGTCATATAAATTCCAGCCTGTTGAGAGACACGTCCCAGTCAGAATGACACCTGGCATTTGCCAGAGGGAATGGATGAAAGGTGATGCCAGTGAACCATTGAGACGATGATTTGAGTTAAGCTGTATATAATTGCTGTGATGCTGGACTGATTGAATTGTATATTTAACCTTTACTGTTGGGCAATGGGGCGGATCTTGCTGCCTCAGGCGCCTGCTACTTTGGAGTTCCCAGGAGTTCTGGGGGGCGGGGTTCCAGGAGATTAGACGGAGCCCAGTGAAGGGAGTGGGTTCCCCTGTGGTGTGTGCAGTGCCAGTGACAGTTGGGGAATAAAGAGTGGCTGTTTGAATTTACAAGGCTTTGTGGTGGCTCGGTTATTTGTGCCCAGCCAGACTGTGGCACCAAGCCTCTTCCCAGCAGAATAAGGATATCCACAATCTGTCCCAAACTACTCTTCCTAGCTTCACCTTTCATAATCCCTACTCACACACTCTGTGCTTCAACTGAAGCAATGAATCTTCAGATAGAACTGAACTTTTCCAGGTCCATGCCTTGCTGTTTGCCTTTCCCTTGTCCTGCTAACCTCCCCAAACACCTTTTCTTTTCATATTCTACCAATTTTCAAATTTGAGCCCACTCAGCTCATAGTAATCTCTCTGAAACTCAAGAGCATTTATTATCATTTAAAAACAAAACAAATCTCTACATGTAAATATCATTTTATGGAACTTTAAGTGTTTAGTCAAAAGAGAAGAAAATAAGCACTTCAAAGTATTTACTATGTATTAGGCACTCTGCTTTAAACAGCCAACAAAGAGGCCCTCCCTCAGTGCTCTCTGAATTCTCTTAATATTTCTATATTGAATGAAGAGGCTATAAAAAGAAAGGCCCTTAAGGCTAGGATGAGGACTTCCTGTTCAAAGGGAAACTGAAAAACATAGGCACCTAAACATGCTCAGAATTTTAGGGAAAGGAGAGACGAACTTTCAAGGTTCCCTTGGACATCGTTATATCCAGTCTCTTGAGGAAAATTCTCAATATGACTTCAACTCCTGGGATTTGTTCAGGATTCATACTGAGGAAGGAAAGTTAATGTGAGCTTATGCTATAGGGGGAGTTCTTTGGGTCAACCTAATGCACTATTGTTTTGTTCTATGTGTGTAATTTTCCTTCCCATAGTGACAGAAGAGATATGCAAAATTCATATGTTAAAAAGAGCTATTGGGACAGTTATATTCTTTTTAATCCTTCCATGTACTCCCTATCAGGTGCCCAAGCAAAAATGTGGAGGATAAAAAGAATCACAGCTGTCATTAAGAACAAAGTCACAAGGTTAAGAAGAGGTACAGTATCAAGGTGCTAACTCTATGCATCAACTAAAGCATAGCAATAGTTGTTGTAGGTTTACAAAGGATTACTACTAGCTAAATTCCTCTTTTCCCAGGGATTCCAGAAATTACAGCGTACACACACACACACACACACACACACACACACACACACACAACAAATGGCACTTGATATGCTGTCAGATATTGCCCAGTCCTTATTTTCTATTTCAGTGGAAATCAAGAACCAAGACTAATTTACATTCATCAGGCAAAGTCTCCAATATATGTTTACATTTTTTCCTAAGAAATATTTAAACTAACCCAGGATTTACCACAAGTTGGATGGGTCAGGATAGAGGAAAAATACACCTAAGCTCTGATGTCCACCATTTTTACTTTATGGGTAATAACCTACTGACTGGCAAGTTGGAACCCTTCATATGAAGGCTGTGATGAGATATTATTACACCCCACCAGCTGGAGGAGTAGCTTCTAAACTCTAACAAAATTCAAGGTTTTGCTCAGTAAATGGAGTTTCTTGAGTTCCTGAGAAAGGATTCTCAGTGCATTATGGTCTCTCCAGCAGTACAGGCAAAAGTACCATCTCTTGGACCACCTCCCGTATCAAGAAATAGATTCAATACATTAGTAAACACTTTGTGAATTGAAGGCAGTATGTGCCCCCACTTAGACACTCTGTTTCATTTTTCTTGGCTTATCTTCAAATTAGCACGTTTTTAGTGGGCTCAAACAGGTTTCTTAAGAAGCTGACCAGTTAGCCATGCCATGCATGTCTACCTTTGGAGTCTCTGCATGTGTAATTATCCCCTTATGGTACAAGATTCTGCAGACATACTGAAATGCACTTGCTATCCCTGCCTGTTGTCTGGTAGCACAGGACAGGAAGGCTCTTGCTTCTTTAAGCACTGGAGAGTGGCATCAGACAAAAAGCTACTCACCCATAAATCTCACTAAATTCAATTCAGTGTGTTTGATGCTAGAATCTCTCCCAGTTTCTGCTATTTCTTGGTGACAATACAGTGCCTTCAAAGAGATGTGTTTTTTTTTTTTTAAGTTTTATTTTAACAAAGGGTACTGGGAAAACTAGAATGTTCAGTCTGAGAACATATTCTACTATTATGAAAATCTAGAATACTCGTTTTTTGCCATAAGAAACATTTACCTACCAACTAATGAATTTAAACACATATTCAAGTGTTCAATGGCAATTGGGATATCTGTAAAGTGACTGTTCATGATATTGCCCATTTTTTATTTCCTTTATTTTATATAATTAATAATAATTTAATAATTTCTATATACATATAATTAAAATATAGTAATATTTTATAAATATACTATAATTTATTATGTATATAAATTACATTTATATACATAATAAAATATTTATGATCATAAATACTTACAAATAAATATAATTATAAATTATTAAATAATATGAATATAATTTGTAAATATAAGATTTATTATATATAATTTATAGATATAATATAATTTCTTATATTTAAATTATATTCATATATAATAATATTTATATAAATTACAACATGATTTATAAATATAATATAATTTATTATTATATGTATGAATTATAATGATTTAATAATCTCTATAAATTTAATAATTTATGTAGATTTATGTAGATTAATGTAGAAATTTATATATATATATATATAATATATAAATAGAATATACATTTTTCTTTCCTTTATTATATAATAATAAAATTAAAATATATAAATAAACTTTGTTTAGGTGTAATTTATTTGAGCTTAAAGGCAATTACTTCCAACATCAAATGCAGGCTCTAGATATTTGAGAACTTTGAGTTACAGAGGAAAAGCTAGAATACCATTTATCTTAAATTTCAACTCATCATTCTTTGTTTTACCTGTACATTTGGAAGTTATAACTTAGTCATTAAGCTTGTATGAATCCATGGCATTAGGAGAGTAGTCCTTTTTTTTAAAATTGCTTTTATTTTTTAAATACACGACAGCAGAATGCATCACAATTCTTATTACACATATAGAACACAATTTTTCATATCTCTGTTTGTATGTAAAATATGCTCGCACCAATTCATGTCTTCATACATATAAAGCTGCTTTTTCCTTTTTTTGATAGAATGCTAGAATTCAATCTATATTAAGAAAAATCTGGATGACAGAGGTAACTTTCATCCTCTTAAATCAATAACTTATCATTATTTTTTTTTGTTGTTGTTGGTCGTTCAAAACATTACATAGTTCTTGATATATCATATTTCACAGTTTGATTCAAGTGGGTTATGAACTCCCATTTTTACCCCGTATACAGATTGCTGAATCACATCATTTACACTTCCATTGATCTACACATTGCCATTCTAGTGTCTGTTGTATTCTACTGCCTTTCCTATCCTCTACTATCACCCCTCCCCTACCAACCCCTCCCCTCTTCTCTCTCTACCCCCTCTACTGTAAATCATTTCTTCCACTTGTATTATTCTTCCCTTACCCCTCACTTCCTCTTGTATGTAATTTTGTATAACCCTGAGGGTCACCTTCCATTTCCATACAATTTCCCTTCTCTCTCCCTTTCCCTCCCACCTCTCATCCCTGTTTAATGTTAATCTTCTCATGCTCTTTGTCCCTACTCTGTCCTTAGTTACTCCCCTTATATCAAAGCAGACATTTGGCATTTGTTTTTTAGGGATTGGGTAGCTTCACTTAGCATAATCTGCTCTAATGCCATCCATTTCCCTCCAAATACTATGATTTTGTCATTTTTTTTAATGCAGAGTAATACTCCATTGTGTATAAATGCCACTTTTTTTATCCATTCATCTATTGAAGGGCATCTAGGTTGGTTCCACAGTCTTGCTACTGTGAATTGTGCTGCTATGAACATCGATGTAGCAGTGTCCCTGTAGGATGCTCTTATTAGGTCTTTAGGGAATAGACCGAAAAGGGGAATAGCTGGGTCAAATGGTGGTTCCATTCCCAGCTTTCCAAGAAATCTCCATACTGCTTTGGATTTAGCTATTGATTTGGTTATGCATGCATGTGCACACATAAAGAGACCCACAAAATAGCACAAAGAAAGGGCCTTGTTATATACTTGAAAACTTTATGACTTTAAATGTATCACCTTTAATATCCTTTTACGATTTTCGGTCAAAGTTGAGTCCTTTAGCACTTCAAACCACTGTCCCCGAATCATTGTCTTCTTTCCAATGCACCATGACAGGTTGAGTTTGTTCTAATTTCTCCTATAATTCATCTTTGATAGATTAAATATTTAAGACTCAAACCAAATTATCATAAAGAAAATTTGATTCTATGCAGATGTTGATTGTCCTCACATATATAAATTTATTATAATCTGGAAAATAATTTCAATATTCATACAGTAAGTTTTAAAGGAGAAGCATGTAAATTCTTATATTGAAAAACTAGCAAGGTTTGCCCTAGCATATATTAAAACAGAGAGAAAACAAAGTGGTCTATGACAGTCAGATTAATCACATAAAAAACAAAGATATTGGATGTAGCATATGAATGGCATTTTAACTAAGAGAAAAAATATTAAAAATCATTAGAATTTCTACTGATAAAAAATTGCAAATTTTAATTAAATATTTTATCCTAATGTCAAATAAAATACTTAAATCTTCATATATATTTAGGGTGTGAAAACATACACTTTAATATATTATTTAGAGGTTTAAAATTAGCAAATTTCCAAGGGAAACCTTGATAATATTACGGTCTCTCTCTCTCTCTCTCTCTCTCTCTCTCTCTCCTCTCTCTCTCTCCCCTCTCTCTCTCTTTCTCTGTCTTTCTCTCTCTCTCTCTCTCTCATTCTGAGGACCCTTAAAGTCAAAGGAGCCATCATAGCAACCCCAAGAAAAAGGAAATAAAATACAAATTCAGGATCTCAATAACTGTTTCCAAAAACTAACGAAATAAAAATATTAGCCAAAATATGCAAAGGCATGAATGAAAAATGGCCAGATGAATATTCATTATTATACCAAGTTTTCATTTTAAAAGAGCTTGGTTGATTCCTGTGTTTTGTTTTAAAATGGAATCATAAACAATGCCAAATATTTATCACTTTTATCTTTGATAAGCCAGGAATTTCTTAATTTTGCAAAGAGAAAAGGATTTACAATGCATAAAAACATCATTAAGTTTTTATTAAAGCTGAATTTACACATATACATATATGTATCAAATCCAAAATGCTATACAAGAGGATCTTAATTTTCTCTAGACTATAGATAATATTTGCCTCATAAAATTTATTATCTCATAATTTTAAAGCCATCTTAAATTTAGCATTAACTTTATAATCTTAAAAATGTGTAGATAATATTTTAAAAACGATTTTAAATAATTTCCCCAGGAAAGTATGGGTTAATTATGAGTTGAAGTATTTTCAAGAAGGCAAGAATGATCTGCTCTACAGAATGATAAAGAATTTGTACTTCATAAAGGTTGAAGTAGATTATCACTGTGGGCTCATTCAATTGTAAATTCTGAGACTACAGTCAATTTCTGTTTATGTACAGTATCTATGATTTATACATATCATGTTGGCTTTGATAAACAAAATTATATTCATATTTAGCACAGATGCACTTGATTATACAATGCCTAAATTATTGCCTAAGTCATTTCTCTTCATCTGTTTGCATACCATATTTCATTTATGTCAGATTCTTTAAAGATCCTAGAATTTAATATATATTTTCATGTTACCAGTCGGTATTTTCAGTCATTCAAAACACAAAAGGCAAGCTTTATAAATTCAAAGAACTTGTTCCCTTTACTTTTTTGTTAAATCCACTGTCTACAATGTATCTGGCAAATAATAGAACCCGATATTTATTAAATAAAAGAAATATTTGATAGTGAAGGTTAGGTTACCAGACATAAAGTAAAATAACAGTTCACATATCCACATCATGCTATTTTACATGCCTTCCTTGCAGTCATGACTTATCAAGAACCTTTTGAGATTTATAATTATAATTTCCATAAAACTACCTTATAGCACTTCAACAGTGTTCTGATTTGTTCTTATTTAATATCAGCTTCAAAATTCTACATTAAAGCACAGTATATTTTAAACTACTTGGCCTTTGGTAAAATGCCAAGTTTGATTGCACTGAGAATATGATCAATAGTTGTCATGTTCAGAGATTATAAAGCCAAGAATAAAAGCAAAAGGAAAGTCAGTAATATTGTGGTGAACCACAGCTTATTGACTGCAGCTGAGCCACATCATAAAACTCTCATTCAAGTCTTGGAGAGAAATACTTACGTGTTGCATCTAATTTTTCTCTGAGCTCTGTTTGGAGGAAGAGTAGTCTTGTGACAACCTGTGACAACCTTCTGTTAATAAGCAGTTGCTGTCAAATGATTTTTTTTATTGGCAGGAGTAACTGCTTGAGAAATATTTTCAAAACATACATACACAAAATGTGAATGCTCTATAATAAAGATACTGTATTTATTAAAGGTGAACATACTGATCCTCATTCAAAAGCATGTCAGATCTCTGGGAAAAATAATTCTCATTTCTTCCTAGATATATTCATTGAATTTCAGGTCTCTCAAAATTCAGACATTGAAGATCTGATCTAAGGTGACTATATTTGGAGATAAGGTGATTGGAGGGGTAATTAAGGTTAACTGAGGTCTTATGGCTAATTTCCTAATCAAATAGGAACAGAAGTGTGTACACAGAGGAAAGGCATTGTGAGCACAAATCCAAAAAGATGGCCATCTACTTGCCAACGAGGGGGCTTCACCAGAAACCACACCTGCCACTACCCTGATCTTGGACTTCCAGCCCCATATCTGAGAAAATAAATTTCCATCATTTTATCTACTCAATATGGTATACTTCTATGGCAACTTGAGCAGACCTATTCACCATTTGAGAGGAGCATACACTCACATCAGTAATATTCTCCCACAGTTTTTGATCTATTTATTATTCTAACGCAATTGGGATCAAATGTCATGAAATGTCAAGTCAGTGCTATCTAAGTATGTAGTCTCAGACTTTTTGTCATCTCCAAATACCATCTCTACTCTAGTCATCAATAATCCCCAAACTTGTCTCTTAGTCACAATGGCCTTAGTCACAATGATCTTAGTCACAATGGCCCTTGGTGAAGTTTTCAGAGCGCATTCAATAGTCAGGATTTAGGCATCTGTTAGGGTTCCCTTGGTGAGAGATTTATGGGGGTCTCTTAAGAAAACTTCAAATGGTAGGAGGTATCATTATCCTCTTAAGTGACTTCCTAAGCAGGCCATATGTAGCATCCAGTCATCATTCCAACTTATTCTGTGTCTTTACTGAGTTCACTGGTTCTATTTTTCTTCCACTATTATTCTACTTTCCATTAATATAACTGAATGCCAAGTAAACCAAAGTTGCTTTCATTCTAGTTGGAATAAACAAATGTTATAAGCAAAAAGGACACATGAGAAGAAGAAATCCTTTAAAGATAACAGATAAAAATCAATGTTGGCACTTACTTATTTAAGCAGCCAAAACTTTTCAAGATGAGGAACAGAAAGAAATACTGGCAGGAGCTATTAAAACATGCATAGTGACAGTGTCAAATCCACAAGCCATAGCTAAAAGAACCTCTTCTGACCAATGAAATAAAAATACCAGTGATTGGCTATGAAATCACTGGGAAAAAAAGAGGAATCAAAATAAAATGAAAATAGAAAGTGTCTAATAAGGTATAACATTATGTTGAAGTAGGAAATTTCTTTTTTTCCTAGAATATATACAAAGTTACAATCAAAATTATCTAAATAATCCTGGAGTGAATCATCAGATCACATGTGGAATAGATTTCTTTTATGATTGCTTCAATGATGAAGAATGGATACTGACTAGAAAGTACGTAATTTTCAAAATAATAAGGAGCATTGATTTTATGAGCTTCGAGCTTCCATTGAAAAATGACAGTTCCTGATTATAACCCAAAATTCTATTCTGATTTAAATCCATTAATTTTATTTTTTAGCTGGCTTCCAAAATATTTTCATATTCCTTTTTATTGTGATAGGTGCAATGTATAGAAATACACATCTAATAAAACACTATACAGAAATATACCCTCAATTGGATATGTCAAAGACAATAGTAGTGCAAACATATATTTTCTTAAACAAGTGTCCTGAAAAATTAAAGTGAATGGAGTTATACAACATGAATAGTTTTCATAGCTTGGTTTTAGCTCAGCATTACATTTGAGAGTCATTAATCTTGTGTGTGTATGAGTATTAATACTTAGGAGTGGATTTACTAAGTCAGAGTATAAGTATTGCCAAATGTAGAAAATGTAAATCTGCAAGCTGTTTACCAACATAGTTATACCACTAGAACTCTAAGTAGGTTTCCATTGTATCACATCCATCTTTTAGCAATTCAGGGTAATATGTAGCAGCATTGCTTTGTGGATTTAATTTGAATTCTTTTTTTTTTTTTGAGGGAGAGAGAGAATTTTTTAATATTAATTTTCAGTTTACAGTGGACACAACATCTTTATTTTTTTTTAAAGAGAGAGTGAGAGGGGGGACAGAGAGAGAGAGAGAGAATTTTTAATATTTATTTATTTTTTCTTAATTCTCGGCGGACACAACATCTTTGTTGGTATGTGGTGCTGAGGATCGAACCCGGGCCGCACGCACGCCAGGCGAGCGCGCTACCGCTTGAGCCACATCCCCAGCCCAACATCTTTATTTTTATGTGGTACTGAGGATCAAACACAGCGCCCCACGCATGCCAGGCCAGCGCATTACAGCTTGAGCCACATCCCCAGCCCAAATTTGCATTCTTTTCATTATCGTTTTTGTTGTTTGTAACTTTGATGCCTAGCGTAATCGAATCTTTTCAGAAAACTTTTCACTGACCAAAACAAAAGGTTAATTATAAGGGAGGAAAAGCTAAAGACAAAATCAAGAAATTTGATAACCCTGACAACAAATGTCTCAAAAGTAATATTTTTTAGCATTAAAGAAATATAATGTAGAACCAGAGCTCTTGGGTTTTAAATTTTAGCCAGTCAAGATTCAAGGTGATCAACATATGGACCACTCCTGGTCCCATTCATCATGTCCCCCTCCACCCTGTACTGGGGATGGAAACCAGGGGTGCTCCAACACTGAATTACAACCTCAGCCCTTTTTTTTTGAAACAGGATGTCACTAAGTTGCCAAGACTGACCTCAAACTTGTGATCCTCCTGCCTCAGCCTCCTGAGTAGCTGAGATTATAGGTTTTCATCACTGTACCCAGCCTACTCCTGAATGATAAGACTAAATTTTGTCTTTTAAATGGTCTTAATCAGTTTAAGCATGCTGCCTGTGACAGATTAGATATTTGATGTGCCAATTGAGTGTTTAAAAATATTTGCATCATAGAAATGTATATATAAATGATTTAACATGTATTTTCACAGGTGTGTTTCTGTATAAAGTTAGGACATTAGGGAAAGTTATACTTAATACAATGAATGGCATAAGCAACTAAATGAAACCTAAAAATTGGCCTTTTAATTTATATATGTTTTTACAAAACTTGTCAATAAAAATAAATGTGATGTTTTTAAAAAGAGATATCTGAAGTATGAAAACATTGGACTTGTTGCTGTCTCTGACACATAGGCACTTACATGGGCCAGACAGAGGCATTAAATGTCTGAGGGCTGCACCCTTCTGAGAACAAGCAGGCAGACCTGCACCCTAGAAATTAAGTAAAACAAGAAACATGCCCACAGAGGAAATGTTTTAGATATAAGTAATCACAATTATGGAAACTGGAGGAAGAGTATTCTAGAGAGCTCATATTGTAAATCTCCTGGTACAATCAAAAGGAAAATGTCTTTGGAAGAAGATAAAATCAATCCAGGCATCAAATTACTTCTATGATAATTTTGAAAATACAATGTTTATCAAATTATGCAAAACTATGAAGCAAGGTTATTTGGCACTATTTTTTCTTGCTTCTAAAATCCAAAACAACTTTACAAAATATAGACAGACAGTTTTTAATTTATGTGGAGGATTGCTTCAGATGCTGCTGTGAATAACAAAATTCATAGATGCTCAAGTTCTTCATATAAAATGATATTGTATTTGAACTTACACATCTTCATATATACTTGAAATCATCTCTAGATTACTTATAATACCTAATACAATATAAATGTATGAAGATGGTTGTTATAGTAAGGAGGAAGAAAGGTATGGGCTTGTAGCTACTAATTTTCACATTGTTGTTCATAAGCAACTGCTTTGCCAATGTGAACATTTCTAGTATCATTAACTCCATTTTCCTCCTTTCTAATACAGAAGCAAAATCTCAGTGAGAACATTCTCCACTGCACAACTTTTATGAGAGGCAAATCATAATAAGTAAAATTCAATAGTAAGAATTGCAAATTCCTTCCTACAGATTGACTTAAATAGGGGCAGGCAATGCCCTCTGACTAGTGAAAAATAATTGCTGGTTTTCAAAAGCCTTCTTGGAACTGAAGGACACTCACAGAGATAGTTCCTCCTCTGCTGTTGAAAGAAGCATTTTAAAGAAGCATGTTAAAGAAGCATTGGACTGTGATGCCTGGAAATAGAGCCACCATCTGCTGATATTCAAAGAAGCTATGCACAGCAGAACAGAGAGATGGAAAGAAACTAGGTTCTGGATGAAATCTCTGTACTGTGAATTCAGAAACTTTGTGGCCACACTGAATTCAGAAACTTTGTGGCCACACTGAATTCAGAAACTTTGTGGCCACTCTGAACCTTGTGGTTAACTGAGTAAAGGAAGTATTATCATTACTTATGCCAACTTGATCTGAGGTGTAATCAAATTCATCTTCCTGATAAAATCAAAAATTTCAGTCCGTTCTTCTGCATAAATACCTTGTATTCATTTGTTTTTTGCAGTAATTTGAAAGATCAACATTATGCTTTCTGTTTACAAAATTTGGAGAAAGCAATGAGAAGTAAATCACCCCTATTTATTGTATATTTTGATATAAAAACAGAACCACTTTAGATATATTTTTATTGAAATCTGCTGATTAGATTTCATAATAAAAACTTTTTCACCTATTTGGAAACAATTATTTTTCTTTCAGCATTTCTTATAATGGACTAACTCCAAAATTTTTAAATTTTGTTCCTATTCATCTTTTCTTCAATCATTTTCTATATTTATTGAGTCCTTTAATTTTCTCCACAGTCTTCTTAAAATGTGAACATTGGGAAAGAAGGAGTAACTGAAAAAGAAAAAAATCTAAATAATAGTTCTTAGGAGTGTCACAATGATCCCAGTTTTCCAAGGGAAATATAGATGCTTAATCTATTTAACATATGTATTGAGGAAGAAGAGTAATCAGTATCTCCTTGAATTATAAGATCCAGCAGGGCATTTTGGCATGAAGTTATCCAGTAAATGGACTTTTAAGCAGATAAATGAAATTAATAAATATTCTCTCCAAAGTGAGATTCATTGGTGATTATATATCTTAGATCCATTAGCATTCTGAATTTGATATAAGATTAGTTAATGATATAAAAACCAATGAATTTATTTGTTCGTTTTACCAATTTTGGAGAAAATAAAGGAGATTACAATGTCATTAGTTATTTAAGAAAATGTCTATCTTCTAAATATCAATAATCTTGGCATCTCATATGGATTGCGTTATTTATTTTATCTCTGATGTGGAAACAATTTATTACCATGTGTCTTCTTTCATATTTTTACAATGCTCAGTGGACAGTGATGAATTATATTTATTTAGATCACAGAAATAAATCTGGGGAGTCCTATTTAATATCTAGTCCATCAGATGCATATGTATTGATTGATTTTTTATTTGTGTATATAATAATGAATCACATACTTGAACAATCAAAAGCAAAGCAAACGTTGTCCAAATAGATCAAAGACTACTTTTAAGAATGATTTAAATTGAAACACCTTTACTTTTTAATGTAAGGAACTAAGTCGCAAGGAAATATACAGTGTAATGTAGCACCTTGGTAATAGTCAAGTAACATGCTAGAAAGGCAGATCAGTGAGTAGGGCTCTCATATTGTTATATTTTGCTATGGATTCATTTGACAGCATTGTGGAGATGAGTGAGCACTCTCATACAAACTAACATACAAATTGTGAAGGCAGCTATGTTTATTAAAATAAAATTTCAACACTTCTGTGACATGATAGCGTATGTACATCTCTAATAATAAATTGAATAAGAAAAGGGATCCTTGTCTCTGATAATTTTATGCTAGTATTTAGTAGCCCAATTTGAGATAACGATAATAAGTGCAAGTAATATAAAAATATCTGTAATTTGTATTAGTGACAAATTTCAAGTATTCATAGCAGTAATGTAATTTGTTTTCTTGATTCATTAAAAGAAACTATAAAATTTCCATTATGTATTAGTAAAAATAAAGACATCATTTCTCAGACAAATTCCCAGGCCCACTATTTCTGTCTACCAACATTTTGGGAATATAAGGTTTCAATAATGAGATTCCATGAGATGAGCAAGGGCTTTGTCCAAACCTGAACTTCAAACCTCACTTTATGGAGTACTTATTCTGCAATCTTGGAAAAGTCCTTCCATTTTCTGAACTCAATTTTATAACAAATGATAGAAAAGCATAATCATGGCTATCTTTCAGAGTTATTTTGGATTTCAGCTATTTGTGGTATTAGATAAATATGCTCTCTAGATTCCACTGTCCTTGTTGGATTTTAAAAGCATATTGTAGACGCTCAAATTTTAAAGAGCAGCTTGAATCATCAGGACATTTAAAGTCCCAGTGGTGTGGATGCACATGTCTGCTTCTGTGTATAATAAGTGTACGCATATTTCAGTTCTACCTCTGGGTATTGCGTACTCCATGTAATTCCATTCTTCTCTCTTTTCTTCTCATCCAGTCATACTTCCTACCCTTTCAGAACAGTCCTTTCCTCTAAGTTTTCAAGAGTTACAACATAAAACAGCAACCTAAAGCTACCCTAAGAAATACCCTAAGAATTGCCTTGAGGCCAGGTATAGCCCAGAGAATTTTGCTGTTGTTTTCTCTGATGTCATTGAGCTTTCCATAAAGCTCCACTGATAGTGCTTGAACTGTCTCCTCCAGGCTTTATCTGCTCTATGCAGATGTACTAGTTTCCTGCTGCTGCTATAACAATAACCACAACCTTATGTATCTGACACAATACAAATTTGTTATTTTGTAGTTCTGAAGGTTAGAATACAAAAATGGTTCTTAACTGGGCTGTGATCAAGGTGTCTGTATAGCTGTCTTCCTCTCTGGACACTGTAGGGAAGAATCTGTGTTCTTGGCTTGTCTATCTTCTAGATTCCACCTAGCTTTCATTGGCTCAGACCCCTCTCCTCTCCCCAAAGCCATCAATAACTGCTTCTTTTCCATTGCCCTGCTCTGAACCAGACTCTTCTGGCTTCCTTACCACATTTAAGAACCCTTGTGTTTATATTGGGTCTAGACAGGTCAAGTAGGCTCCTCTCTCTCTCAAGGCCAGCTGACTAGAACCCTTAATGACTTCAGCTGTTTAACCTCCTTTGCCTGTAACATCATAGAATCACAGATTATGGATTTAGATGTGGGCAACTTTGGGAGAATATCATTTTATTATCATACCAGGGGATGAAGCAATGCTCTTTAATATGCAAACATGGACTACCTTAAGATGTTTCTTCCAACAGAAATTTTGGTAAGGAAGTAATTTTACCCAAAGGAATGATGCTAAAGGGGTAATTCCAAGCCTCACAATGAAAGAGTGAAAGACATACTCAGGAGTGGTTCCAGGCATACTAGTTTCAAATCACATTTGATGGGTAACGTTGGATTCTAAATGCATGATGTGCTTTTCATAAATAATAACAAAATCAGTGTTTGAAAATCAATGTAGCATGGAAAAATGTCTGTGTGTCCTTGATAAAACACTTGGTAATGGCACATATTGAAGACCAAACTCTTGATTCAGATGTAGGAAGTAAAATTGCAGGTGTTCATTGCAATGTTTTATTAAATTTGATTGTGATAGTTCCTTGATTCTCATATATGTAAGTAAAATTTGATGTATGAACAAATTTCTGTCTAATATCAAAATATGTAAATTATATTAGCTATAATATACACATTAAAAATCACTTTGTATAGGCATTTGTCAAAAGCTACTTCTTCAGCCTTACGTACCATAATTTGCAGTACCCAGAGGAGTCAATCAATGAAATTACCCCTTCAACAAGATAAATCTTTCTGAGTTTCATATTATTTTCTCTGTGTCTGTATAAGTTTGCATGCCTATTTGTATTCCTTGGGTAAATTTAGAGAACCCATGTTACTAAATTACTTCAGTATGCCAGAACTGAATAAAGAAAATACTTGAAATAGGTGGGAATTTGGCCATAATATATCAGTTGGGTGTTTCAACTCTTTTGAAACATTACTGTAGTAATGTTTCAAAACTATGATAAAATCCTAGTGGCATATAGCATACTCATATGTCAAGGATTAGCTGAGGGTCAGGCAAATGCCATCCAAAAGTCTGGGAATGAGCCAATTGTGGACTGGCATAAGAAGCTAGAGTGACTGAAGACTCATCTGTGCTCCATGTAGCTCTCATCTTCTCAGACACAGGTTTCTGGAGAAGGAAAATTCTCAAGGGTGCAATTTCCAGTATGCAAATACATTTCAAATTCTACTTGCATCATATCTGGTTGTAAACCATTGACCAACTCAAGCAAAACACATGGCTGAACCTCATGTGAACCTTATTTGTACTATTTACAGAAGTAAAAAATATTTTTAAAAAATAATCTTACCATCATTAACCTTTAAAACCAAAAGGGTTGTGCATGGCATGGTGGTGCATACCTGTAATCCCAGCAGCTTGGGAGGCTGAGGCAGGAAGTTCAGGAGTTCAAAGCCATCCTCTGCAACTTACCAAGGCCCCAAGCAACTTAGCAAGACATTGTCTTTAAAAAAAAGATAAAAAAGGGCTGTGGATATGGCTGAATGGTTGAGCACCCCTGAGTTCAATCCCTGGTTCCAAAAACCAAAAACGAAACAACAACAATAACAACAAAAAGTAAGAGTTGTCAAAGGAGAATTTTTTAAGATATATTTTATATTTATATATCTAATACTATTTCAAATCTCTATAATGTTTCTTTTTGCCAGTAGCTTGTAGGGCTCTCTAAATATGTGCAAAAACTAAAATAAGGATTAAATGATGTTTTTTAAAGACTAGTCAATTAGATATGCCTTTTTCTCAACCTATTTTTTTATTTCTATGCCAAAGCAGTATTCATTGTTCTTAGACTTAAAACCATGCCCCCAAATTCACCCAATTTAAACTTGTGTATAGTACAAAGAAAAGGTTCTGTTGTTAGATGAACGAATAAAGAAACTATGATATATATTTATATATATGATGAAATATTACTCAGCCTTTAAGATGAATGAAATTATGGAATTTGCCAGTAAATGGACTGGAGAATATTATGCTAAGTGAAATAAGCCAATCCCAAAGAACCAAAGGCCTAATGTTCTGTCTGATATGTAGATGCTAATTCACAATAAGGGGGAGTGAAATAGAGCTATTTTGGACTAGACAGAGGGGAATGAATGTAGGGAGGGGGCATTGGGGTACGAATTCTAGTAGAATGAACTGGACATCATTACCCTATGTGAATATATAATTTCATAACCAATCTAACTCCACATCATGTATAACCAGATGAATGAGGTTATACTCCATTTATGTATGATGTGTCAAAATGCATTCCACTGTCATGTGTAACTAATTAGAACAAATAAAATATATTTTAAAGATTCTGGTGTTAACATATGAGTAAAATAATTATTTTCTGAAATGATTATGAATACACTTCTAGGACATGTGATTAATTTAAACAAATTATCACCTTTACCTTGTAAATGCATAGGAATATTAAACAGATGTATTTTCAAAAGAAGACAATAGCTTCTATTAAAATTTAAATCCAAAAATTTATCCAAAGCATACATGAATCTTTGTCTTATAACTATCATCAAGACTCTACTTTCTTTTTAAAATTAATTTATTTTTATTAGTCATTACAACTATACACAATAGTGAAATCATTATGCCCTATTTGTACATGTATCTAACATGATTTGATCATTCTCATTCTGGTGTACCTTCTCTTTCCCACCCTCTTTCTACACATTTTTCTCTTCTTTCTTGTTTTTTTTTAATTTCTTGGGGGATTGAACCCAGGATGCTAAACCAATGAGTCACATTCCTAGTTCTTATTTATTTATTTTTTTAATTTTGAGACAGGTTCTCCTTAAGTTGCTTAGGTCTTCATTAAGTTTCTGAGACTGCCCCTGAATTTATCCTCCTGCCTCAGGCTCCTGAGTCACTGGGATTACAGGCATGCAATAATGCCCCGGTTCATTTATTTTAATAGTAATTACTTTAATACTGATACCATTCCTCATTTTCAGATATTTCAGAATCTTAATCTTTTCTTCCTTTAAATCATCTATCAATGTGTATATGCAGACATTTCCAATTTACAGAAATATGATAATTAATTCAAATCATTATCCTAACTAAATTTACTAAAAACAAAACCAACAAACAAAAATATTTATAAACTACTTTTCAAAATATTAAAAAGTAATGTCAAAAAGTAAACAGTGAAGGGAACATGGAACAAGCATAGGTACCACTTTTTTTCCCAATTCATTTCAATATTATGGAAAATTAAAACCTGTAGATTAATAGCTTGAGGATAAAAAAGTTGAGATATTATGCTAGGACTTTTGGAACTGAGGAGTTTAGCAGGAGAATCTCTCCATAGTAAGCTTAGACAGCTAAGGACTAAGCCCTCAATACAAGAATGAATAAGTAAAAAAATCCCTCACAATATGAGCGCTCTGGACTGAATTTATGATATCAAGTTTAAATTTCATGTATAAGTTCCTATATTAGTAGTGTCTTTAGTAACTTTGTAGAAACAAATAACAATTATTTCTGGAGGAATGCATCATAATTTTATGTGTTAAGTTGTATCTGCAAATAATTTTTGAGTCATAGTGTCCAGCATAACATAAAGATCATTAGAATTAGAAACTACACTATATGACAAAGAATCAACAGAGACAACAGACAACACAAAAAGACCTATATATTCATTTTTTAGGTATTATATTTAACATATATTAAATAAATTAGGCTGTTTAAAAACATAAAGGTTAAACTCATTTAATACATAAAATAAGCAATACATAATTATTGTTTGCTTACAATACAGTTTGTGTGTGTTTCTCAATGAAGAAGATCAACAAGAAGGGAGTAGCAACTTCTTCCTTACTTTCAAACACATACACATTATTTGGTATTTCATTCCTAGTTGTGAGTGAAAATGATGGAGTGGTTGTACTTCATGTCTTGGTAAAGTTTAATTTTATCTAAATTAAATAGATAATAATATGTTATACAAAGTTATGCATTTCTATGTTCCTAAAGCCCGTTTATAATTTAGAAGTTTCTAGTTATAAATATGTGGCTATCCTAGTTATTTACAAAATTATTACACTTTTACTAATGTATAATTTTCTATAATAGCAACTTCCAGATATAATTTTGCAGCTTTCTTTTATCCATGAGATAATTTTTTTCAATCATCCCTAAACTCTGGCCAGTATTTTTTTTTCATATTTTGAAAGTTATTCTCTCATTTCAAAAATAAATTCACATAATATCAGGTTATAGTAATTTCTTAAAAAAAATTATTCTTACATTTGATAAATTACAGGAGTGATTTTAAGATATCTGAATTTAAGCTGGGTACAGCAGCTTGGGAGGCTGAGACAGGAGGATCAGAAGTTCAAAGCCAGCCTCAGAAAAAGTGAGGCACTAAACAACTCTTTGAGACTCTGTCTCTTAATAAAATATGAAATAGGGCAGGGGAAATCAAGCTGAAATCAGCTAATCCTATCCTAGAATTACCTAACATCTAAGAATTCTACATGAATTAAAACCTAGTAAGTAATGTGTATCTTAGCACTTAGCACTTTTATGATACATTTTAGTTACTGTATTTTATTTTATTTTTTTGTATAAATCGAAAAGTTTCATGTTAGTCAGAATTTTCCTTTAGACATTTTCTCACAAAATTGTTATCTTTTATTCTTTGATAGATTTATCTTCCCAATTTGAAGCTACTAATTGATAGTTTTATAAGTTCAACTACTGGCTCTTTACAAAAGAGTCTTCCTAAGGTTTATTTGCTTTTGTATATATACTCAAAGTATTCTGCTTTCCAAACAAGGTATACTAATATAAACAAAGAATACATATACAGCAGAGTGATTTAGATGATATGTTGTTATTATACCCTCTTTAAGAAGATATTTTTCTCTCTTTTTAAGTCAGTTTACAGTGATGATTCATCTTTATTATTTATAATCAAAGCCCAATAGCATTAATTAATTTTGGGTATCCTAAAATTGATGAAGCCTTTCAACTGAATTTTTCTTGAAACTTGATATTTTTAAATATTTAATACTTACTTAATATTAATCCAAAACTAATTCATAGACAATAAATATTTAATATAAAGAAATATTAAAATAATATAATTATTTCCTAATTTTACAAATACACTTATTTTTTAATTATTAGAAACCTGTGTCTAATTAACATAAAAATTACATCTCAAGAATACTTCAGCAACAGCTACAATGTAGAAATTTATTATTCAGTTTAAACAAAAAGCACTCTAATAAATAATTTTTTCTAGCTAGCCAAGCTTTTTATGCACTAAGTTACCTAACAAAATTAGTAACTTCCAAGAAGTGCTTGACAGTTCTTTCAAGCAGAATTAGTGTGCTTATTTCTGTATCGATAGCATGTTTTTCTCTTTATATTTATTCACTTGTCTCCCCAACTACATTTTATGTTTCTCAGGGTCACACTGTTAGTTCTCCTATTAAAGAGTTTACACAGTTGCTCACTGGAGAGCTTCTTAAGACTAAGTGAAAGAATCCAGTTTGCATTTAAAGTATTCTTACTGATAATACATGCTCCTGTAACTCACTATGGTATTAGATAATGTGCCCTTTTTGATAATTCTAGAAAGGAGGAAAATATTTTCTATTATCATTCGATGGCAGAATTGAAGACTGAATATTTTACTAGTTCACGCAATGAATAAATTATACAATTTACATCCTAGAGTCCCCTCATTTGAACTCCACTTTCCTCTTTTCCTTCCTTCATTTTTTTCCCCCGGGCCTGCACAGCAAGACAATGAGGCAACATGCCGATTATAGTTCTAGACTTGCTAGTCCGAGAAAATAACATGATAGATATTGCTAAAATTGAAAAGCCTGATAAAGCAAACAAAGGAAAAGTATAGAATTGAAGTGAGAACTTTGAGTGTTGCTATATGTAAAATCTACTTTTTCTCCAACACAGAACAGATTCTGGAATATACCACTCCCATTTTTAACACAGATGAAAGTGTTTAAATGTATTCTCTGCTTTTGTATAAAATAAAATGTGCTGAAGCAACAAATCTGATAGAGACACATACATCTCTTTTCCCCTCATGTCACATTCATTTTTTTTCTGTACGTAAGATAGGCAAATAGATTAGATAGATGATAGATAAATAGACGGATGTAGCACACTTTTTAAGTGCATATGTAGTTTGCTATCCCTTTTGGAGTTCTCTTTAGAAAGTTCACTTGAAATGTTCTGTTATGGTTTAAATACGAGGTATCCCCCAACAGTTCCTGTGTCAATGCAGGAATGTTGGGAGATGAAATGATAGAAATGTGAGAGTTATAATCTAATTAGTATAACCTAGTTTGAATGAACCAATTAGGTGGTAACTATAGGCTGGTGGGGCATGCCCTGGAAAGGTTCATCTGCCAGGTGGCCCCTTCCCCTTTCTTTTTGCTTCCTGGCAACCATGAGTTGAGCAGTGCTTTTCCAACATCCCCTTCTGCCATGATGTTCTGCCTTACTTTGGGCCCAGTGAAGTGGACTTAGCCGATCATGGACAAAACCTCTGAAACTAAGTCAAAATAACTTTTCCTCTTCTAAGTTGTTCTGTTCAGATAGTTTGTCAGTTATTTTGGTTATAATGATATTAAGGTGACTAAGACATAATTATACTCACAAAGGCCTTTGACACACAGTACTGAATTACCGAAGTTTCACATTTTTATCTATGGCCGGAAAGAAGACACTAGACATGAAGAGCCATCAACTTCGTTTGAACAACACTCACGATGAATCCTTTCTCAATCATTTTATGTATAACCATCCTACAGGTAGCATAAATATAATGTAGGTTAGCGATTTTTGAAAAAGGGTAAATTTTCAATGATATTAGTAGAATTATGCAAAATACCCACAAGAGGAAGCCTAGAGAAAGGATCAATTCTTTGTATGTTTATGGATTAAAAATTAGCAGTTTAGAACATGTTCTAATAGAAATAGCTGCATGAGCTTCAGCCTCCATTCATTTTATGGTAGCCTGACAATAATGAATGACAGGAACACAAGCTGTCAGGAGTGGTGCACATAGACAGGGTCCTCATTAAAGAAAGTAATGGTGATATTGATAGTTCCCAGCAGTGACTCACCATAGAGACAAATGCCCATGCAAGGATCCGACAGATGGTGAACGACACTTTTGTAATTGGATACTAAGTTGGAAGCTGGCAGATAATGTTCGTGTCCTAGATTTATATTTTACTAATTTTATGGGCCTATGAGAGTCTTAATTTCTATATAAATTGAATATACTTTTGTATTTTTCCTCTCCTCAATTGTCATGTATTCATGGCCTTTTTTTTCCATTTTTACACAATGCAAATATTCCTGTGATGTTTTTCCAGAATATTTTACCATGACCTTTACAAAGTAAGTTTTCTTATTTGAAGCAAACATTAGGTAAATGAGAATGAACTAAAAAAAATCTCAAAAATTCTCTAAATAATATCATAGGTTTATTTTGAAACATTTTCATTATGTGTTTGAACAATAAACTTCACTGAGTCAAACAGTTCCAAATCAAGTATATACCGGGGATAAATTCCTTTTTAGAGCACTGGAATAAATCACTCTTATCATGATTACAAACTCTCAAATTTCCTTTAGCTACAAGTGTGTTATCAACATGAACTTTTACATACTTGGACTTAAGTAATATCAACAGTAATTTCTTATGGCAATTTCTAATAAAATATAATTATATAAAAGTATTTATTTCCTAAAATGATTCTGCTACTGAAATAATATCTGCTTCCAATAGTCATTTTCTAATTTACTACTACTATATTTGCTTATAAAAGTCTTTTTTTAAACTTGCTATCACAACATTCTAAAGAACTATGTGGAAAAGTTTATAATAGCACAATAAGGGACAGTTCTTAGTTGACCCCAATTAGCTGTATGTGGTCCAAGTATGAACTAAAAGCATCTATGTGAAGGTATACTTTGCAAGTGAAATCCAAATATGCAAAGGAGAACACACATGAACAGAGGCAATCCACTGAATATGTATATGTTAGCCATTGCTTTTGCCCCCATTACATACAGCCTGTGTGGTGCCCCATCAGCAGAGAAATTTTCTGTACATCTTTCATCTTGGTGTTGCTTTCTGTTACCTTTTCGTGTTTAAGTTGACAGTTTTTTCATTTCTTGGTATGAGAAAGCTTTCCCTCTTATCCTGGTCATTAGGTCTTGCTGAATTGCTTAGAGCCTTGCTAAGTTGCTGAGGCAGCTTTGAACTTGTGATCCTCCTCCCTCAGCCTCCCGAGCCACTGGAATTACAGGCCTGCACCACCACACCCAGCCTTCATATGACTTTAATGAATGTAAATATGCCCTTCTGAACTATATGGCATTTCTTCTTAGACAAGGTGGTTTCTGCTGAATTTGCATGGCACTGTGTGCTAGCGAAAGCTTCAGCCAGCTGAACTTACCTTTCAGCATGGAAAAAATAAATTTATAATTTAATAATTTAACTGGATAGGAGGGTAATGTTTCCATGTAGACAAAACCCCCAAATTATAGAAAATTCAGCTTTAAAAATAATATCCACCACATTTTCTAACTATTAAGGTCCTTTAAAGATATTGCATGCCAGAGATAGGTGGGAAGGACTGAAGGAAATTGCTAGAGTCATTGTTATCTTGTACAGCCAAGTTAGATCTTTCCTCTGGCACATTACACAACCATGACCTGTAAACAGAGAGGAAGTTTGGGATGATGAGTGGCCAAAGTTAAGAAGGGATTTTTGCAAATATCATCACAGGTGTATTCTACCTTTAAGTAAGATTTCATCAGCAGTTGCTATATCTAGCAGGAAATATGTAGTTCATGATCCCTTATCTCATATCTGAGTTTATTATTATTTCCATCAGTCTCTTAATTTAAAAGTAAAATAGTAGCACTGGAAAAGGAGAGTTCTTTGCTTTACCTAGAGAATTGGCACAACTTTTTTTTTTCTATTTTGACAGGCTGGAGCAATTCTATTACCTGTTTTATTTAGGCTACCAGGAAGCTCAAGGCCAAATTTTGAACACAAAGTAACAACCAAAGGGCCCAGCAGCCTGATGATACATCTTCTAGCTCTGACACTTGGTCTTATTTTGATGTTCTAACTTTTACATTTTCTGGTGGGCACAGTTTAGATTTTACTCTTTCACATGTTTCTTATGGGTCAGGAAACCCGCATAATTAATTGTCCAATCCAGGACACTTTTCACAGGAGTGAAAATGAGAGCTATTAATAATTTCCCCAGGGGAACAGACATAAAGTGGGATTAACCTTACAAAACAAGACATGTGGGCATCTTGTTATGTACAGGGTGGATCAAATGGAGAGTTAAAAAGTCAGGCACGGTGGCCCACCTGTGATCCCAGCTGCTCGGGAGGCTGAGGCAGGAGGAGCCCAAGTTCAAAGCTAGGCTCAGTGACTTAGCAAGGCCTTAAGTAATTTAGTGAGACCCTGTCTCTAACTAAAATGTAAAAAAAGGGCTGAAGACATAGCTCAGTGGGTAAGCAGCCCTAAGTTCAATCCCCTATACCATTAACGACAAACAAACAAAAAAGCAAGCAAGCATTTTAAGACAAATGTCAGGCCTCCACCTGTAGTAACATATACCAGTTCAACCCAAAACTTGGGGAAAGCTACTTTTCTTATCTTTTTTTTTTCTTTTTGCTGTACCATGGATTGAACTGAGGGCCACTCGACCACTGAGTCCCATTCCCAACCCTATTTTGTATTTTATTTAGAGACAGGGTCTCCCTGAGTTTCTTAGGGCCTTGCTTTTGTGGAGGCTGGCTTTGAACTCACAATCCTCCTGCCTCAGCCTCCTGAGCTACACCTGCAGTATGTATCATCTATGACTTTTTTGATTTCAGGGCAGGGGGAGAATCCTAAAAACATGGCATAAAATTTCCAGATACTAACTAAATACATTCTTAAATCGCATTGATACTGTTAAAATGCTAAATAGAACAATCCAGTGTCCCTAGGAGACACATGTATTGGACCCTAAAATTGGAGCTTACCATGTATTCTAAAGGCTCATCCAACTGAGAAAAAGAGGATTCCCAGTGAGGAGGGACTGTTCCCCTCAAGATCCTTGTGAAACATGAAACCATGGGTCCTGATAACGCATCTTCTAGCTTGCAGGGCCGGAGCCAGAAGAAACCACTTCCACCTTATACAAAATGAGCCCTCTGCTCTGAAGTTCTCTGAACAAGCTTTTGCACTGAGATTGGGACGGGATTTTCTCTGCTTTGTGTCCCTTTCACTTTTCCAATGCACGCCCCCCGCCCAAGTATTCAGAAGCAGTCTCCTTTACTCAATTAACAGGAGCACCCTAAAGAGCAAATGACTCAGAGGAGTTTCAATGGCACGATGTGGCACTGACCCTGGAGGAGGTGGATTATATTTTTCCCCCAAGTCTCTCCCAGCACACAGCAAGGACAAAGGCCTCTAATTGAGGTCTTTAATGATCGGCTCTTAACTTCTGAATGGGAGGATCTTTGTTTCACTTTGAAGCTCAGACTCCTTTTGGTGAGAGCTTCACACTGGGGTGATTTTCTTTGTCTGCCCTTTCCAATTAGGGAGTGATTTATCTCTCTTCACTTTCCTCATTTCTTCAAGAATGGCTTTAAGACTTTAAAAAAAAAAATCCCAACACAAAACCAAACCAAAAGGGCACTTCTTTTGGAATGGAATATTCTGGAATCAAAGTTTAAGAAGCACTTATAAAGCATCTACTATTCGAAATATAGTAATACAGCACTTAGTATATAATTTGGTTCCAAGGTAGGCACCCGATGAATTTTAATTCGTTAAAAATAATCACTGGATTTGCTGCTAACAGCAAAGGTCTTGTTGATGTTCATTGTTTGTTTTGTAGTTGTAGATGGACAGCATGCCTTTATTTTATTTGTTTATTTTTATGTGGTGCTGAGGATTGAACCCAGGGCCTCACACATGCTAGGCAAGTGCTCTACACACTGAGTGACAGCCGGAGCCCAACAGCAAATGTTGATCAAAAGACTTGATTTTAAACTTCAACAATACAAGCAGCTAGGATATATAGTTAGGTTTAAAAAGTAACATGCGCCTCGCTTTAAATTCTGGGATACTGATTTCATATAATACACACAAGATCCGCAATCTGTTTGAAAAGTCTGAATTGATACACATCAAATTATTTTTTTGGCATATATATAAAAAAAAGAAAAACATTATTTTTCAGCAGAAATTTCTTAAGGGGATAAGAAAAATGGTGTCAAAAACTTTCACTTTTTGTGCTTGAATTTTTCTGAATATGAACACTATATCTCCAACTATAAAAATGCAAAGGATATGCTATGTAGAAAATCTAAGGTTTATTCATTTTTACCTATAGCTACAATGTTAGTTTTATGAACCAGTCTTTGGGCTTTTTTCTTCCTTGGAGACCATTGTGTGTGTGTGTGTGTGTGTGTGTGTGTGTGTGTGTGGTGCTGGGGATTGAACCCTGGGCCTTGTGCATGAGAGGCAAGCGCTCTACCAACTGAGCTCTATCACCAGCCCAAGACTAATATTAAACAGACAAGATATTTATACTATACTGTGAGCAAAAATAAACTTATCATTATTTATAATTTGTACCATAGAACATTTACTTAGACCATTGCTTATAAACCAGTGGTTTATAGCTCTGTTATTTTTGTAAATAAAATGCAGATTTTTCTTATACAAAAAACACACTGTCAACATTAGATATGAGCAGCACCCAGCGCAATTGTACCACTTTTACTCTAAAATAAACATTTTTTTTTGTACTGGGGATGGAACCCAGGGGCACTCAACCATCGAACCACATCCCCAGTCCTTTATATATTCTATTTTGAGACAGGGTTTTGCTGAGTTGCTTAGGGCCTCACTAAGTTGCTGAGGCTGGCTTTGAACTTGTGATCCTCCTGCCTTAGCCTCCAGAGCTGCTGGGATGACAGGTGTGCACCACGATGCCCAGATAGGATAAAGTTTTATAGTCTGCTAGCCCTTCATTCTTTTTTACTTCTTTTCGCAACTGAGTTTGCTATCGCTAATCAAAAGTGTTAAAAAAATAAATGAGTACTTCAAGGCAGACTTGTTTTACATGATCCCAAAGCAGATGGGCTGGGTGCAGTGGTGTATGCCTTCAGTCCCAGCTACACAGAAGGCTGAGGCAGGAGGATCCCTTGAGCCCTGGAGCTGGGGACCAGACTGGGCAACAGAGGGAGACTTTGAATCAATCAATCCATTGATCAATTGATCAATCAATCAATCAAAGTCGTTGATTTATACATCTAAAGCTACCCCTACACTGTGAAGACTCCTTGGACAATGACAAGTCCAAGAAGTGACATGTAAACCATTATTTCTGGCATATTCATGCAGAATCAAATGTTGTGCTTTACCGTAAAGATATGCTTTACTGTCTACACCCCTGACAAACACATAGTAAATGCTGGGAAAAAAACGCAAGATCCATGGCCTTACTGGAACATATAAGTGCTAGCGAGGCTAGGCTGGCAGAGGCTGCAGGGTCACATCTTGAGAACTGAGAGGTAGGCCAACTCCCCACCTGGACACAGTCAGGCTATGGAATGGGAACCCCAGGAGTCTCGCCTATAAATTTAGACTGATTCAAAAGGTAATTCCCTGCAGTGGAGCCTGCCTGTAATCCCAGCAGCTTGGGAGGCTGAAGCAGAATGATTGCAAATTCAAAGCCAGCCTCAGCAACTTAGTGAGGCTCTAAATAACTTATTTATAGCAACTTATTTATTGTGACCCTGTCTCTATAAATAAAATATAAAAAGGGCTGGGGACGTGGCTCAGTGGTTAAGCACCCCTGGGTATCAAATAATAATAATAATTATAATTATAATTATAATTATTATTATTCCCTGACCTGTGGCTCCAGGATATCTGGGGTCTGCTGATCACAGCCATAAAGGATCCTGGGAGCCTTTGTGGCATCTCAGTGTTATTTAACTGAACTCTGGATGAATACGCCTTGTGTATGTTTTTAAAAGTTCCTTGTGCAAGTAAGTGTGCCCTCCATGAGCAAGCTGGCCCACGCTTCAGGTGGCACTGAGACCCATCTGACTGCCAAAACCGGGAAGCAGACCCACCAATCCAAGCAGACCTCCCAACTGCTTGGGAGACCAACCTAACACTGAAGGACCTGGGGGGCTAAATAAGGAGATCGAGAGGTGCCTGGAGTTACCTGCTGACTATCTTGGACCATGTTCCTGTCAGCCTCCTGCTACAGTATTCCCCCAGGAAGCTCCCCAACCCTGCCCCCTGCCCCCTGCCCCCACCCCCCACCCCCCACCCCTGGCAGGCAACGATAATTCTAGAACTTACTCTGGTCGGTTGCACTCTCGGATGGCTGTTTTGATCCCCCCTCCGCATGTTCTTGAGCAGGTTCCAAAGTGACTCCAACTTCCCCAGGATCTGTCAGTCGCAGGGACCTCTATTTCTTTGGGAACACAAAATCCATACTTGCAGTGCTGTATTTAATAAGGGCGACAGTGAGGGAGGGCTGGTGCTGGGAGTCACTTCAGGACCCTGTCCTCTTAACCATGCCATCCTTCCTCTCTTATCTCTTTATTCTTTACCATAGTTTATGAAATGCTGCGCATGTGCCATCTATAGGGAGAGTGAGCACTGTGCGGATTTAGCCCTGTAAGGATCTTAATATTAGGCTGGGTCTTCAGGTATAGCTTGCTTGTGGGGAAAAAAAAGCCAGTTGAGTGAGGGGCTGCAGGCTGGCAGGGCGACTCCAGTGGCCAGCTTCAGACTGCTCAAGTCTCCAGCTTGGAAAAAAACGGAGTGGACATTGGCAGGGTGGTGGTAGGCAGGACAGGACAAAGTGAGATTTGCATATGGACCTCCATTCACAAGGCCTCCGGTAAAATAGCAATGCTTTCCTGCTTTTCTTATCTTTATTTTTTGTACCAGGGATTGAACCCAGGGGCGCTTAACTACTGAGCACCATCCCCAGCCCTATTTTCTATTTTATTTGGAGACAGGGTCTCCCTGAGTTGCTCAGGGCCTCACTAAGTTATTGAGGCTGGCTTTAAACTCACGATCCTCCTGCCTCAGCCTCCCAAATCTTATTGAGGCTCTAAGCAATTCAGTGAGACCCTGTCCAGCTCCTCTTGGATTTGAAAACCCAATTTTAATTCACCAGGGAAGAGGGAGGGGAAAAAGTAGTTACATGATTTCTATAAACTCACTTCAAGAAAATACTTAGGATCAGGAAGTAACAAAGGGCCCTCACAGGGTCCCCTAAAGTTGATTCCTTTGTTGTTGTTGCTGCTTGTACTAAGGCTTCAGCTTCTGCAGCCTGGAAAGCAGGAGGGAGGCCATGATTTTAAAAGAATCATAAAAAATAAAATAGGGGCTGGGCTGGGGCTCAGCAGCAGGACGCTTGCCTCACACACGTGAGGCCCTGGGTTCCGTCCTCAGCACCACAGAAAAATAAACAAAAAATAAATAAAGATATTACAAAAATAGAATTAAGTTAAACTCCTCAGCAGGACAGGGAGTGGCCCACATGGACCCTCTGCCATTGTGGGGCTGGCAAGCCTTGACACAAAGCCGAGGTCACAGAGCAGTGGACAAAGGCAGTGGCTGCAGGAGGGTGACACCCCGCCGCTCTCTCAGATCTCTGGAGTGGAGCGGCCTGTGGCTGTGTGACGGGTCTCAGGGGGACAGAGCTGCCTCTGGAGGGCGGAGGCAGAGGTGCCAGGCTGGGCCCCCACCCAGGAGGAGCTAACCAAGCCCAAGAGAGGATGGAGAAGTCTAGAAGCACACTAAAGCATTTTGGAAACAAAAATCGAAATAAATCCTAATGGCATTTAACCCAATATATCTAAAAACATTATTAATTCTACATGCAGTCAGTATAAAAATTACTTTGATTTTTCTATTTCATTGTCAACTATTGCTGTTAATCCCTTACCATGCCAAATCTAGAAATCAGACATTATCATAGGTATGTGTGCCTAGGAAAGACATTATATATAGCACATGTTTGAAATGTTATATATGAATGTACAGACATATATTTTTTGTATTGCTAATATGTTTATATATTATATGTGTATGATATATGTGTGTATAATTATACACACATACACACATATGTATGATTATATATGCACATATATGCATAATCATACACATACCTAATATGTATAAGATTATAAATATATATTACATATACATGCATATATTCCATGTATATACATGTTATACACACATATGTATTTTATACACATAATATACATGTAATATATGAATATATAGATGTAATATGCATGTGATATATGTATATTCACACATATATTACAATTATAAATAATAAACACATATATTACAAATATTATGAATGATATACATAAATATTATATGTATACTTATGTGCATACACATATACTATATGTGATATATAAGATATGTCATATATGTATATGTGTGTATATGTATATGTATACATGCATATACTATATGCAACACATAACATCATAATAACATATATATTAATAATTATTGATGCTATAATAATCACATACAATATACCATCACATATATACCATATATCAACATATTATGTCTATCACTATATAAATAATACATAATGTTGATATACACTCACTACCACCCAATATCTCAAACACTTGCAAAGTATCAGGGAACCTAGGGCCTCACACATGTCCTGGGTCTGATGACAGAATGAGAGGCGGCCACTGCAGGAAGCTTTCTCTTGCCCTCTAGGGCCCACAACCTGGCTGTATTTCACTCGTCAGTGCACCCCAGACCAGACTGGCATTTCAAGTGCATGGTAGCCACACGTGGCCACACCCAGGACCAAGCAGCCTGGGGCCAAAGGTCAACAGGTCAGCAGGCCTGGCTGTAGCAGTGGCTCCTGGAAACTGGCTCTGTGGCCCAGGGCAGGGTGGGAGTCCGTGTTCACAGCTGGAAAGGGAGCCCCTCTGCCCAGGCTGTCCTGGGTCTGATGACAGGAGGCCTTGGGAACAGCTGGGCACAGGGTGCAGCTTAGGTAGGATTGGGGTGCCGGCGGGCATCCACACTGACCAGGGCCAGGCACTGCTCTGAGCAAGCTGACTATCTCAGTTCCAAAATGCAAAACCCAGAAGGCCCCGAATCCCAGACTTGTTAAGGGCGGACACGAGGCCACGGTCACCGTTCCCCACTGGACTTGACATGATGGGTGCTGATCAGAACCAAGGGAGACCAGAAATATTGTGGATGACTGTCCTCAATCTGTGTGTCCAAGGTGCACAGGACCTGGGTCCCGTCACCAAGGTGCTCACTACGTGCATGTGAATATCCCACAGTCCAAGAAAACTCTGGAATCTGGGCCCCTTCAGACCTCCAGCCCTTCAGATAAGGGACTAGCATGACCTCCATTTCTTTTTTTCCCCTTAGTTGTAGATGGACACAGTACCTTTATTTTATTTATTTTTATGTGGTACGAGGATCAAACCCAGGGCCTCACACATGCTAAGTGTTCTACCACTGAGCTACAACCCCAGTCCCTAACACTTTCATATCTTTTTCTCTTCTCTCTTCTCTCTTTCTCTCTCTCTTTTTTTTTTTTTTGGCAGGGTGGTACTGGGGATTGAACCCAGGGGCACTTAACCACTGAGCTATATCCCTAACCCTTTTTATATTTTATTTAGAAATAGAGTCTCGCAGAGTTGCTGAGGCTGGCTTTGAACTCACAATCCTCCTGCCTCAGCCTCCCGAGCTGCTGGGATTACAGGCATGAGCCACATAATAGCTCCATAACTTGTCTAGTTTTTGTATCATATAAAGAGGCAATTTGCTTAAAACACAATAATTGGATTGAACCTGAACAAAATTCTTAACTAACACAAAATCAAGGTGAAATTCAGCCTTCCCATCTTGCTACCGGGAATCCAAAACAGAGAAAGAAACTCAGAGAAATAGGATGATACAAGCTGGGGATGTTTTGGAAATATGTTTAAAAACAAAACAAAACAAAACAAAAACTGGCTGGGCACAGTGGCAATCACAGTGGAGCAGGCCTGTAATCCCAGCAGCTCAGGAGGCTGAGGCAGGAGGATCACGAGTTCAAAGCCAGCCTCAGCAACTCACCGAGGCCCTAAGCAACTCAGTGAGACCCTGTGTCTAAATAAAATATAAAAAGGGCTGGGGATGAGGCTCAGTGGTTGAGTGCCCCTGGGTTCAATCCCCAGTATAAAACAAACAAACAAAAAAACTCTTTACCAGGCAAATCCGACAAATCATAATTTCCATATGGGAATTGCCATTACATCATAACAAAGCTTTAAGTGGCTGGTGGAACTAGAGCCAACAAAAGTCAGCCTTTCTTAAAAGTTTCCCAAACTATTTACCTGATATTTTATATCCATGCATCTATCTAGGAGGTTGGAAGGTAGATGTGGAGGCCAACTTCAATTCAAGGATTATCTGGACTCAAAAAACAGGGTTAAAGTGAAATGTTAATGGACTTAACAAGAGAGCACAGCAAATAAATAGACATTAGTGAGTCATTCATCAAAATAACACTGTGTCAGCAGCTCAAGATGGATTACTACAGAGGGAGCAGGACAGAGAGAACAGAAAGAAAAAAAATTAACCCAGTGGCAATGGGAGTCGGAATGCTGGCATGCAGACCAGAGGCCCACACTGCCAATTCTGTGAAATCAACACCAAACAAGAAAAATCACAAAGCACTCCTATGCAGCCTGGGTACCTTCTCCAGCATTTGCAAAATGCATGATCTTAAGAGTACCTGTACATCCCTACACCTTCAGTAAAAGCTGTTAGACTTGGCCACTCTTCTAGAATATGATTAAAATGGACCTATTGTGCTGATACGGTGATGCACACCTGTCATCCTGGTGGCTCAGGAGGCTGAGGCAGGAGGATCGCAAATTCAAAGCCAGCCTCCGCAACTTAGCGAGGCCCTAAGCCACTCAGTGAGACCTTGTCTCTAAATAAAGTACAAAATAGGGCTGGGGATAGGGCTCAGTGGTTAAGTGCCCCTGGGTTTAATCCCTGGTACAAAAAAAAATGGGGAAGTGGGAGTAAAACCCTGCCATCAATTAAGATCCCTTTGAAGGGGGCATTCTGGGTCCTAATAATTCTACAAAGTAAAAGGAAAGAAGATGAGAACAAATGTATTAAAGTGAGTAAAACAGCTAACAGGTAGAAGAACTACATACATATAAAGACAACAAATCTTGGAAATAGAATCCAGCGACTAGATCACTGTAAATGCTAAATGCATTCATCCTTACAGAATTACAAAATAAAAAGAAAAAAAAAAGAATCAGGATTTATCTTTCAAACTTTGTGCCACCAAATTTTTGGGGGGAGGGATGATGATATCACTAACTCATGACTCTGATTTTTCGAGGACAGGAGGGTAAGTTAATCATACCCCTAGGTGCGTGGGACACAGCTGTCCCCGGGCCACACAAGGAGTGGATTTCGTTTAGTTATTAACAAAATCACTGGGAACCATGACAAGTAGCTCATGAGAATCTGGACTTGGATATGTACCAAGTGACATCATCTCTCCTTAAAGGGAACAGCAGAGGCTGGCAAGAGCCTGGTGTCACAGGAGAGGACAGAATCCATTCTCTGCACCTCCTGATTCTGAGATGCTCCATCAAGTTTGCAGTGCCGCTCTCAAAACAGAAAGCAAACAACCCAAAAAACACTCCTGCACACTGCATTAGGATTTCAGAATGGCTAAAACAAGGGAAGTGTTCAATTGCGAGACTGTCCCTACATGCAGGCAATAATGATCTCTGGTGTCATGATCATGCCTTCATGTGAGTCTCACATTTTCAAAAGCTCCCCGAACCTTTCTCTGCAGCCCCAGGGTGGGGGGAGGCAATGGGGGGTACTTGCCTTTCCAGGGTCACACTCGGTCCCGTCAGCCCAGGGCGTGTGCTGAGTCCGGCAGCCTTTGTGAGCTCCATCCATGTTATTGCACCAGAGCCGTCTACACTGCACCTGCTCGATTCAGTTGAATGAAGAGACAGTGGAATTAAGACAGAATCTTTCAATGAATGCTTTGCCACGTGTATAGGGGAACTTGGAAAGGCATTTTTTTTTTCTTCATTAAATGATGAAATAGTCCCAGGGTGACAACAAGCAGCCCTGAGCAGCCCTGTCTGCCTGGGAGGATAGACTGTAGCATAAAAGGGGACCCACCATGCATTTGAGATACACAGATGAAGAGACTGAGGTTCAGAGAGACAAAGGAGCATGTGGGAATTGTGTGATGTGAGTTTGGTTTTTGAGTTAGGGAGTGATCAGATATGATTTGTGTTTCAGTTTGGCCTGACTCAAAGTGCATGCATGCATGTGTGTGTGTATGTCTCTGTGTGTGTGTGTGTGTGCGCTTCTACTAGGGCCATGTATTATCATGATCATATTATGAATCATTTCTAAGGCTTTTAGGGGTTGTTAGAGGATAGAAGGTATTAGATAGTGTACAATATTTCAGACCTACACAAAGTATTAGAAAGTAACATTAAAACACTTCACAGAAGAAGAAATATGAATGGTCAAAAAGATACCAAAAAATGCTCAACATCTCTAGAAATTAGAGAAATGCAAATCAAAACTACACAGAGATTCCATCTCCCTCCAGTCAGAATGGCAATCGTCAAGAATAAAGCAACAAAAAATGTCGGCGAGGATGTAGAGAAAAGATTCATTCATCCATTGCTGATGGGACTGCAAATTGGTGCAATCACTCTGGAAAGCAGTGTGGAGATTCCTTAGAAAACTAGGAATGAAACCACCTTTGACCCAGCTATCCCACTCCTCAGCATATACCCAAAGGACTTTTCAGCATACTACAGTGACGCAGCCACATCTATGTTTATAGCAGCTCAATTCACAATAGCTAGACTACGGAAGCAACCAAGGTGTCCTTCAACAAATGAATGAATAAAGAAAATGTGGTATAAACACATAATGGAATATTATTCAAACTTAAAGAAGAATGAAATTGTGGCATTTGCTGGTAAATGGATGGAACTGGAGACTATCATACTAAGTGAAATAAGCCAGTCACAAAAAAACAAAGATAAAATGTTCTCTCTGATATGCAGAGATAAGGGAGGGAGGGAGAATAGAAATTCACTGGGTTAGACAAAGGGGAATGAAGGGCAGGGAGGGGGATGGGAATGGGAAAGACAGTGGAGTGAATGGGACAGAACTTTCCTGTGTTCATATATGAGCACACAACCAGGGACAACCACAAGAATGGGATCCTAATTAGAATAAGCTATACTCCATGTATGTATGATATGTCAAGATTTACTCTACTATCACGTTTTTCAAGAAAGAACAAATAAAAATGAGCAAAAGAAAAAAAAATAACATAATGGATACCAATGTACCCACTGCCCTGTTAAGGAAAGAAGAGTTCACAAGTAAGCTAAAACCTTTGGTACCCATCCTGGGTCTCTTCCTTGTTCCCTCTCTGCAGAGGTGACCCACTCTGATTGATGATGACTTCATTGGTCCCAAAGTTTTTACACAACAGCATAAAAATCTAGCAGTTACACAGCATTTAAGCTTCATGCAAACTGATTTTGATACATTCTGGAACGTTGTTCTTCCTTTGAATACTATGTTTTAAAGATTTATTTTAGCAGGGCTGGGGTTGTGTCTCAGCGGTACAGTACAGCGCTCACCTAGCGAGTACAAGGCCCTGGGTTCAATCCTCAGCAACACATTAAATAAATAAATAAATAAATAAATAAAGGTATTGACAACTACAACTAGAAAATAAAAAAAATTTAAAAGAAAGATTTTAGCTATTTCAATGCATACTTTTTTAAAAAAAAAGATTTCTCTAATTTATATTTTTCCTAATTATTAAAATAAACCAAAATCAATCAGGCTTATGGTAGAAAAATTAAGAAAGAACTAAATATATACTCTGAAAAATAGGGGAAAAAAAGTCCCTCGAGCTCTCCACCCATTCCCTGTCACTTTTTCTCCTCTTTGAGACTTGAAGACACACTCTATGTAATTATTCATCCTTTTCTTTAACTTAAATTACATGAGCAGGAACATGTGTCTTGTGTAGATCATTTTCATCTGCTATGTAATATTTCACTAAATGGAGATACTAAAATATGCTTACCTTTCTTTTGTTTAACACTTCAATGACTCTTTTTTTTTTTTTTGGTACCAGGGATTGAACCCAGGGGCACTCAACCACTGAGCCACATCCCCAGCCCTATTTTGTATTTTATTTAGAGACAAGTTCTCACTGAGTTGTTCAGGGCCTCACTAAGTTGCTGAGGCTGGCTTTGAACTCGTGATCCTCCTGCCTCAGAGTCAATGACTCTTAATTCGTGTCATCATGGGTAACATATAAATGGGTATTATTAAGGTAGAGTGACTCAAATTTTTAAATTATTTCCATGTAATCACTGTACTTTTTGCAACTTACTCTGCAACCTCTGAAGGGTCTCCCAGCAACACACACACACAGCCCCAAAGGGACAGAAGGGGGCAACCCACAGGAGCACCATTCTCCTCATTTCTATCCAGTCACCCCTAGATGATATCACTGGTCCAGACATTCACGGCACAAACCACAGCAGCCCGGCTGAGCAACCACCAGAAAGGATCTGAAGCTCCAAGTGGACCCAGGACCCAAGGCTGGCAAGCTAGGAGACTTGCAAATCTGCACATTTCCCTATCCACGGGAGTCCTGGAATCAGCCCCCACAGACACACAGGGATGACTGGGCTATTACCCACATTTTGCTGATGAGGAACTGGACCACAGAAAGGTCTAATGACTTGATAAAGGTCAAAGGGGACCAAGGGGAGGGGGACTGAAATTGGAATTTCTCAAGGAGTCCTTGAGGTTCATGGAGGTGCCTTAGGAGCCTTCAGGGCAGAGAAGATGCTGGGGACTGTCACAGCAGCTACCTAGAAAGCTGGCTCTTTATGTTCTCAGTTAGTGGTCATCTGGAGCTCTCCCTTTCAGGATGAGGAGCGTGTTCTTAAAATACGATTGAAAGGTCTTCATTTGGAGATACACCCACTGCTTCTGAAGTGGCTTGGAGATACCTGTGTGTGCTTGTGGGCATCTTGATCTGTGTGAGTGCACTTCCCACAGGTGAATCCAGAAAACATCTGCACAAAAAGCTTGCTGATTGTACGTTAGCTCTAAAGTCAGCGTCTGACACACAAATAGACATGTGGGGATGTTCTACTAATGGCATCGATTGAGAAAATTATTTTCCAAATATAGAGGGTAAGTGATTTGATTATTATAGAAAGAAAAAAATGCAGATTGAAAATCAGACCAATTTCTAGTCAATTCACATTGATGATCACCATGTGAGCTGCTTCCCTCCACCACACTCTTCCTCCATGATGTTCAGCCTCACCTGGAGCCCAGAGGAATGGAGGCTGCTATCTCTGGACTGAGACCTCTGAAACCCTAAGCCCCCAAATAAACTACTCCCTCCCCACTGTTGTTCTGTCAGGTCTTTTAGTCGCAGCAGTAAAAAGCTGACTAAAACACAAGCTCTGGCTGAAGAGGGTGCGGTGCACCATGTTTCTTTAACTTTGGAAGTCAAGGTCACTTCTCCCAACTGGGTTCAAAGTTCTTCAACCTTGAAACTCTACTGTGACATGGAAAGTGACTCACATACCCTAACATCAAGCAAAAGCTCACAGAATCCAAGGAATGCAAGTTGTAGGTGACTCCTCCGAATTAAATGACATTATTGAAGTGACACTTACACGTGGCCCAGCTCATGGGCTATGGTGAACGCTGTACTCAGTCCACTATCTTCACTGATAGAGCAGCTTCTGTAGGGATCACAGATGGTTCCCAGTTCAGCAAGACCTATTAGAAAGGGGAAAGAAAATACCAACAAGGACTTACTTTAAAGAGCAATTGTGACTTAGAACAGAAACGTGTAGCAAACTGTTTTAGCCACAGAGGATATGAATGGAGGACTCACCTAAGGTGTCACATTTGTCATGAGCTCTGCAGATGTCCTGTCTGAAAGCAAAGCAGACTTAGGCCTTGATGACACCAAAGAGCAAAGGTCAACACAAGAAAATACTTCAGAGGGTTCTAGGCATTCACAGTACCACACGCTACAGTGGGGGGTAAGTGTGGGGGCTGGGGGGAGGTTCGCTCCCCAAAAACAAGCTAATAAGACCCAAGTTTTACAATGCAAACATTTTGCGAGGCACTGATTCAGGATTAACAGCTCCATTAAGAAGATTGCTCCTGCTGCCTCTCTAACCAGGACTTCCCCAATACCCAACATAAGTGATTGTAACTTGGAAAAAAATGTTTTGGTACCAAGGAGGTCTCAGGGGCTCTTAACCACTGAGCCCCATCCCCAGCCCTATTTTGTATTTTATTTGGAGACAGGGTCTCACTGAGTTGCTTAGGGCCTCGATAAGTTGCTGATGCTGGTTTTGAACTTGGGATTCTCTTGCCTCAGCCTCCCGAGGTGCTGGGATTATAGGCCTGCACCACCACACCCGCGAGTGATTGTAATTTTACATATAATTTGTAAACATTCCTAAAAAAGTGCTAAATGCTTTTCACTTAAAGGAGCACCCCCGCCCCTCCACCAGCAAAAAAAAAAAAAAAAAAAAAAAAAAAGCCCTGGTTCAATCACCAGCACTGTGCAAAATTTAAATAAATAAAAAATTTTTGAAAAATCCAGTGTACCCCCACAATGGATGGGAGGTATGTTTAGGCCAGCAACTCTCTGTTACCCTGTGCAATGTCTTAAACACTTTTATTTATTTTTTGGTCCTGGGGATTAAACCTAGGGGCACTTTACCACTGAGCTATATGCCTAGTCCTTTATAATATTTTATTTTGAGACTGTGTTGCTCAGGGCCTCTCTAAGTTGCTGAGGCTGGCTTTGAACTTGTG
The DNA here is from genome assembly GCF_964194105.1 of Spermophilus citellus. NCBI lineage: Eukaryota > Metazoa > Chordata > Mammalia > Rodentia > Sciuridae > Spermophilus > Spermophilus citellus. Next base: position 3,830,030 of record NC_138196.1, read on the forward strand.
ATCCTGCTGCCTCAGCCTCCTGAGCCACTGGGATTACAGGCGTGAGCCACTGCACCCTGCTCTTTTGAGACAACACTTTTGAGACAAGTGCTACCATGTAAATATAATGCATCTATTAAAAAATAAATAGAAGGAAGACTGATAGAGCAGAGGAAGGGGATCCCAGGGAATCGAGAAGGGAAATGAAAGGGGAAGGGCTGGGAACTGAAATAGAGAAAATTATGTTATATGCATTTATGGCTGTTGAACCCCACTATTATGCATAACTATAATACACTAAAATTTGGGGGGATTTCACATTTTTTTAAAAACCCATATTTCACTGGATATGGTGGTGTATGCCTATAATCTCAGCAGTTTAGGAGGCTGAGGAAGGAGGATCGCAAGGTCAAAGCCAGCCTTAGCAACTTAGTGAGGCCCTAAGCAACTTAGCAAGACCCTGTATGCAAATAAAATATATATATTTTTAAAAAGGGCTGGGGATGTGGCTCAGTGCTTAAGTGCCCCTGGGTTCAATCCCCCATGAACCTCCCCCAATCTATATTTCTAGCTTCTTACAAAATCACGGAACTCTGATCCGAGTCACCACAACCTGCTTCATCTGAACAGCAGCTGTCCCCTGTATATAAGGGCATTGACTTTCAGAGCTGCCTAACAAATTGACTCTTAGCTGGCACGTCCACAGGAGTCGTTCTCAAGGAGGGGTAATTCTTCACTTCCTCCCTCCTCCCCAGGAGGATGCTGGACAGTGATTAGAGGCACTGTCACCATTGAGAAGACAAAGTGCCACTGATATGTAGTGAGCCAAGGGCAGAAGTGCTAGTAAATGTTCTGCAGTATTCAGGGCACCCCATAAGGGATTATCTGGTCCAAAACATCAATAGCATCTAAGTTGAGAAACGTCCTACAAAGATTGCTCTAGATGACCCCATCCCATCAGCCTGACCTGAACAGAGAGATTGGAGGAATCAAAAATCCACATACCTGGTTACGAGCACAGCTGTATCATGCTGGATTCCACCTGGATAGTTCTTGGAATGTTGCCACTGGCAAAAAATTTTTAATGTTGTCTGGGCATTAAAAGATATGGAAGGTCCTTCCTAAATACAGAGAAGAATTACGGTTGGTCTCTGCTAGCAATACCAATCAGAGATGCCATTTCGGATACAGATAGAAGAAAGAAGAAAAAAAACGTGATTACCTGTTCATTATGAATCACAACTAAGTTCACAATAACAATATTAATTAAATTTCCAATACTTGGGTCTTTATAGATAGAGGCTACCTGCAACCGAGATAAATTTTTCAAAGTTAATTGTGAACTCTCTGTAAGCAATAAGCAATTCACTTCTTAGGTTGGATTCCATCTCTTTTTTATGTTCCATGACATATACACATTCTGTTGTTCTGAGTTTTCATTCATTCAACATGCATTTATTGAAATCTCTTTGTGAATCCACAGATGGCACTTTTAGATAATAATGAATTCAAATAGGTTTAAATGCCAAATGGTATTTTCTTTTGAAACTGTATTGCTGCCTCACAGTTCTCTGTACCCAAACATTTGGATATTAATTTCCAATTACAGTCTCTCCTCCCATCTGAAGTCCTGGATCGCTAACTTAACAAAATCACAATGGCTAACTTACAAAATTACCTTCGCTAATAACTGCGGTTCTTTATGCTTATCACCCATCTGCATTCTCAAGAACCTGAGAAACCTACTTTTGTTTTATTTTGCTGTAATTAATTATGAGGGCGAGCATTCATGGAGTGCTTATTATGAACTAGATCCAGCAGCCCGCTTCCTGCAGTGCTGCATTCCCATTCCAGCACCTAAACCTTCCCCTTATGACCTGCCCTGAGGAAATGGAAGTTGGCAGATCTGAATGGAACTCAGGACTCCAGAGCTGACCAATAGCATTATTGCCTTTCCAAGCTCTCATTAGCGTAAGTTTGGACCAATAACAGTAACCCAAGAGCTATATACAACCTGAAACATCCTTCCCTGACAGGTCAAATCTGCTGTTTCTGTCACCAGCATCTTCTGTTTTATGACAAGTGTTTGGTTTCTGTTCTTCAATAAATGCTATGGTTACATTGATTCATCCTGGTTTGTGGATTCCATTCATCAAATGCACAAGATAATAAGCCCAAATAGAAAAAAAGTGTTGGTGAGCTGCTGGGGTCTGCTGCTGCATGTCTTGGCTCCACCTGCCAGCAACCGTAGTGAGCTTGGTTTTGTCTCAAAGCCAAGGTTTGGTAATGTAGCTATAGACTTCACACACACATTATTATCTCATTGTGTGGCTTTAGTTCTCCAGAGTGTATACTTAGAGGAGACTTGTTGGGTTACATGGCAACTCCCAAGTTCCACTCCTTGAATAGTCTCCCCTGATATGACATAATAAAAACAGGACTAATGGAGGTGGGGCATCACTGTTCTCCTTGGTGCCCTACAGCCCCTTGTGTCTACCACTCTGGAGGCTCTCAGAACTGTAGCTTTTAGGGTAAACTGAAGGTTCCATTGTGTGGTGTGGATGGGGACTCACTGAGAGAAGTGAATATCAATCCCTGGCTCCCTCTCTTCCTGGAGATCCAGGGGTGAGCTCAAAGTTCCACCCTCCAATTACATGCTGGCCACCCTGGAACCTAGCCTGGTCCTCCAAAGGCTCCTCATGATCCCATAGTCAGGTAAGGGACACTGTGCCTTGACACTCCGTTGTAAAGGGAAAGAATGCCCCATGGTGGGAAAGGCCAAGGCACACCAGAGACCGCTGTCACTGCAATCACTCTGCCTCTGCTGCCACCACCACAGTGCCTCTCTCAGGACTGCTGCAAAGGCCCCAGCTGCCCCAGCACCCACTCTGGTCCTCCCACCATCTGCTCCATTTAACAAAGTGATTCCTTTAAAACCTGTTATGTCACTCTCTAGTTAGAGCCTCCCAGGAACTGTCTCCCCACCACGTCACAGTCCTCACAAGACCTCTAGAGCACAGCATTATCTGGCCCTCTCTGCCTCATACTCATACTGGACTGTCTCTGACTCATCTGCCTCTCACCCTGGCTCCCCTTGCTCCTCTAGTACTTCACGGCCAACCTCACTCAGGGGCTGCACAGGGTCCCAGGGTCCCTTGATTAGCCCTGTGACCCCCAGAACCCCTGCCTTTACAACTGTGTCCCACAGAACACTCTGCCACCAGCACTGTGTCCCCCAGGATGCCTGTCTCTTGCATTGTGCTCCACAGACTCCCTGCCTTCAGCACTGAATCCGCAGGACCCACAGTCCTACACCTTTCTTCAGGTTTCTGCAGTTACCATCTATCATCATATCAGGGATCCCTAGAAAGTGTTGAGTTCCTCTCTCAATGCCCTCTCTGACCCCTTCCTAGGTCTGACTATGTCCTTCCAAGTTCATGTGCTGGAAACCTCATGCTGGGCAACAGTTCTAGGAGGAGAAATCCTTAAGAGCTGACTGGTCTGTGCAGGCTCCACCCTTCTTTCTCTCCCTTAGCCTTGGCCTTCCCAGCCCCAAACTGTGAGCCAACTAAATTTATTTTCATTATAAATTATTCAATCTGTTTATATGTGTTACAGCAGCACAAAATAGACTAAGACACATTTAACCTGGCTTCACAGTACTAAGCAATGCAGAAGACACTACCCTGTTACCTGCATGCTTGCTTAGGCCTCTCCCCCCAGAAATGAGAGCAAGGACTTCATTTGTTACCGCATATGTCCATCAGTGTCTGGTGGATGTTCAGAAAATACTTGTTGATGATTTAAGTCCCTCTATGACTGATATAGGCATTGTCACTCTGGATGTGAAAAAGAGAAAAAGAAAGAATCAAAAACACAGGAAGCATAATGGCCACAGCAAGTTCCTTATTATTAAGTGTGACCTTAAGAGATAAAGAAATGCAAACTCACAACACAGATAGTTTGATAAGACAGGAGAAAGTACAAAATAAATAGTCACCATTAAGACTGCCTTGGTAGTCTAGACATCCTGGGGTAGTGAGAGCTTCAGGCTGTCATATGTCCCCTGTGGCTGAGTCAGCATCAGCCCCCACAGGCCTGAACCTGACTCCAAGGACAGCTTCTTCCACTCAGACCTACTGTAGTAAGAAACTCCATGCACACGTCAAGTAGCGGTGCTCTCACCAGGCTCGGATTCCCTTTTCTGTGTGGGCCATAAAGACTGCCCTGTGGAATATAATGTAATTTTGTTGATTGGAGATAGAGTCTTTCAATTCCCATAAATTAGACCATAGCCAATGATTCTGGATGTGGTCCAAAGCCATTAATTACATGCCAGTGAGGAGGTACAGAGGTGGGAGGAACTGTTGCAGATGTTTATGTTTTAAAGCATCTTCTTTTCCCCTCTCAAGGTCTCACCTACTCAATGAAACTCTGCACTCTCACAAAACTGTGTAACCAGGAATGTTACAAATATCACTAAACATGTTATATATTGTGACTCTAACAAGAAGAGTCTGTTAAACTGGACATTTCCATCTGTCCCATGAAGGTCCCACTTGAGGAAGGCAGAATGGCAAAGATGGAAACCATGTGAATTTGGCAGTCTGAAGACAGTTCCTTGGATTCTATAATCCTTACAGGTTCCAGACCAGCTGTGGAGGACATAGCAGGGTGAGAAGAAGGGGCCATGACCTTCCTGGATCCATGAAGGGAACATGCCTTCTGGAAACATTCTAAGATCCATGTGCACTGTGTGCTGGAGACTTTTGACTGTTCTGTTCTCCAGAGTCCCAGGCACATTGTGCCTGGCTGACAGCTCCTCAGGAAGTATTCCTCAAGTGCCAGCACCTGGCAGAGGCTTGCCTGCTGCTGATACATTAATGAAGAGTGGTTATCCAGGTGCCTGGAGCCTTCTGTGCCTGCTCTCTGGTCCCTTCACACACAGGAAAGGGAGTGTCTACACCTTTGAAAGGATGCTGCTGGTGTCCAATCCATGCCCTGTGTGTTCAGCAAGAGACACTCTCTAGAAGTCACCTGAAGACAGGTAGCCACTCTGAACCTATTTCCTCAGATATCAAGTGGGAAGTGGAGTGGGAAGCATCAGGTCCTTCTAGCTCCAATCATCTCCAATAGGAACCATGCAAATCCAGACAGTGAAGAGGAGCATTAATGGTTATTATTAGCTATGAAATTAACAAGATAGACTGACTTGTCAAGGAGTAACATGAGAAAGATGTCAGCTATGACATTCTGAGAAAAATGCAGAAAATAGACACTTTCTTTATATATAAATAATGGAAAAAGGTGCTAACAAATGAAGATCTTCACAACAATTATATGGATGGTTCCTCAGGTTCTAGGATCATTACACGTTGTAGGCAAGGTATAAAAACACACATGGAAACTATCTAAAAATTAATTTAAAAAAAAATTGTGGACACACCCAACATTCTGTTATATTTGTCCATGGCAGAGAGGACTAAAATGAGTCCAGACCACATGGGTTTGGCCTCATACTGAATGTTCAAGAACCAGCCAACGAGACCCTAAAACAAGAAATAAGACTGGACTTTTTATAATCTGGCCTGCATAGTGGGCATACACCTGGATACTCTCCTCAGTGCACAGTCAAAGGCCACTGGAAAACAAAGGCCTTGTAGGGTCCCTGGTGTGCTGTGCTTTCCTGTTGGCAGGGTAATGGGTAGCTGCCTGGGTGGCAGGTGCAGGTGGGCCCTCCAGAGGCCCCCATGATGAAGAGCCTTCTGGAGGCACAGCAGGATTCATTCCATACAAGAGGAAGCTGACCTTCACGCACAGTTCCAAGCAGGTAAGGTCAATGTTGGCAGGACAAAGGAGTTGGCTTGAGTCCTGCAAGGTAATGTGCTACACAGACTCTGCTCTGGCTCCTCATTTTGCCTTGGCCACTGGGGCCAATGTCTGTGGGAGGCAGTGGAGTAAAGAGCCCAAGGTAGAGCTACCTTGAGCCCTGTGTGACCAAGGTCAGCTGCAGGGAGAAGGAAGCCTTCCTGCAACAGCACAGAACACGGTAGCCATACATGGCCCCACCTGGCTGTCTGAGGCTTATCAACAAATAGCATGGTCCTGTCAGGGACCAGGAAAGTTCCAGCTGTGGAAGACCACAGACATCAATTTCTGGTAGAGGCAAGGTTGTTTGAGTGCCAGGGGGAGCCAAGTGTGACACCTTAGAGGCTTCAGGCCCATTCTGAGGACCCAAGGACACTGAGGGCCTTTGTGAACCCTCATGGGGAAGCAGCCTGCTGGGACTTCTGTGTTTTCACAGTGCTTTGCTCCTGCTCCCATCCAACCTTCTCCCTGTCCTGCCTCTCAGGAGAGAGCCACTGTTAAAGTCAATCCTTATCCTAGATCTGCAGAGTAGCTGCCCCCAGGGCTGCAGCATGGGCAGTGAGCATGAGCTGCCACCCGGAGTCCACCATGCTGCAATGGGCCTGAGGTGGGCAGAGCCAGCACCAAGGCAAACTAGGGAACATAGATCCACTGAGCTGAGGCAGCCCTGCTGGGCCCAGTGTGGATACCTGCTCTACACAGCACTGCAGCCAGAACCTCCAGGCTCCATGATCCCAGGACTTCAACCTCCTGCTTGACAAAAGTGAGAAAATGGGAGTGGAGTGAACATGAATGGAGATTGAGGCTCAAGCATTGTTACAATAGCATCAGTACTTTTCCAAACCCTGATTAGCATAAGTTTGAACCAACAGCGTTGACTCACGTGCTATATAAACCCCTCGCCTAGCACACTTAGATGATAACCTGATATTGGGTCTGTTTTTGTCGCTATAGGAGTTCTGCTTTTATTTTCACTCCAATTAAATTCTATTCCATTTACTCTTGCCTTCCTTATCTCATTAATTTAATTCTTTGGATGTGTGAGGCAAACATGGAAAGACATTAGAGGTAAACTTCTAGACCTTATTGCAGCACTGGAAAGCATAGCAGACGTTCAGAGCTATAACACTGAGAGCTATGATATGCCACTTAATGGTAGTTGAGAAGATTCAGACTTTCCTGGTTGCAACCTTCAAAGCTGACACTTGTAGATGATGTGGATTCCTGGCTGCTGAGCCAAATCAGCCATCCTACTGGTTCTTGTCAAGATGCAGATATAGAGCTCATGTGGCCTGTGGCCCTGAGGAGACCGCTATGTAGCCAAGGATGTCCTGAGGCAGGGCAGGCCAGTGCTGAGGTAGATCAGGGCAAGCTGTTCTGTCACTCTGCTGAAGCCTGGATTATGCATAGTGGCACACCTACCACAGAAGCACACTCTATAGCAGTGCCATGGCTTCAGATACCCACTGAGCATGTGCAATCAATGACTTCAGTCTTCTGCTTCCCAAAGCAGGGAGCAAAGTAAAGCTAAATGTGGATGAAATTCAGGACTAACCAATTTCATAATTGATTTTCCAAGCCCTAGTTAGCATAAGTTTGGACCAATAGCAGTGAACCAAGGTCTCTATAAATCCCTAAACTAGCACACTCGGCAGAGAAACCCGGCTGTCTATTCCTCTCTTGTGTGGCATGAGTTGTGTTCCTGTAACTCAATGAATTCTACTATTACACTCACTCATCCTGGTTTGAGAATTTCATTCTTTGAATTCATAATAAACGAAATAAAAATGGAAGGTGAGCTGCTGGGTTATACTGCAACACTGGTGGTCAGGGCCTGCCATTAGGAGCTGTAAGTACTTCCTGAGTTCAGATGCTTGCAGCTTGTGCAGACCCCACCTGGCAGCAACAGAAGTAAATTAAGTTTCACCTCAAAACTGTGGTTTCCTAGGCATCCCCTCTTTGATTAGCTGCTAACACTTCAAATGAGCCAGCTTGGCTGCAGTGATCTGCATCTTCACAGACTGCTCACCAGCAGAACTGGTGAACTGAGCTTCTTAAACTCTAGCTGTGTTACTTCTATCATTGTTGCTTGGGTACAGACAACAACTCTAATGAGTGGCTACCTTATCTGCATGTGGTGTTGAGATTTAAGACAAGTTTCTAGAGGGAGCCCTGCACCAGAATGCAGGGACCTAAAGATCTCTGCTAGCTTTTGCTGTGTTGACTTTTCCACACTGGGTACTTAAAACCCTTGCAAAAATGACCATGGTAGCTCCAGCCCCTTGGGATTACTACAGAAAACACTTTGTAAAGCCCCAGATCCTCCCCCACTGATACCCAAATCAGAGCAGAATAGTGCCTAGTGCCAGTAAGCTGAACATCACCTGAAAAACCAACCTGGTGGTGTAACTGCAATTTATGGAGAGCATGTGTAGTCATTTACTTCATCATTTTATTGTTATTTCACTGTATTTTATTATGCTGAAGTCTATTGATCTACAGGAATGAATTTATCATATAGAAAAGCATCTTGCTCTGGGAAGGCTGTGTTGGGAGGAATCAAGCTGGAATTCAGAATCACCTCCAGAAGAGGACTGCAGTCACTGCATTTGCATCACAGGGGGACATGGCCTCCTTTCTAGCACAGTCATAAGATCAGTTTGAGATGAAAATCTACCACTTCTGTTGGTGGGATGAGTCTGTGTACACTGCAGGCCTCTTTAGCCAAGAAAGCCTATTTCAGTGTTTACTGTGAATCACAGCAGGGGATGCCTGCCCTTGTCAGCTCTGAGGGTCAGAACAGGCCAGGCCATGTTCTCCACTGCCACTGAGCAGTGTGTTTCAGTTTTGTGCTAGAGCTCCCTGCCTGGGGAGGGTCTCCAGTATTGCAACAGACTCTAGCAATTCACTACCAACTTATTTCCAGGTTGTTCTCACACAAATCCAAAGAATGTCCCAGAAGATATGTGTGAAAGCAGTAGAATTCATTTAAGTATGAAAAATAGAAACAGAACTCTTGCAATGGCAAGAAGGAATCCAACAGCAGGTTTTCAGTCCAAGTGAGCTAGTCTAGGGGATTATCTAGCACTTGGGTCAATGATATTGGTTCAGACTCATGATAATCAGAGTTTGGAAAAGTACTAACGTGATTGTCACCACACTGAAGCCTGAATTTCCATTCTACTTCACCCCAGTGGTATTTTCTCACTATTGATTGGCCAGCAGGAAGTAGAGGTCTTGGGATTGTAGAGGCTGGAGTTCTGGAGGCAGTGCTGTGTGCAGTCAGCATCCACCCTGGTCTTGGTGTCTCAGGCCCACGCCAATGTGATGGGCTCCATCTGGCTGCAGCTTCCCACCCAAACTCCAGGCCCTGTGGGCAGCCATTCCATAGCTCTGGGACAAGGGTTGGTTCCAGTCAGGCATTATGATACAGGAATTTTACTCTAAAGACAAAAATGATGAAAACATCATGAGACTAAGGCATCTTTCTTCCACTCTCCTTCTACTATGAGTGTGGGACTGTTTTCCAAATGCCATGGAGCTGAATGTCACAGCACTTGGGTATCATTGCTGACCTATGAGGCCAGCTGTCTTGCAGAAAGCCAGACATTAAAAAAAAACTAAAAAAAAAGAAACACTTCATCCTTCTTCATTTACTCTGGAAAATACATCGATTTTTCATAAAATATCTATTCTAATGTGCAATGAGTTTAAAATAACTTAAAACAAATTAATAAATATTTCTAAAATTTCCCATCTTTGTTTCACTGCAAATATTGATAGTTATTATCCACTCACAGGAAATAGTTTGTGGGTCCTTATAATCTTTAAGAATGTGAAGGGATTCTGCAGGACTGGAAGCAGCTGAAACAGGAGTGTTCGTGGGAAAGATGAACACAGTAAGGTCACTGGGGTCGAGGTCTGTGAGTAGAGGGCAGGGCTCACATGGATTCTGCAAACTTTTTTCTTTAAAACTAAATCCAGGTACAGAATTTTGGCATTCTGTGCAGCTGGGTGGTTGTTATACCATACTTCTGTTTTTTAAATAATTCATAATAAAAATAAATTGTCGGGGGATAGGGAGGGCAGCAGAATACAACAGGCACTAGTATTGCTATATGTATATATGTGGCTGTATAACCAATGTGATCCTGGAATCTGTACATGCGGAAAAATGAGAATTCATACCCCATTTGAATCAAATGTGTGATATGTTAAGATCATTGCATTGTCTTGAACTAATAAAAAACAATTAAAAAATAAATTGTCATGAACATGTCATTTAGAGTCATGGAAGCAATTACCAGAAATCCTATCAACAAATGTGGCTAAGTTTCTGGTGCAGTGTGAGACCAATGTGGGCAAGCAAGCCTGTGGCAGGTGGGCAGGTTCCATTCCCCTTGATATTAGATACACCCTCCTCTGCACCTCAACAAATTAGAATATTCAAACAAATCAAGTGAAGAGAAAAGGGGGAAATGGCAAGCACCATGCAGAACTTAGAGATGAGAAGAATGTCTGGAAGGAGGAGGAACTACACCATGTGTTAGGATGTGGGACAATAGGGGCTTTCTCTTCCCCTTCATTTTTCATCTATTCTGTTATGTGGCTGTATAATTTCATGTATAGCATAAAATTATTTTTTAAATTAGCAATAGATCAAAAAAGACAGATAATTTTTTTTTTCTCCTGGGAAAGACTGGCTACCACATGGTTCTATCTCTCCCGGTTATTCTCACATGGATGCCTGGTGGCTGCCAACCTTCTGATCCTTAGAGACTATGATCATAGGTGGAATCTTCATCTCTCCTGGTCTCTTCTTTGGCTAGTTGTCCTCAGCTGGTGCTGTTAAACCCAGGGCCTCCTCTGTCTTGACCTGGTCTTCTTCTCTGTCTCTCTGTGTCCTCTTATTTATTTAGAAGGTTACTAATCTTTGAATTTGGGTACACCCTTAATAATCCTAAATAAACTACATCTGCAAAGACCATGAAACTCACATTCTAAAGTTCAAGGTGAACATGAATTGGGGAGTACATCATCAAACACACTATAAAGACCAAGCAAAATAAATTACTAAAGGCACATGCTCCAAATATAATTCTTGCTTCAAATGAAGATGTACATGTGTTAAACCTACGCTCACTTGATAGAACTCTAAAGCAACACTGCCCCCCCACAAGCTGTTTAACTTTTCCAAAACAACCAAATCAATTCTGATGTGATCTGCGTATCAACCACCCATAAATCTAAAGATGTACTCATCAACGTAAGTACTGAACACCTTCATGCTTTTACACTGTTCCAGGAATATTCACTTGTAACAGAAACTGAGTCTTCACCAAAACCAAGTTCAACAGAAAATGATCTCATTCACCATCCAATTGGCAAACAGAAACTTTGTTATATAATGGACAAGACACTAGTATAATATTTGTAGGTATAATTATAAAATATGCTGTAGGTGTACTATTCTCTTTGAAGTCATGTGCATGTCTGGGAGTGTGTACATGTGGAGATGGGTGAGTGGATAGATAGATAGATATTGAGGGATGCTGGACAGGATCAAGGTGGACAGCTGGCTGGGTGCTTTCAAGTCCTGCCATCTCTTCCTGGTACAGCTCCCTCTGAAGTTGGACTGGGTGCATGTGACTGAGCCCTCATAATAGACTGGATGGATCATCTACCTCACTTTCAGGCCTCGAGCAAATTCCTCCAGTTTCTCTATACTGTGCAGAACAGATAGCCATGAACCACAGGTGGCTACAGTGCCAGCTCGAATCCATGGGTGGAGAGACCACAGTCTCACTGGATTCGTAACTGGGATGGGAGTGAGGAACAGCCATGCTTGTCCATTTCATGGATCCTTTAAGCGTCTTTCCTTGCTATAGTTTGGGTATTGACAGATCTTCCAAAGCCCATTTACTGAGGCTTTGTCCACAGGGTGGTGTAATTGGGATGAAGAGGAACCTTTGAGAGGTGGGCCTAGTGGTAGGTCCTGAGGCCCCTGAGGTGTGTCCTTGAGGAGGAGTGTGGGACCCTAGCTCTTCCCTCCTCCCCTTTGACTTCCTGGCTGATGACAGGAGTAGTTCTGCTCTGACACACCCTTCCACCATGATGGGCCACCCCACCACAGGCCCAAAGCCACAGCACCAAACCATTTTGGACTGCATCTCTAGAACTGTGGGCCCAAAGAAACCCTTTCTCTTCATAAGCTGATTAGCTCACATATTTGTTACAGTGAATGAAAGTGGACTAACACAACTATCAACTTTCTAGAGACTGAAGCAGTCATGCACGCCCTCCTCTTTGCTCTTATAGCCCAGCCCCCACAGTGCCTCCTTGCAGCAGGCCTGTGCCTGTGCATGGCCTGTTTTCCCTACAGATAGAGATCTTTCATGGGGCTGGATCCTCTGCCTTATATGTTGTTATTGCCCAGCTCCAGGCATAATGAGCACATGACTTTCTTTTTTGTCTTCCTGGATAAAAGAGAAAGAATTTGTCAAAATGTCATTTAAAAACCAATTTTCAAGAAGAATTTATTATAAAGTAGATGCCTCCGTTATTACCACTGAAGTCTCACGCCTGAGTTGTCACAGGTCCAATTGGGTTTTTAGCTCCCGACGACGCACTGTCTGCACTGATTTTCAGACACTTCCTCTCTGTGCTTCCGCATCCCAACTCCAGCCTGCACACCTCTCTGGGCATACATCTTCCCACTTCCCAGGAATGAAGGTGACCTGGAGGGAATGGCTCTTTCACATCTTGGCACACATAGCTGCAGGAAGACACTCCTGTTCATGTCACTTCCTGCAGCTTCAAGAAGTATTCCACTTCCTGTCTTTATCAGTGGCCTCTGCTCTGTAGAGTCTCTTGCGTGCCCGTGTTCCTCCCTGCAGATTTCTGAAGATTTCCATTTCTTGTGAGAGATAGGGGTATAATTTTATTTTGTTACATATGGATTTCCAGTTTTCCCAGAACCATTTGCTGAAGATGCTATCCTATCTCCAGTCTATGTTTTTGGATCTTTGTCTAATATAAGATATAATTTTTTTGATTAATCTCTGTGTCCTCTGGTCTGTACCATTGGTCTACAAGTCTCTTGTGGTGCAAATACTGTCCTGTTTTTGTTACTATTTCTCTATAGTATAGTTTAGGTCTGGTATAGCGATGCCACTTGCTTCGCTCTTCTTACTAACTATTCCTTTAGCTATTCTGGGTCTCTTAATGGATCAAAGACCTAAGAGTTAGATCAAAGACTCTGCATCTAATAGAAGAAAAACTAGGCCCTAATCTTCATCATATGGGATTGGGCCCCAACTTCCTTGATAAGACTTCTATAACACAAGAATTAAATCAAGAATCAATAAATAGGGTGGAATCAAACTAAAAAGTTTCTTCTCATCAAAAGAAACGATCTGAGAGGTAAACAGAGAGCCTACATCCTGGGAGAAAATTTTTACCCCTCACACATCAGATAGAGCACAAATATCTAGGGCATACAAATAAATCAAAAAGCTAAGCACAAAAAAACAAATAACCCAATCAACAATTGGGCCAAGGACCTGAACAGACACTTTTCAGAAGAGGATATATAATCAATCAACAAATATATGAAAACATGCTCGTCATCTCTAGCAATCAGAGAAATGCAAACCAAAACTACTCTAAATATCATCTCACTCTAGTCACAATGGCAGCTATTATGAAGACAAACAACAAAAAGTGTTGGCGAGAATGTGGGGGAAAGGCACACACATACTTGCTGGTGGGACTGCAAATTGGTGCAGCCAATATGGAAAGCAGTATGGAGATTCCTTGGAAATCTGGGAATAGAACCACCATTTGACCCAGCTATCCCTCTCCTCGTACTACACCCAAAGGACTTAAAAACAGCATACTCTAGGGACACAGTGACATTAATGTTGATACTAGTACAATTCACAATAGCTAAACTGTGGAGCCAACCTAGATGCCCTTCAGGAGATGAATGGATAAAAAATTGTGGCATACATACAAAAATGAATTTTACTCAGAGAAAAATCATGGCATTTGCAGGTAAATGGATAGCATTAGAGAAGATAATGCTAAGTGAAGTTAGCCAATCCCCCCAAAAAACAAATGCCGAATGTTTTCTCTGATATAAGGAGGCTGACTCATACTGGCTGGGATAGGGAGGAGGAGGAGCATGGGAAAAATAGATAAATTCTATATAGGGAAGAAGGTTTGGAGTAAAAGGGAGGAGGCAGGGAATTAGCAAGAATGGTGGAATGTGATGGACATGATTATCCAAAGCACAAGTATGAAGACACGAATCGGGTGTCAAACTACTTTATATACAACCAGAGTTATGAAAAACTGAGGTATATATGTGTAATAAGATTTTTAATGAAGAAAGTACATTTATAAAAGACATGAAATGGCGTGAACATACTCTACATAAAAAGATATGAAGAATTGTGCTATGTGTAATATGAATTATAATGCATTCTGCCATCACGTATTTAAAAAAATAAAATCAATTAAAGAAAAAAAAGGTTTCCATTTCTTAAAGTGAAACTCCCCTCTGGATCCTCCAGGCGACAGCAAGAATAAGGGAGCTATGTTGGCCCCAGCCCTCCGACAACCTCATGTATACCAGAACAGGCAGCATTCCCTTTCAGCTGTGTCCTCTTTTCCAAAAGGATGCTGTTTACTACCAGATGAAGGAGGCCAGTGGACACTCTACAACAGGTTTCTATCATTATTGGCTTGACCACAGTCAGGGAGACTGACAGCACCCGAAACTTTCCTAAGCTTACAGGCTCAGGTTAATCCTTCTCTTCAAAAAACCTTCCTACTTCTACAGAGCCCATCCCCTAATGGTGGAGCTGCAGAATACAGTGGCTCTGCCTCTGACTACTGCCCTCTTCACCTGTGGAGTCCACCTGAGGATCACCACTGGGAAAGGGAGGCCCTGCCACTGCAGGAGAGTAGAGAGTGAGCCGGGCAGCCTCCAGCCAGGCAGCTTCCAGCCAGGCCCTCAGCCTAGTGGTCACAAGGCCTGGCCCTCCTCCGTGTGGCCCTCAATCCTGTGGTCAGACAGCACACAGCTCTGATCCTGTCTGCTGGCCAAGCTTTCAATCCACGTGTGCAGTTTACCTGGATTCAGTACCTCAATTTCTTTTTGCTGCCAGCCACATTTTGTGTTTTTCTCCTGAAAGATCAATTCCCCTCTTGGACCATGGCTTTGATAAACATGGTATCCCAACATGCTCTCACCACCAAAGGGCCTTGCAAAGAACCTAGTGTGTCCTTCTGTGGTCTGCCTCCCTCCTAGGAATGTGAGACCCCTGAGCTGAGTGATAAAATATGCTATGTTCCCAGTGAATTTGTGTTAAATGAATGAGTGGAAGGAAAAAAATTAACAAGCAAAATGGTTAAAGGACCCAAAGAAATTTTCAGACACAATTAAGTTTAAAAAACCCAGAAAAGTATCCCAGGTTGTGTGGTGGCAAAAGTGTGCCTGAATCTAGACCTCAGCACCAACATGCAGAGTAGACTCAACTCTAAGACACCATTAACACCGAAATGCAACAAGTAACCTCAGCTTATCCACCACCCAGTGTGCAGGAGATAGTAGCTGGCTCAACAGATACCAGTGACCATACAGCTGTCATGTCCATGGTGAGCTGGGATTCTTTTTCACAGTTTTAACTAATTTGTGCTTGATCATAAATTTTAATTCAATTCCAAAATCCCAAAGACAATTCTTCACAGAATTAGAAAAAGCAACCATGAAATTCATGTGGAAAAATAAGAGATGCAGAATAGACAAAGCAATACTAAGCAAGAAGAGTGAAGTAAGACACATCATAATAGTATAGCTTAAACTGTACTACAGAGCCACGGTAACAAAAACAGCATTGCATTGGCACCAAAACAACAGAGACCAATGAACGGTACAGAATAGAAGACACAGAGACAAACTCACAAAATACCATTATATCATACTAGACAAAGGCACCAAAAACATACACTAAATTTAAAAAGTCTATTCAACAAGTGGTGCAGGGAAAATTGCAAAGCCACATAAAACAAAAATAAAGTAAAGCCCTCTCTCTCACTCTTCACAAAACTCAATTGAAAATGGATCAAAACTTAGGCAGTAGAACAGAAGACAACCTGTGCCTAACAGAAGAAAAAGTAGGCCCACATCTTGACTATGACAGCCTAAGACCTAACTTCCTTAAGGAGACTCCTACAATCCAAGAAGTAAATTCAAGAATTAATAAACAGGATAGATTCAAACTAAAAAGCATATTCTCAGCAAAGGAAACAATCAATAATGTGAAAAGAGAGCCTACAGAATGGGAGAAAATCTTTCCCACATGCACCTCAGAGCACTAATCCCTAGGATATATGCAGAACTCAAAGCACTTAACACCAAAAAAAAAAAAAAAAAAAAAAAATAACCAAATCAATAAATGGGCTAAGGACCTGAACAGACACTTCACAGAAGAAGCAACAAATACATGAAAAAAATGTTCAACGTTTAGCCGTTAGAGGAAAGCAAATCAAAACTACTCAAAGATTTCATCTCACCCCAGTCACAAACATGATTATCCAGAATGCAATCATCAAATAACAATAAATGTTGGCGAGAATGTGGGGAAAAGGTGCATGCACACATTGCTTCTGAGACTGCAAATTGGTGCAACTATTATGGAAAGCACTATGGAGGTTCCTCAGAAAACGTGGAATGGAACCAATATCTGACACAGCTATCGTTTTCCTCATTTTATACACAAACGACTTAGAATCAACATATTACAATGACACAGCCACCTTATGTTTACAGCAGCTCAACTCATAACAGCTAAACTATGGAACTAACCTAGGTGCCTTTCAACAGATAAATGAATAAAGAAAATGTGGTGTGTATGAGTATAGATATACGTGTGTGTGTGTATATTACATATATACACACACACACACAAACACACAAAAAAAAAACAATTTTACACACACACACATATATATATATATGATGGAATACAACCCAGTCTTAAAGAATGGAATTTTGACATTTGCTGGTAAATGGATGGAGCTTATCATGCTAAATGATAAGCCCATCCCAAAAAACAAAAGGTTGAAAGTTTTCCCTGATATGCTTATGCTAATCAGAGTATGAGAAGGTGGGGGAGTAGGAAAGTATACAGTTGCTTTAGATTGCATAGAGGAGTGAAGAGAGGGGAAGGAGTATTTTGGGTAGAATGGATAGTAGAATGAATCAGACATTATCATCCAAAGTACATATACAAATACATGACTAGTATGATGCTATATCCCGCACAACCAGAAACATGAGAAATCATACTATATTTACATATAATATGTCAAAGTGCATTCCATTGTCATGTAGAATTAGAACAACTTTTTTTAAAAGTTGATTAAAGAAAACATACCAATTTGCAGAAAAATATATGACTATAGTATCTGCCCATAAATGGATTCACCTGGAGACAATCATGCTAATGAAGCTAAAGCAGTTTACAAAAAACAAAGGACAAAGGTTTTCTCTGATATGTGGAAGCTATCTCATAACAGGAGGGGTGATAGGAACAGAAGTACAGTAGATTAGACGATGGGGAATGGCGGGAAAGGAAAGGTCATAAGCAAAGGAAAGACAGTGGAAAGACTCTGACACAGCTTTACCATTTATATACATGGAAACAACACAGTGAATCCCACCGCCATGTACATTCCTAAGAATGCAACTCTAAAAAGATAAAGTACAATTATACAAATATGGACTATATCAAAATGAGTTTTATGGGCCAGGGTTGTGGCTCAGTGGTAGAGCACTTGCCTAGTATGTTGAAGAACTGGGTTTAATTCTCAGTACCGCATATAAATAAACAGTCCATTAACAACTTTAAAAAAATTTAAAAACGGATTTTATAACTAAAACAACCAATAAGTGAAAATTAATAAAATGAAACATTTCCTCGGTTCCTTTAAACATTTTAGTAACACTCAAATAAACATCAAATGAATGGAAAGAAAAAGGGCTTTTAAGAGTGGGTATAGTCTCTCCCACTTTTCTGCCAAATGACGACACAACTATTGGGACACACTTTTCCTGGCTTCTTACCTCCAGAACTGTGGGAAATAATTTTCTATTCTTTATAAATCTCATAATTTTCACTATTAGAAATTAAAATTAACAAATTTCAATATTTAGACTAATTATCTAAAATATAACAATACCTTTGAAAGCTGAGTTCAAGGATGAAACTCCATGGCTTCTGCTGGCCGGTAGGGGGCTGCCCGCGAGGGGCAGGGAGGCCTCTGCAGCAGAGAGGAGTCCTAGCTCTTCATGGCGGGCCATTCCATCCAGGGCTGCAGCAGACCCCAGCAGATCCTCAACCATTTCTTCTTCTTTCGGCAGTCTCTACGAAGTCGAGGAACCATCTCCGGAAAACAAAGCAGGCTGGAACTCCCGGCGGAACTCCCGGCGAAGCGAAGCTCCGGAGCGGCGAAGCGAAGCTCCGGAGCGGCGAAGCGAAGCTCCGGAGCGGCGAAGCGAAGCTCCGGAGCGGCGAAGCGAAGCTCCGGAGCGGCGAAGCGAAGCTCCGGAGCGGCGAAGCGAAGCTCCGGAGCGGCGAAGCGAAGCTCCGGAGCGGCGAAGCGAAGCTCCGGAGCGGCGAAGCGAAGCTCCGGAGCGGCGAAGCGAAGCTCCGGAGCGGCGAAGCGAAGCTCCGGAGCGGCGAAGCGAAGCTCCGGAGCGGCGAAGCGAAGCTCCGGAGCGGCGAAGCGAAGCTCCGGAGCGGCGAAGCGAAGCTCCGGGGGAAGCTCCGGGCAAAGCGAAGCTCCGGGCGAGGCGAAGCTCCGGGCGAAGCTCCGGGCGAAGCGAAGCTCCGGGCGAAGCTCTGGGTGAAGCTCCGGTGGAACTCCCGCCGAAGCTCCCGCGAAGCTCCCGCGAAGCTCCCGGCGAAACTCCCGGCGAAGCTCCCGGCGAAGCTCCCGTGGAACTCCCGGCGAAACTCCCGGCGAAGCTCCCGTGGAACTCCCGGCGGAACTCCCGGCGGAGCTCCGGGCGAAGCTCCGGGCGAAGCTCCTGTGGAACTCCCGGCGAAACTCCCGGCGAAGCTCCCGGCGAAACTCCGGCGAAGCTCCGGCGAAACTCCGGCGAAGCTCCGGCGAAACTCCGGCGAAACTCGACGACCGCAATCTGGATGGCCTCTGCAGCTTCTCTTCCGCAGAACAGCCTCCAAGGGGTTTATATAGCACTTGGTCCAATGCTATTGGTCCAAACTTATGCTAATTAGGACTTGAAAAAAGTACCAATGCTATTGGTCCAAACTTATGCTAATTGGGTTGAACACATACTAATGCCATTGGTCAGTCTCTTTTTAATATTCATAGTAGATTCATTCATAGAATCAGCCCCAAATTCCCACGCTGACAATGAATGAATGGCCTGGGAAGCGATCAATGGCAAAGCCGCAAAGTGCTTGCCTCTCATTCCCAAAGCCATGGGTTTGATCCCTGTTCCAAAAAGAAAAATGAAAAACAAATTACAGATAAATCAACGTCAGCAAAAAGGAAATAAACAAACTATCAATACATAAATCTTATTCAAAAACATACCTGCTCTGAATTCTGCAGATCTCTGTCAAGTGTCGCCTTACCCTTTACCTCTTCAAAGCAATTTTTCCCAAAACTTGAGAGTCATGGGCCATGTCTTAGTTATCTCTCTTTCACACCTATGCCAGAGGCGACGTGGATGTGTGGGATGTAATCCTGCTGAGGATCAAGGTCTGATTTGGGGCCAGCTTGGGAAGCATTGCTGGTGATATCAAATAATAGCTATCTATTAAAATTCAAATTCATGCATGAAAAAATGATATAGAACAAAAAGATGGTATGATTAAAGGTCAACAAGAAGCAAATAGGGCTGAGGTTGTGACTCAGTGATAGAACCTTTGTCTCCCACGTGTGAGGCACTGGGTTTGACTCTCAGTACCTTTGATGAACAAATGAATAAAATAAAGGTCCAGAGATACCCACCGGAGCTCAGGCCCTTCCCAGATGCACTGGAGCTGCAGTGGGATGCTCAGGCCCAGCCCAGAATGCTTCTACTCACCTGCAGACACCAACCAGAGCTCATGTACAGTCCAGATCTGCCCCCGCTGACCTGGGCAGGAGGCCAGACACAGGGTAGGCCAGTGTCCATCCCTCAACTGGGAGACCTGCACCGAGCTCAAGTCTGGCCCAGGACCACGTCCCCACACTGGCAGACACCTGTTGGAACTCAGGCTCTGCCCAGATCAGCCTCACAAACCTGCATGGAGCCCAGGAAAGGGTAGGTCCAGGTCCATCCCAACACTGGCTGACCCTCCCCAGAGCTGAGCCTCGGGCCATGACTGCCTCTGCCCACCAGCAGACCACTGCAGGAGCTCAGATCCAGTCCAGAGTCACCGTGAGGACCTGTGCAGGAGACGGGGCCCAGGGTAGCCCTAGACCATCAACTCATCTTGAGACTGGCACCAAAGTTCAGGTTCTGCTCAGGACTGCCTCCACCCTCCAGCAGCTACCTCCAGAGCTCAGGTTTGGACCAGGACAGACTGCCCACCAACAAACACTCGCTGGTGGCCTGTCCTGGCCCATTTCAGCCTTGACGACCTGAGTGGTAGCTGAAGCCCAGAATAGGCCCTGGTCCATCCCACCACCAGCAGACCCCTGCTGTATCTCAGGCACCCACCAGATTAGCCTTGTAGATGGGCACAGGAGCCCGGGAAGAGGGTAGCCCTGGGAGCATATGTCCAATGCCACACCACCACCAGAGCTCAGGCTCGGCACAGGACTGACTTTGCCACAGGCAGAACCCTGCCAGAGCATATACAAGTCCCAGATCAGCCTCACTACCCTGCACAGGAGCCCAGGCAAGGGGAGGCCCTGTTGCAACCCGCCACCTGCAGAACCCCACCAGAGCTCCAGCTCTGCCCAGATCCAACTCAAAGACCTGGCAGGACAAAACCAGAGTCCAGGGTTGCCCTGTCCTTCCAGTCATCAAGAGGCTTGCATTGGAATTCAGGCTCTGCCCAGGACCGACTCTGCCCACTGACAGACAGCTGCAGAACTTCAGCCCCAACCAAGATCAGCCTCACTGACAGGCACGGGAGCCTAGTCCAAGGTAGACCTGGTACCAGCTGAAATAAGCAGGCCCCAAGAAGAGCTCAGGCCAGACACGGGACCACCTCTGATCAACAAGTGGAGATCAAATTCGGCCAAGATTGGCCCCGCTGACCTGCTTGAAGGAAGAGGCAAAGATAGGCCCAATGTCATCTCGCCACATGCAAAACCCCATCAGACCTCCAGCTCTACCCAGATCCAACTCCTTGATATGGCAGGAGATGAAGTCCTAGCCCAGGGTAGCCCAAGGCAATCCAGTAACCATGAGACTAGCAGTTTCTGCCCAAAGGCATACCCTACCAAAAGTCATTTTGGCAGCCACCCAGATCAGCCTTGCTGACAGGTGCAGGAACCTGGCCCAAGGTAGGCCTGGACCCAACTGCCACAAGCAGGCTCTGAGCAGAGCTCAGGCCAGAAACAAGACTCTGCCCAAAGGCCCACCTCTGCCAGAGCTCATCTGTGCCCCAATCCACCTTGCTGATCCACTGAGAAGTCCCGACAGGGTAGATCCTGTTCCCTCCTGCCAACAGCTGACACCCTGCTGTATCTCAGCATCCAACCAGTTAACCCTTGCAGATGTGCACAGGAGCCCTGGCACAGGGTAACACTGGGAACATATGGCCACCACCAGACCTCCACCTCTGCTCAGGCATGGCCCAGGACCGACTCTACCCACAGGCAAGACACTCTCCAGAGCTCATTCCCAGCCCAGGTCTAGCTGAAGCATCTGCAGCAGAGCCAGGGAAAGGTTAGGAATGTTCCATTCCTCTACTGTCTGAGCCCTGCTGGAGCTCAGGCTTGGCCCAGGACCATCACCACCCTCATGCAGTCCCCTGCTGCTCATAAATGGCCCATATTTTCCTTGCTGACCTGCACAAGAGCCCAGGCAAGGGGAGGCTGAGCTCCATCCTGACAGCTGCAGACCCCCACCAGAGCTCCAGCTCTGCCCAGATCCAACTCGACAACATGGTAGGAGACAGAGGCAGAGCCTAGGGTAGCCCAAGTCCATCAAGTCACCTTCAGACTGGTACCTGAGCTCAGGCTCCTCCCAGAAATGACTGTCCACTGTCAGTCAGTCACCAAAGTTCAGCCCCAGTCCAGATCTCCCACTGACAGGCAAGCAAGCCTGCCCCAAGCTAGGCCTTGGACCAACTGCCACAAGCAGGCCCCAAGCAGCCCTAAGGCCAGACACAGGACCGTCTCTGCCCACAGGCAGAGCTCAAACATGGCCAAGATTGGCCTTGCTGACCTGCGCAGGATCCTGTGTAAGGGGAGGCCCAGTTTCATCCCGCCACCTGCAGAATCCCACCAGAGCTCCAGCTCTAACCAGATCCAACTCAGTGTCCTGGCAGGAGACAAAGCCAGAGCCCAGGGTAGTCCAAGTCGATCCAGTCATCATGAGACTGGCACCAAAGCTCAGGCTCTGCTCATGAATGACTCTACCCACTGACAATCAGTCACCCAAGTTCAACCCCACCCAGATCACCAGTGCTGACAGGTGTGGGAGCCTGGTCCAAGGTAGGCCTGGGATCAACTGCCACAAGTAGGCCCCTGGTAGAGCTCAGGCCACAAGCTCTACAGCCTCACCCCAAAGGCAGACACTTTCTGGACTCTGGTTCTTCTCCGATCAGCCTAGTCCACCTACTTGGGAGCCCACACATGGATAGACATAGTGCCATCCTACCAGTGTCTGATCCCCGCTGGAGCTTAGACTCAGCCCAATACCACCTCTATCTATGGTCAGATGCACACCAGACTCAGGCCTGGGCCAGAACTGCCTCTGCTCACTTGCTGACTACTGTTGGAGCTTGGGCTCAGCCCAGATTATCCTAGTACACCTGTGGGAGTCCAGTAGTAGGACTGAGATCATTTCTCCACTGCTAGATAGCAGGTGGAGCTTAGGCTTGGCTCAGGATTGCCTCACTGACCTGCACGGGAACCTTGGCAAGTGTAGGACTGGTTCCATCCCACCACCTGCACACCTCACCTGGACCTCAAGCTCTGCCCAGGAGCCAGGCCCCAGGGAAAGCCCTGGTTCTACCTGCTACCACCTGACATCCGTGGTTCTTAGGCTCAGCCCGGGACTTCCTCCACTCATTGCCAGGCATCTTTGGGAGCTCAGGATCACCCCAGATCTGTGAGAACGACCTGCAGTGGAATCCTGGGCACAGAATGGCCACAGGTCCATTCCCCCACCAGCCAACCACTGCAGGAGCTTATGCCTAGATCTGATCTGCCTGGCCAAACTCTCCTGAGCTCATGCTCAGGGTAAGCCTAGGAACATCCCGCCACTGGATGACCTCTTCTGGAGCTCAGGCTCTGTCCAGATCAGCCTATTGCAACCGCATGGGTGTCCTTACCTAGGGTAGGCCTGAGTCCAGAAGACCCTCACCAGATTTGAGGCTCATCCCAGGATATCTCAGTCCACTGGCAGACACTTCCAGAACTCAGGCAGGGCCCAGGACTATATGCACCAATCAGCAGACTCCCAGGGGAGCTCAGGTAAGGCCAGATCCTCCTCATGGATCTGCATGGCTGCCAGAACCCTAATTAGGTATGGATCAATCCCACCAGGGGAAACCCCCCAGGAGCTGATGAATAAATAAATAGCCAAAACAATAAATAAATAAAGGAAGGAAGGAAAAAGAAAGAAAACTAGCTCATTCATATTCTTGATTTCATTCACATTTACTTTCAGTAGGACTTCATGGATTGACTCTATTCTTCATTGCAAGAGACTTACTTATATTACCTAAGCCTGATTTGGGTGACCTAAATGTTATCCGTGTAAAAATTAAACATGATTGTAAAATATTGAAGATTTCTTCCCTGACTTTCACCAATATCAATCATATTCACCAGAATACTCCATCTGAAAAATTTGATTTCACATCTGAAATTTGGAAATAGAACCAGAATTCCCAAGCTGGCAATGGGCTCTCTACATGAGGCAAAATTGTTCCCAGTTGGTAGAAAACAGTATTTTGATGATGTTCCTTTGGGTTTCCGAACAGCTCACTAGAGGTTAATCATATATGGAGCTCGTAAAATTCAAGAAAAAGAAACAAACACCTTAATAAAAATGGGAAAAGACAAATGTAGGCTGTTTATAAAATATCACATACCATACACTTGAGATGGCATTTCATGTCAATATGGTAATCCAAAGAATATATAAAGTACATTTGTGTGTGTGCATATCACATAAAAAGAACAAAGAGAATGAGAAAAACTAATGTTGACAGTGTTGGAAAATGGAATTGTCATGCTCTGATAATTGCAATGAAAAATTGTCATAACCCTTCTGCAGAGAAGTTTAAAATATATACCAAAATTTGAAGTGCACACTTTCCTTTAACCCAAGAATTCCAACTCAAATAACCTATGTATAGTTGTTGTGGCAAATTTTTAAATTTTACCATGAAATTGATCATTGTAATCAAGGTCCCCATTGGCTAGGGATCAGACCTCAGGTCCCTGGGGAAAGTCATTAGGCACCATTGCATTGCTCACACCCATGCCTTTCCTGGGGGTGGCTTACAATCATAAACAGACAGCCCTCCTTCCAGAGATGTCTCTCTCAGCTCTTGGGCCATAGTTTCACTGGATTGGTAACATTTTTCCCATTAAACTCTAGGACATTCTTATATATTTTGGAAATTCAGATTCAAGTGTTTTCTCACATCTACAGGTTGTCTCCTGCGCTGGTTTTTGTCCCCTTCTGTAGTATGGGCAGATGTTGTCCATTATCTATTCTTGCTTTTGTTGTCTGTGCTATAGATGTTGTATCAAGAAAGATAGAAAGAAAGAGAGAGAGAGAAAGAAACAGAAAGAGAGAAAAGATGGAAGGAAGGAAGGAAGGAAGGAAGGAAGAAAAGAAAGAAATCAAGACTAATGAGAATGACTGGACAATGAAGGTTTCTTTTCTCCTGTTTTTTTTTTCCAGGAAATTTGTAGCCATAGGTCTCACACAGGTCCGCCTTGCCATCCTGCACAGGAGATGGTGGCCAGGGTAACACAGGGTCCATTCCTCCACCAACTAACCCCTGCTGGATCTATGGTTCTGCCTAGATCTACATTGCCAACATGCCCAAGAGCCAGGGGATAGGGTAGCCCGGGTCCATAAAAACTCTGTGAGACCTCCACCAGAGCTCAGGTTTGGTCTGGACAACCTGCACCCACCAGCCAACCATGCTGGAGCTCAGGAATGCCTTCACCCACTGGAACTCTCTCCAGATCTCAGGCATGGCCCAGGATCTCCTCTGGCCACAGACAGACACCTGCTGGGGCCCAGATCAGGAGCACAGGGTAAGCCCTGGTCTTTCACGCTACCTGCAGACCCCAGCAGGAGCTCAGTCTCTGCCCAGATTGACCATGCAGATTTGCAAGGGAGCCTCAGCACAGGTTAGGCCCAAGTTCATCCCGCCAACAGGATACACTGGCTGGAGCTTAGCATCCACCCAGGATCGCCTCTGCCAACAGGAAGACATGTTCTGGAGCTCATACACAGCCCAGGTCCTCCTCAACGACCTGTGCAGGAGCAAGAGTTCAGGATAGGCCCAGGGTTATCCCACCACCTGCAGAACCCCGCTGGAGCTCTTGCTCCTCCAAGATCTGACTTGCTGACATGCATGGGAGCCCATTGCACAGGATAGCCCTGGATCTATCCTGCCACCAGGAGATCCCCTGCAGGAACTCAGGAATAGCCCAGATCTTCTTTACCAACCTGCATGGCTTCCAGGGCTCAGATAAGGTGCAAGTCAATCCCTCCACCAGGAAAGTCCCCAGGAGCTCAACAAGAAACAAATAGCATAGATAGATAGATAGATAGATAGATAGATAGATAGATAGATACATGAATCTAGCTTATGCATATTCCTGATTTTATTTGCATTTCCTTTCAGTAGGACTTCATGGATTGACTCTATTTATTATTCAAGAGATTTATAGTACCTAATCCTGAATTGGGTGGGCCAAATATTGTCCATGTAAAAATAAAACATGATTGTGAAATATTGAAATTATCTTCTCTGATTTGTCAACAATGTCAACCATATTCACCAGAATATCTTATCCGAAATACTTGATATCACTCTGGAAACTTATAAGAAGAACCAGAATTTCCAAGCTGGCAAAGAGCTCTATACATGAGGCAAAACTGTTGACAGTTGCTTGAAAACAGTATTTTGGTGATGTTCCTGTGGGTGTCTGCACAGCTCACTCACCAGAGGTTAAGCTAAAATGATATTGTCATGGGCTGTGTTTGGTTAGTTTCGCATTTTTAACAACCGTTTAT
This sequence comes from Spermophilus citellus, assembly GCF_964194105.1. Classification (NCBI taxonomy): domain Eukaryota; kingdom Metazoa; phylum Chordata; class Mammalia; order Rodentia; family Sciuridae; genus Spermophilus; species Spermophilus citellus. The sequence goes on from NC_138196.1 coordinate 3,856,350, forward strand.
TATATGGATTTTTTGGAGATAAGCAAATTTATAAAATGTGCTATTTATCCTATTGAAAATCCAGGGATAATCGTGTCTTTGATATTTTAGATCAAGAACTTGTCATTCACATCTTTTCAAGAATGACGGTGTGAAAAGAAACTCCTATTTAAAGGTGTAATTTACGTTCTCTTTGGCAAAAAGGAAAAATGTTCAAAGTAAGGGAATTTTGCCAATGTACTCAAGTATTTCAAATGGTGTCATTTATCTTCGTGATTTTTCTGATCATTATGAATTTGTCTTCTGTCAGGTGCAGAAATAAGGATATAAAATAGTAAAAGATTGTCTTTTGTAATTTGAAAGCAAAGATATAATAAAATCTTTAAAAAATATTTGGTTAATAAGATTAGATGGTTAAGAACTGCACTTCTCTTTTCCATGAAGTAGTTCATGCAGACCAACACTCCTGCTGAGACCTATTAAGAAGTAGGAAAAAAATCGTAAAGTTGAAGACACCAGAATAACAAGGGAATGGGATTTAATTTTTTGCTGAAGACAATTTACCAAATTCTGAAGCTCTGTAATGCAGGAAGTCTGCAACCTCACGTCCAGCAAGCAGAGAGGCATTGCACATAAGCACATCACCACCACATGCTGTCCCACAGTCAGGGAAGAGACCTCAGTGCCACTGGAGGGGAGGCACAATACTTAAAAGTGGCCAAGCAGCAGCTGCAGTGCTTGTGCTGACAGCCGACTTTCAAAGCAGCAGCTGTTGAAGCAAGAACACATGGAACAACCTCTTCCTAAGGAAACACTCGCCCATGTAATCTCCCATGCCCAGAAAAACCGTATAAATAAGGCAAAGCAAAGAACCTTTAAAGAAAAATGAAAAAAAAAAAGAAGAAGAAAAACCAATTCATCTACAGACCTTTGGTAAGGGACTATCAAAAGATATTAAAAGTTGTTCTTTGACACAAGGAAAATGACCCCAGATGGAAACAGGGACATTCAGAAGAAGCAAAGTTCATTTAGAAATAAGCCTGTTGGTGAACCACCTGCATTGACAGCAGCCACAGAAGCAGCAGTGACTTTTCACGATACTGAACGTACACAGATGAGGACGGCGGGCAGGGGAGGGGCTTTACCTTGGGCAGTGGTCAGGGTGGCTGGTGTGCGGCTGTACCATGGGGAGGTGCAGTGACCCTCTCTGGGAAGGTCCAGTGGAGTGTAAAGAGTGCTGACTAAGTGATTACAGGAGAAAATGTTTGAGCTGTTTCTCAGACTATTAGTTCTGAACTACTGTTTGGAAAAACATAGACATGAATGATATATTTTAATAGGTCTTTTATTAACAGTCACTTTTCATAGGACTTGGGGTGCAGCTTAGCAGTGGAGCCTTGCCTCACATGGAGAGGCCCTGGGTTTCGTCCCCAGCAAAGCAACATAATAATAATGATAATAATAATAGCTTTGTGAAAGAGGTACTGTTTACTAATGAAACTGTAGCAATGGCTTTCAAGAGGATTCAGTTTATATTTAAATATTTCTGAATGTTTTCTTTCTTTCTTTTTAAATTTTTTTCCTCCCTGCCTGTCCCCAGAGAGGGCTGAGGGGTGGAGAGTCACTGCACTTGCTCTCCTGTTGGCAGAGATCCCGACACTCCCCACATTCCCACTCCCTTGGTTCAGGCTCAGCCTGGCTACTTGTCATCGAGAGCCACAGATCATGGCAGGGCTGCTGTTGGGTGTGGGGAGACCTTGCCTCTGGTTTATTTCCCCCTCGGGTTCTCCCTGCTGAAGTTAAGTTTCACATAATCCCTTACCCCTCCCCCTCTGCTCTGAAGGGAGCCAAAGTCAAAAGTCCCCCCCCCAACACAGTGTCTGCTTGCCCATTCCTGAGTCACCCTGCCGGTCAGCAGCCGCCACCACCTAAGCACCCCTTCTTGAGCTGAAGCCTGCAGGCTCAGGCTGCTGCTCGCTGCTCTCCTTTCCTTCTCCTTCTGGCAGCCCCCAGTAAAATCTCTTGGTTGAATTTCCACCTTGGGTGAGTCACTCGCCTTTCAGCTGGTGCTTGGTGCGACCTGGGACCTGTGGGACCTGGGATGGTGGAGCCACAGTGTGAAGCTCCTCAGGTCTGGGTGACACTGCCGGTGCTGGAGGACTCTCTTAGACTGTCACAAGAGAAGTCCCCATTGTGACAGCCACCTTGCAGCCCCGAGGAAGGCTGATGTCGACTAGCCAAGCCCCAGCCCTAGTGCTGCGCTGCTGCTCTTCACATGAGAGGAGCAGGAAGAGGGGCTTGGTACCCATAATTGTTTGAAATGACTCAAGTTTTTCATATTTAAATATCTAACAAAATTATTTGTTGATAAAATTTAATGGAAAATGATTATTTCCCCACAGGATGACATGGACATCACACCGGGGCCACTTCTGAGGGTCACTTCTGAATCAAGAAGCCATTTTTGAGGTGTTGTCCTTGCCCTGGTCCAGGGGCCTCCTGGACCATTCCAGACAGAGGGTTGGTGGTGGAAATTCAAGGCTAAGCTTTGCTGCTACGGACACTGCCTTGCTGTTCTTGGTTTCTTCGGGTCTTTATATGTTTTCAATGAAAACGTAGACATCAATTTTTAGAATATGCTCGTTGTGAGGGGGGTGTGAGGCAGTTACCTGTCCATCAGTCGAAAGAACGCCTTTACATGCCCCTGAGCCACTCTCCAGGTGGCTTTCCCCAGATGCCCATTACACGAGCCGTTGACGGGCATCTGCAATCTCAGATGATAAATAAGAACTTTTTCTAAAAGTACAAAATGGAAATACTAACTTTATACCATTCCCTTCAAAGAGTGCAAAAGGGATACATCTCCCTTAGTGGCTGATAGCTCTAATCTTTTTCCACCATGAAACAACAAACCCATGAAATAGAACTGTGAAAGCAATCTATTAAAATGTGCAAACTAAGATACATAAATTTTAAAAAAATCAACTATATAATTTCAAAGGAACTAAATCCTCTTCGTTCCCAAACATTGTTAAATAAGGGTTTTTATGTATTTTCCTGATAGGCAAAAGAAAGCCAAGTCAGAATATAATTCCTTTGCACTGGACGAGGAGCCAGAAAATAAGCTGCGTCGTAACAAGGACATAATTTGCTTCTCTTTGCATCGATGTCAATCAACAGTCTGAATGTGAATTTCCAAACCAGCTTAAAATCTCATGGTTTGTCCTTTCTGTCTTGCTCAAGAGTCTTTGCAATTGCTTGAGATTTCTCTGTGTATTCTTAGGAATTTGGCAAGAAAAGAAGAAAGCTATTTCCTATGCTCAGGGATTCTGACTGATGAGCAAAGGGTGTGATTTGCCCATGTGGAAAGTGAGCCCTGGGCTCAGCCAGCAGCCGGGCTGTCTGCAGGTCTTCAGTTCCAGAGACTCCCCGGAAGCAGATGGCCCGCCTGGGTCACCTCACAGGGGATGTGTCCTTTAGTTTTCCTTCCTTATGTCCTCTAGGGAGACAATGGTTTCCTTGACTCCATTTACCTATTTCAGCAGAAATACAACCTCAAAAACAGAACAGGGAGGAGCTCTCCTGAAAAAGGGTGGAAAAAAACCAAGAACTGTTACCGTGACCACGTGGGCCAAATCAAGAAGCTGCACAGTGACAGGGACCGGGTCTGAAGGCATTGGAGACTTCTTGAGTAGGGTCCACGTGGCCAAGGCAAGTAAAATGTCACATCTTCTAAAGGAGGAACCCGGAGCCATCCCCACGTCCAGGATCTGGGGATTCCATGGTGTGGGTCCGTGGCACAAGGAGAGCGTGTGTGAGCAGGGGAGTCGAGAAAGAGCATCCGGGGGCCAGAATCCCCTTCAAGGCCCGTCTGCAGTGACCCCAGAACTACAGAATCGAAGCAAAACGAGAAAACTTTGATTTAAAAAATCCACTGCTTTAATAAGCATCTAAGAACAGAGAAAGTGGGGGATAAAGATTGCTTGTTTCAGTCAGCATGACGGGTTCCAGATCCACCCATCATCAGCAAAGGGCCTGTGGTCAGCTCCTCCTTGTGGATGAGGTGCTCCATTGTGTATCAGCCACAGCTTTCAACCCATTCATCTGTTGAAGGGCACCCAGGGCAGTTCCGTAGCTTGGCTATTGTAAATTGTGCTGCTATAAACATTATATCAAAATGGATTCTGCTCTAATGTGTAACTAAAAGGAACCAATAAAATAATAAAAAAAATAGATGGCATGGTATGTGTGCTTGCTGTTCAAACTTTGGAAATCATACCATTTCTTATTCCACTTCTTATTGTGATTTTGTCATTTCAATACATGATAATTAAACAATATACTTAGTAATTTTTTACCAAACAATGTCAACTAATAAAAATAAAGAATAGTAACAACATCATCAGCCAGAGAAGGCCATAGGAGAAACCCTGACAGTGCACTGAGAAGTTGGCCAGATGGCCCCGTGCCAGGCAGCAGAGTGGGAGCCGGGTCCCTCCGCTGATGGCTGGATGGGCGGCAAGGACCCTCTCTCTCCCAACTCAGTGCTCACAGGCTGTCTCCACACCACACCAGGGCAGCAGGGTCCTGTGGGGCAGCAGGTGCTGGCTGCAGATCTGTGTGCTGGCCACCAGCTGGCAGGACACCTGCAGTGGGCACAGACCCCTGGGAAGGATGACCACAGCTCCTCTGCAGGAAAGCGGGGAGGCGGGAAGGTGCAGAGAGCGTTGCCACAGCGGAGGCCCCGAGGAGACACCAGCGTACCTGTGCAGGGGACCCCGGCCAGAGACTGCCCTTGACCAAGTTCCTCATGGCTCGTTCCTGAGCATAAACCGAGCACTGAGGGACATTCGTGGTATCTGTCAGCCTGAGAGAGAACCAAGTCACCAGGAAGGGAAGCAGAACTCCGAGGAACCAAGACTGGTACCCACAGAGCAGGAAGAGGATCAGCAGCCACAACCTGGGGGCCCACGGGATACAGGAGGGCCTCTGGGATGCAAAGTGGGAGCCCTCAGGGAGTCCAGAGAGGCACAGCAGGCAGCAGGGGGACTTTCACTGTGAGGGGGAGACGCAGGGTGCTTCTGGGCTGTGCTGGATTTGGTGCAGAACAGCCCCAGGGGAGTGGGGTGTGGCCAGGCTCATGGGCTCTGGCATCCCGGGTGCCCACCAGGAATGAGGTGGGGCAAGAGAGAGGTGCCCGGGCCATAGGGCCGGTTCCCTGCCGCTGCTCCCTTGTCTCTGCCCAGACATCCCGACTCAGGACATGGGCGTGGGTCCAGTTGTCTTCTTATAAACAACTGTGGGCATTCCTGGGTAATCTGATGGGTCCAAATCCTGGAACCCATGGACACAGAGAGCTGTGGCATTGGGGAGAGCTGTTACAGGAAGACGGAGAGAGACTGCTGAGGTGCTGAGAGAAGGGGACAGTCTAATTGATGAGTTATGGACAGGGGCCTGTCCTCTGTGATGGGAGTTCAGCACAGCTGCTGCCCCTGGGGAGGGTGTCTGCTGTCAGCAGAGGAGGGGAGGAGGCCTGGCTGTTGGATTCTCTAAACCAGGGCTCAGTGCACAAGGGAGGTGAAGTGAGACCACAGGCTGTTCAGAGAGTGCACCTGGGCAGCCCAGCGCAAGAAGCTGGCCAGGTCCTGGGGCCAGAGAGATGGGTGTGAGGGGAGCCTGTGCCCGACCTCCCGGCTTCCCGCCAAGAAGACCCTGCACAGCACGGTGGCGGGGAGGAGGGCGATGGGGGCAGCCCTGAGGAGCATTACCTAGCAAGCTCTTTCAAACCTCTCTGTTCCAGACCTTTCCCCAACGAGTCACCAAGAACCTGTGCCTTGGCTCACAGTATGTCGATTCAGTAGGGAGGCAGATACAGAACTCGGTGCCTTTCTCCAAAAACCCAGGGCGCACCGAGGCCTGCTAGGACATGAGGGTGGAGAAACCCATTCTTCCCTTAGGTGTTGGGTTCAGATTGTAGATTCACAATGCGCACGTGCTTCCTGCAGTGAGAAGGGTCCTTTCATGGTTTCCCTGGAGAGTATTCCTGTGATTCTCAGAGGACACGAGGGGCAGGGACTCCCAGAATGCACAGAGGGAAGGGTCTTGCATGCGCTAGGCACACACTCTGCCTCTGAGGCCGTGTTTTATCTTGAGGCAGTCTTGCTAAATGGCCCGTGTTGCCTTGAACTTGCCATCCTCTTGCCTCCACCTCCTTGGTGGCTGGTTTACAGGTGCATGCCGGAAGGTTCCTTGCTTGCTCTTACCCACAATGTCTTGGCTATTAGTTATTCGTGGCACCAAACATCCCTAGTACCTGGTGGGGCTGGCTTGTGTGAGGGCAACCATGCACGGGAAAGCTCTCCACCTGGCCGTGGGAGACCAGGAAGAATAACTCAGATACTCAGCATATTCATGTGCAAATACATTCATAACCTGAACTAGAATCTAATTTCCAACATTAGCTTACAAATTAGAGGATTTTTCTCTGAAGTTTTAACCTGCAATCTGAAAACTCAAGCTGTATTCTCTCATATTTCAAAACTAATGATAGTGATTCTGCCCTTTGATTTGAGTTGACAATTCTGAGGTTGATTGATCTGGCACTCTCTAGAACATCCTGGTCCTTGTGCCCTAAGCAAAATAGTAATTTGGTTGAAATATGCAATTATGAGGTCCTATGAATATGTGCACTTTTAGAACGTTTAAATGATAGCCTTCCATTGCTATTTTCTCTGACATCAGATTTTAAAATATTAAAATCCTTAAAAATATCCTGTTTTTACATAGTATTTGTCACCTCTTAGATAAATCTGCAATGTCCTCTTGGAATTATTGCAAAACAGGATGCAATAATAAGGTGCTCCAAACAGCCATTTCCCAGGCGTTTAAATGAGCTGATGAACTAGGAACAGTGGGTCTAGAAATTTCCAACATTCTCATGGGAAAGGTCATGCTGGTCTCACTCAAGGTTAATGATGAGGCATTGGGTTATTTAATAAGTGCCAAATTGGCCTGTGATGTTTTCAATTGTCCATAAGTAATGGGGAGACAAAAGGAGCATGAGCCAGAAATTATTTATGAGCTGCCTCAGCGATCAATCTTATAAATGTTTGTATAAATGACTCATCATATTTTTCAAAGTCAAAGAAAGATTTAACTATTTATGGGTTTATAGCATAAAATGACAAAAACAAGTCAGGCTGAGTGTGAGAAGGGAGTCGGGTGAAGTTCGTAAGGAAGCTGCACCGACTGTAAATGCAGTAGCCCATCAGGGGAGGCCAGCAGAATTAGCAAAGAACTGTGCGTATCTTTCAGAAGCTCTGCAGTAGTACAGGCGTCCACATTAGGGCCCTTTTGAGGTACTAAATCATACTCAGAAACTTCACATCACCAGTTGATAATGGAATCAGGATTCAGTACCAGACCCGTGTCTCCGTGGTCTCTGTCTCCGTGTGAGCCTCTAATATGTGTGACATGGTCACACACACAGCACAGATATTCACACACATTCTGTAGGAATGCCTCGCGGTGCTCTGTATGTGATTTTTCCTTTTGGGAATTTCATGATTAATGGACTCAACACGCTTCTTGCCCTCCTGCCTTCCACCATGTGAGGTCAGTGCTGAAGGCATGGCTCAGAAGCAGCGGTCAGGACCTCCCCAGGCACCAAATCTGCCTGCCCTGGTCTTGGGCCTTCACTCCAGAGCTGGGAGAAATGAGGTTCTGTCATTTATCAGTTACCCAGTCTCAGGTACTCTGCTTTGGTGGCACAAACAGACCAAAGGAGAGGAGAACAAAGCACAAGATGGAAGTTCAGCGTCCTGGTGGAGGTGTGCCGGAGAGGAGGCCAGGACAAGGGTGGAGGTTCCTATGCCGGAATCTCCTAGCTCTTAAACTGAGTGGTGTTGGCTCTCATTTAATCCTTTAACCCGTTAAATCCCTAATTTTTACTTTGCACAAACTTCGCCATAATTGACACAGGTTCATTAAAATAGGTTGGAAATCATAATCTAGAACTTAGATATTGTTATATTAATCAAATGGATATGCTTATGTCGTGCTATTTTCTTGGGATCATATTAGATGTCACATAACCCCGTGATGCATTAGGTAACTATATATGACAAACCATGTTCTAGTTTTTATAGGTGTTCCACTGCTGGGATGATGGACAGATGGGCGAAGGCCCCCCATGTGCAGCGTCCACCCTTGTGAGCATGCAGGGCTGCCTGGCGGAACCTCAGACACCTGTCTCTCCTGGTCCAGGTCTTCCCTCCCTCTTCCCTCCGGGTCTTACTCCCATGCCTTGTTTACCTCTTTTCCTAAAACACTTTGTAATACACTCTCCATCTCTTCCTTTTCCCTCCCCTGCTGAGTCTAGTTCAGAACCATGGCTTTTGGCTTTTCTGGATACCCAATGGACAGCATCGTGCCTAGTGAACAGGAGGCGTTTGCCAAGGTGTCGACTTATGTGTTCCTCCAAAATGCAGGTATGGAGACCTGTCACCAGGTGGTGGTGTGGGAGCCGGGGCCAGGGGAGGCGATGGTCCCAGGGCTCAACCCTTGAGAAAGGGTTTTTAGGAAACAGGCCATTTGGTGCCTGCCACCTGCCGTCAGGTGGGGACACACAAAGGTGGCATCCCAGAGGCAGAGAGCACCCTCCCCAGACCCTGGAGCTGCCTGCACCTTGGTCTTGTACTTCAGCCTCAGAGCTGTGAAAACGGAATCTCTGTTCTTAGCAAATGACCCAGTGGGAGGTATTTTGTTACAGCAGCAGGTGTGGACTGACATGGTCTTCAATGACCACTTGCTGAATAAGTCAACAGTGCTATCTTCAAAGCAGATTCAGCTATATCACAATATGTCGCTATTCAGGATTTCAAAAAATCTTCATCAGGCAAGGATTTCATATTCATTTTTGTTTACTATCTATTCAAGAGACCCTTTCACAATCCACAAACAGACCACTTCTAAAATGTCGCCATAAAAATACATGGGGTCTGACATCTCACACTGTGAGTTGATAAATAAGTGAAGGATTCAATATTGATTAGTGATCATGAATTGGAGAATCCATTCAACGTACCAAGAAACATTGGACAATTGCAATCCCTGAGCCTGTAGTTTTTAGAGAGCTTTCATTGATTTTCATTATAGCATGTCCGTTTTTTCCAGATTAATTAGTATTCTCTTAGAGGACAAATCTTCCGTCTGAGGAAATCTCTTTCCTTTCCTTCAGGAACTTGATATCCAACAACCAGAGCCTGCCAAGGCTGTTTCACGATGGGTCCATCACGCCCATGCACCACAGCCCCGTGTCTGGAGGGGTGAAGGCTGCTCACCCTCTCAGGGGGAGCTGGCTCTCACCGATGTGCTACTGGCTTGCCCGAAATTCTGGTAGCATTTGTGTTTGGGGACTTTATTTCAAAGTTTTTAGGGTCAAAATTGGACTTGTTTGAGAAAAAATAAATAAAGGCTTTGACAATACACATGGTTGAGAGAGGAAAAATTAATCTTACATATCATGCCCCAAATAAATTGTCCATTTCACATTTTTTAGAGACTGGTAGACAAGCCATGAATAGTTTGGATGCAATATTTCCATCTCAGATATGATGAAGTTGATGATCAAAAACAGATTCAGAACCTTACCCTGAAATACCATTTATCTTCCTTTTGAAAGTGATAGTTACGCAGTCTTCACCCAATTCATGCAGGAGAGAGAAAGCTGGTGAGAGGGACTTGGTAATTGTCCCATCTGAGCTGAGGTCTGAAGGTAATTAGGCCCCCAGCCTCCCTGACACGCTTCCCCTGCATCCTGGCTGTGAATCTTCACACATTTGTATTCATTAACCTTTATTTGAAAAGTTGCTGTCAGTTGTGATGAAAATAATGTGAATTATTACAGGAAGCAGTTAGAGACCATGATATAATTAGCTTATGTTCAGTCTGGAATCATAGGAACTCAGATTTTGGAGAAACCCTGAAGTTCATATTGGAAAATCACTTGTAGCCCAGAGGTGACAGAGAGCTTCTGCTATTCTTGCTAAATGAAGGATTAAAAAAAATTCTCATGCTCTCCCTCTGTTCATCATGGTAGGAAGATGTCCCTGCTGGGTTTGAAGCCTTGTGTATGCACCACAGGAGGACCTGGCGGCTTTGGTGAAGAGGAGAATGTCTGGAAACAGTGCAATAGCAGTCAGGGATCCTGTGCCAAGGCAGGAGCCTACAAGGGACACGGGTCTTCACAGATGGACCAAGGGCACAGAAGGTGACCACAGAAAGAAACACCCTGCACACTGAGAGTCTGTTGGTGGCACACGTCTGCAGTTCCCCGCCACACGTGTTGCTGTTGATTCACAGTCCAACGGGGAACGGGAACTTGGCTTCCACTTGGCCTCTCCCTCCATAGACAATTATCAAGAAGCCAGCCCCGTGTTCTGCCAATGACCAGCTGTACCTCTTCCACAGACACACTCAGGACCCGAGAGTTGCTGCAAGACTGTCCATGGTATGCTGCGTGCCCAGGGAGCGGGACTGAGGCCAAGCACCCTGGGTTGCCATAGTCTCCCACAGACTTACAAATGTGTCCTGGTATGGCAGGAACATACTTGCCCTAGGGCGTGCATGCCCTCTTGGAAGGCTGGCAGTACTGTCATTGGAAGGTCAAGAAGAGGGTGGGTGGGATGAACTTGAGATATCAAGCAGGCCAGCTTCCCTTCCCTGAGGGACTGGGTTGACTCGGCCACAGGATTCCTGAAGGTCATCCCATCTCTGCAGGAAGACTTAGTGGAGCTGCTTCCAGACCTAGAGTTTACCTAAGGTCTTTTACCTAGCTGGTGATGTCACCAAGATGGCAGAATAGGAGGTTCTGGCTCCCATCCTGCCACAGTTTGGCAATACCCCCAGATAAACCTACCTTTGTGGAATCCCCAGAGTTTAGCTGAGGTTCCAGAACTCTGGTGAAGCAAGGGTCTGAGAGTGGACACACTGAAGAAGGTAAGAGAAGGCAAATCTGATCTGCATGAGCCCTCCCCCAGGTGGGCACAGCTCCTGCTTATCCCACGTGGCCTGTGATTCCTGCCATGGGGTAAGTGGGAGGGAGGTGAGCACCCGCTTACCCAGTTGTGTATGATGCTGGCCCCTGAATCCACATCTGTACTACTCCACACAGGACACTGGGGGATCATGGCAGAGTCATCTGAAGGCAGCTAGGGGCAGGAAGAAGGGTGGGAGTACACAGTGTCTTGACTTCATCAAGGAGAAGGAAGCATCCGTGAGCTTAAAGACAGATCATTTGAAATTATCCAGTCATAACAACAAAAGAGAAGAAGAATGAAAAAAAAGTCCATGGGACTTACGGGGCACCATCAAAGGAACCAAGACAGGCATAGGGGGGTTCCAGAAGGAGGAGATACAGGATGGAAGCTTGTTGAAAGAAAGAACAGATGAAATATCTTCAAGTCTCAGAAGGAAAACTGACACCCAGATTTACAAGATTAAAGGACCCAAGTATATTGAACTAAAGGAGTCTACACTGATGCACACAGTTAAATGCCAAGAGTCAAAGATGAAGAGACGTCTCTGACAATTCCTAGAAGCCTATCAGTAGGAATCTCCCCTAGAACTGTGAGGGCAGGAGGCAGTTGTGTTATATATTCTAAGTACAGAAAGAAAACCAAAACCTTCCCAACCAAGATCACTAATATGGCACAACTGTCCTTAACAACAGAGGATGGATTAGCAAGTATTCCTCAGATAAACAAGCTGGAGAGGAACCGTCACCCCGAGGGCTGCTTTACAACAGGGGAGAGCGGGGTTCTTCAATGCAGGACACCACAGTAACCGAGGGAAGGCTGGAGCTAGAGACTCCTTCAGTGGGTGGAGGAAAAGAGTTGGCAAACTCCATCACCCCTTTACGACAATAACTGAACAAAGGAGGCACAGAAGGACTGTGTCTCCAGGTGAAAAGACCAGATTTGAGAAGCCCATGGCTCATGTTGATGAAGGAAAGATTTTTCTATGATCAGGAATGAACCAGAGATTTCCACTGCTTCTACCTCTATTAACCTAGTGTTGGAAGTCCTAGATGAAGCAATTAGAGAAAAGAATTAAGAATATGAATCTGATAGAACCATAAGGGCTCTGGTTTATGTCCGTGGTAAGCACTTGTGTAGAATGTTCAGGCTCCTGGGTTTGATCTTCGTTATTGGAGCACAGCAAAAAATAAATAAAAACATTAATTAAAGATACATTAAGATTTAAAAAAAAAGAATAAGTAAAATTATCTGTGTTTGCTGATGGCATAATTTTACACATAGAAAACCCTAAAGGTTTGTCAAAAATTTTGGAAATAATAGACAAATTTAGTAAAGTTTCAGGATATAGAATCAATATGAAAAAGTCAGTTGTGCTCCTATACATTAACAATAAACTCCATAAAAATGAAAATAAGGAGCAACCCCATTTATCATAGCACCAAAAAAGGACAAAAAGCATAAGCACAAATTTACCAAGGAGATTAAAGATCTTTACACTCAGAACAACCAGACATTGAGGAAATAAGCTGAAGAAGACAGGAATAAATAGAAAGGTGGCCCGTGTTCATGGGTCAGAAGAGATGGTATGAAAATACCCGGAAACTCAATCTGACTTATGAATTAATACAAATTCCCATCAAAACCCAAGTGGAATTATTCACAGAATCCAAAACCAATCCTAATGTTCACATCAACCACAAAAGATGACAAAGACCCAGCACAATGGAGGCTCCCCCTCCTTGTTTCCAGCTGTTACGGAGCCGGCCCTGGCACAGAAGCTGAAGCTCACAGGCTCAAGAACAGGAGGGAGATCCCAGAATCACCTACACATGTATGGTCAACTGATTCTCAACAGGCCGCCCAGAACACGTACAGGGAAAGGACAGTGGGAGCAATAAGTGGTGCTGGGGAAATCAGTGTCCACACACAAAAGAATAAAATGGTATCATTGTCTCACACCGTACCCCAAGTCCAACGTAGACTAAAGACTTAAAGGCAAGGCCTGAGACATAAATCTCCTTGAAGATTCATAGAGAAAAGACAGCTTGACACTGATTTGGGTGATGACTTTTGGAGGAGACACAAGACCCCACATTAGGCAAATGCAGTACATCAACCTAAAAAGTTTCTACAGCAAAGAAAATGATCATCAAGTGGAAAGACAAGGTACAATGGGAAAAGTACTCACAAATCATGTGCTGATGCAAGCACTCCATGTTTACTTAGAATAGTTCACAGAGAAATGGGAACAAGAACATTGTTATGCTAACGTTCTGCTCTCTTCATTCTGTAAAATATCTGAGCATATCAATTATTAGAGAGTGTAATTAAGAAATGACTGAGGACAATGATAATTGCAGATAATATTAATTGTGTCTGCACTGTGACGGTCATTATTGTCATTGTCACGACTCATCCACTGTGCAGAGCGCACAGCACAGGACACAGTGCACCATCCACAGGGTATCAGCACACATCACAGTGCAAAGCACAGATTTCACATACACAGTGAGAAGCACACAGTGCAGGGTGCTCAGCACACAGAGCGCCGTACATGGTACTTGCTGCCTGGCTCACAGTGTGTCATGCAGAGTACACAATGCTTGGTGCTCAGCACCCAGTACAGAGTGCACAGCATACAGTGCCCTTTTTGCAGACTTCTCACAACACAGGGTCCAGGCCACAGTGCATAGTGCAGAGTACATAGTGCATGGGACTCAGCACCCAGTACTGTGTGCCTGGCACACAGTGGCTATTTCATGCGGAGACTGAGATGACGCTTGACCTCACCTCACACCACTCTCAAAATCAGTGCCAGGTGGCTCTTAGCTCACGAAAAGTGAAACAGGAACGCTCTTAGAAGAAGAGGAGGCACCTCCAAGGACTTGTAAGCAGGGGCTGCTTCCAGGAGACACAGGTCCCCAGGGGAAAGCCACCAGTCCGACTGATGCTCAGACCAAGAGCGTGGTTCAGCAGGGTCCTCCAGTTTTCTCCTCTGTCTTCTCTTCTCTTGGAGAGAAGAGACCATCTGTTGAGGGCCAGGGACACAGGAGAATGAGCCTCTCTGCCAGCCCAGACCCAGACGGCAGGACCCGACGACGTGGGCTCCCCAGTGAGCTTAGCAGAGGGGAAGGTTGGAGAGGCTCCGGGAGGGGCCTCAGCCATTCTCAGCGGCCGAGCCATTTTAGATGCTGAGGAACACGTGGTAAGCCGAGCCCCGGGACGGGGAGCACCCTGAGCCCCAGGCCCACCGTGGAGGGAACAGGCTTCCTACACAGGTAACTGCCAGGTAGCAGTGTCCCTGGGTGAGGGAGACGGCCAGGAGGGCGGTGTTGGGAGAAGGGGAGTCCTGGCCTCCCAGGCGGGGAGGCCACCTTAGATGCCAGCACACTGGTGCCGCCCCACTGAGAGCCGGATGCTGCTGGGACCCTGCAGACCTTGCTGGGAATGGATGAGTGAGGAGTGTCCTGCACCCCTGTGGACGGCGGCTCCTCATTCTGTCAAGATGGTGGGTGGGATTACCACCTCAAGGAAGCAGACGCTTCCCCCAACCTTCTCTTTCCCCAGCAGGAGCCCATGCCCCCTGCACCGCTGGCGGTCTCTGGCTTTCCCATTCCTAATGAGTCGCTGCTGTTTCTGGTGGTCCAGAATGTAATCCCTTCTCCTTCCCGCTCCTAGCGAGTTTTCAAAGGCCCTATTTCTTTTGGGGGCAGGTTTACCCCTGGCCAAGGGAGGGCTGAGCGTCTGGACTTGAGGGTGGCCCTGCTGCCCGAGTCCCCCACGGCCTCTCACCTCCACTCTGGGTTTCCCTCCGCCTTCCACAACCTCCCACTCACCTGCAGCCCTCCTCCCCGCCTCCACCTCAGAGGGGACACATTTGTAAGGACAGAACTTGGGTGACCAAGTTGCTTCTTTTAATATTTTAAACAAAATATCTGTTATCATATATGTACACAGGGAAGTTATGTTGGACTCGCTCGTTACATCAAAATGATTCCACTGTCATATATAACTAAGGGGCCCATGAAAAAGGCAAAAAAATCCATTATCAGATGGAAGACATAACTAAGGCTTTTTGTTCTGGTTTTCCAGTGGAAGAAACCTAAAACATCCCTAGTGAGCTGTCCCCACATTGTACCCATCTCCCAGGACTAGGTAATTACCTACAGGACTTCCCAGTCTTCCTTAGCACTTGGTAGAGCACAGTTCTCCTTTCCAACTCCTACGTGAAAACTTTGGTGGATTTGCTGCACTTAAATCTCTCAGGAGGAAATTTTTCATTGTTTAACCTTAAGAAGATGAATAAATCAGTGAAGAATTAGTTGGTGAGCTGCTTAGCAGTTATTTTAGAAATGGAATAAATTTCTACCCGTAAAAGAAGGAAGAAATTCAACTCATGAATATTTTTACTGAGAACTGAAAACTCATCTAATTGCCACTGTGCCTAGATACGTCTGCCCACATCCGAGGCTGTTTCTGGCTGCTCTGGACATGAGCTCTGGGCCTTCTCAGCAGTGTTCCCGCCTGCCAGGTTGGGTCTCACTTATATGCAGCTTGTGGCCACCCTGACCTGCCTGAGCTTGATGGACCCTGCTGGCCCTGTAGTCTAGATAGCCAGAGTGTGCTCTGCAGAGCCCGAGACTGGCCTGGTCCTCTGCTAAGGTGGACGGATGATGGCATGGGTACAGTGCATGTTGTGGGGGGCAGTCTGGCCGGCTCTGGACTCCTCCAGCCTAAGATAAGGCACGGGAATCACACTCTCTGATTCCTCCCTTCCTCCTCCCTCCTCCAGGGATGACAAATTTCCAGAATAATTTGGTGTGAAACATTCAGTGGAGTAAATCGTTACACTGAATGGCTTTGTAAGTCCCCACTCTCCTGTCTGCCCCTCAGGCATTTTGGGGATTGCTCCATGTAACTCACCCATTGTCAGGTGGTGGACATGGTCAGTGTTAGGCAGGCCAGCCATGCTCTCCAAGGTACGTGCATGGAATGGATCTCGTTCAGCAGACACAGCTGCATGGGGAATACCATGCTGTGGTTCCTAATGACTTAACGTGGTCTCTACTTAGCTTGTTTTGTTGTTGTTTGTTTGTTTTAAATATTTTTACTAGTTACTGATGGACCTTTATTTATTTATTTATTTACATGTGGGGCTGAGAATTGAACCCAGGGCCTCCCACATGCTGGGCAAGTGCTCTACCACTGAGCCACAACCCAGCCCTCTACTTAGCTTCTTATTTAAACTCTTTACAAACTTTTCCAGTCTCCCATTAAAGTCAGATATAATGTCATACTCCCAAAACAAATAACTCTAATATTTGGAATTTTATTAAACTGTGAGTGAGATCTGTGTGTTTTCTCAAATCTTAGGTTTAATGTCTCAATCACTGAGGTAATTCCATTTTTTTAATTTAATAAGTCATGAGTCCTTAAAAACTATGCTCTGTCCTCTCTGGGAACACAGTCCAGGGTGGTCCCGTGCCCGTGGAGGGGCAGGCCTGCAGGGTAGCCCTGAATAAGGCTGGGAATCTGCATTTCCCTGGACTGACTGTCGGGTCCCTGCTGCCTAGGGATGTGTCCCGGTCAATCAGGGGCCCAGCCCTGACTGCGCAGAGTAAAGACGTATCACAAAAATGGAGCCGACTGACTTAATTTGGTTGCAGGTTGATCTGAATGAATTAAACATTTTTTTTTCTAAAAAGAATGTTTCATGGGATTCATTTTTAAACTAGTGTAGAGGATGAAGAGCAGTGGCTTTGTGGTCCTTCTCTATTTCTTTCTTATATTATGAAGTGGAATTTAATATTCTATGAATCCTCTACTGAAATATTCATATAAAGGAAGCAGATTTCCATGTAAAGCAGAGGAGTCCAAGCCGAGCAGTTTGGTGAAGCCTCGTTTTCTAAGTCGTGGTTTGTCAAGAAGCCTATTCACTATTATTGTTTTCTGTTATGAAAACTCATTCCTTCCCAGTGCAGACGCCATTGGAACCCTCCACACTCTCAGCTGAATCTCCTTCGACGTCGGGGTGGTGACCGGTTCTCCTCACTTCTTGTCAGGGTTTCTCTGGCTCCGACACTTAAAAAGCTCAGGAAGAGCCTGCGTAGGAGGCAGCTGGTGGACGAGGGGTCACTGTCCTTTCCTGTTTTCACCTGAGCCGTGGGAACCAGAAGAGCAGCGTGGCTAGACACGAGGAGCTGGACCTGCTGTTGGACCTGCCCTGGGAGCAGGACACGTCCTGGGCCTCTGTGTGGCCTCCTGCACACCCCGAGGAGCAGCAGCCCACGCAGACCCATGCAGACCAGGTCCCCAGGCCACCCGAGGAGGCAGGACAGTGGCTCACAAACCTGGAGGGAGGATCTCTGCAATGCAGTCTTACTACGCTCACGTCGAGTCTCTCCCTAGGAACCAACCTGCAGTGGTTTCAGAACAAGCTGTAGTAGAAGGGGGTGAAGTCTTGAAGACGTGTGATTGGGTTGGGGTCTGGAGAACACCTGGACTCCTGGGACTGAGGGACTCCTGGGTCCTGGGTCCTAGATACTGGGTCCTGGGTACTGAGCCCTGGGTTCTGTGTCCTGAGGGTCTCCTGGCTCCTGGCTCCTGGATTCTAGGTCCTGGGTCCTAGGTACTAGGTCCTTGGTCCTGGGTCCTGAGTACTGAGCCCTGGGTCCTGTGTCCTGAGGGGCTCCTGGGTCCTGGCTCCTGGCTCCTGTGGGACTCCTGGCTACAGAGGTTTTGCTGAGCCCCTGGCTGTGTGGCTGTATGGCCAGTGTCCGTCCACCTTGCCTCTACCCAGCACTCAGTCTTGGAGTCCCAGGATGCACTTGTGGCCTGTGTCACCTCATGTCCTGGACTAACTTCAGAGCCCTTAGTCGGCTGACAGACACTCTGCTGGCCTACATGAGCTCCTGCTGCAGACACGTCCCTCAGATATTGATTGCCAGTTGCCACTGGAGAGCACAGGCCTGCTTCTGTGAAATGGCGTTCTGTTATCATACATGGAATCAGTCAGGCCGCAGAGACTCTAGTGAACACTCAGCGCCACTCTGAACAGAAGAATGAGGAGGTGCGTCGGATGACCAGCAGTGCTCCCAAGCTTCTGATGTTGGAAGTCTCATTTCACCTGCGATGCTCACGCTCTTCTCCCAGGAGAGAAAACACTCCCAATGGAAAGCAACTCACACTGAAAAATAAGTCGAACAAAGCCCGAGGATTAGTCCACCAAGCCCACTGTGGAACGGGTCAGCCATGGGAAAAGGCCCACATGGCCAGGCCTTGAGCACCCCGCTGACACAAGTGCTGCTTCTCTGAATCCCAGCGAGGCCTACATTTGGGAGCGAACCCTTTCCAGCCGGGGTCCAGGCCTGCAGGCAGAGCCCTGCCTGTCTCCCCAACACAGCCAAAGATGAGTTAGGGAGCACAGCCCGAGCCCACCGGAGCCTGCCACGTCCTTCCCTGAAACACAGGTCTTAGGCAGCTGGGGCTGCGATGCACAAAGGCCACAGTCCGGGGACTTGAACCCAGGACTTATTTCTCACAGTCCTGGAGGCTGGGCCAAGGTCGAGGCCAGCATGTCGTGTTTCTGGAGGGCCCTGGTCCTGGTTACAGGTGTCGGCTTCTTGCTGTGTCCTCAGGTGGTGCTGAGGGCTCTGGTCTCTTCCCCTTCTGGTAAGGACACTGTTCCCTCTGTGGACTCCCCCTAACAGAGCTGCAACACCCCGAGGCCCCACCTCCAAACAGCATCCTGGCAGCTGGGTCAAGGCTCAGCCATGCACTCTGAAGGGCCACGTGTGGCCTGCACCTGTAGTGTGGCTCTCTGTGTGTCCCCTGGAGTGCTGCAGTCCACAGCCACCCCACACTGCGCCCCTCACTGCTCCTCCCTGCGGTGTTGGCCAGCGCTTCAGGAGAACCTGTCCTTTCTGGAAGAGTCAAGTGAGCACCTGCCCGGGTCCGACCTGCCCGGGTCGGAGTGCTGTGGGTAGCACCGCGAGCCCCCTGCCCAGGGTGGGCTTCTCAGCCCCGGTTTCCCTGGACACCTTGACTCTAAGGTAGCTCATGACAGCCTCTCTAGTCACTGAGTTTTCTCTCTGAATTTGTAATTCTGAGGAGGGTCTGTGATGTAGGAAGCTGAGAAAAACACTCAGAGAAGTTACGGCCTGAGAACCTGGTGTGGTGCTGCCCACCGTGGCAGAAGTGCATTGCCGTTGTCGTTGCTGGGACCCCCGAGCTCTGGCACACGTTCCCCAGGCCCTGCCCACACCCTGGAGCCAGCGCAGATCCCAGGAAGGCAGCCTGGGCTGCTGCACTCGTCACGCCCCCCGCTCCGGGTGGGCAGGCCTGTGTGCCCACTACCAACCACGACAGCAGCAGGTCACCATCATGCTGAAGGGGGCAGATTTCCCATCATGAAGAGCTGAGCATGGGCCTAGGACAAGCTTTCCTGTCAAAGACAGCACAGCCACCAAGGAGATCATAAATGAAAGTGAAAAGAATTCAGTCGCCACTTCCCATAAAATCATTTTCCATTTCCTATAAAACCGAACACTTATGATTTTGTGTATGACTCAGTGTGTGGAATGATGGAAGGAATCCAGCTTAATCAGTGTGTGACTCACAGGGGTTCCACTCCCAGTGGCCGTTTCCAAGGACCTCACGGAGATGTGTCGGTGCTCATGAGTGACGTCCCTCCGGCCGGCTTTCCACGAGTGCTGGGCATTGTCACTTTTACATCTGGTTGTTCACATTTTGTGATCCCTTAAGGAGACCCCCGGAGGCACCCCAGCCAGTGCCCACCCTCCAGCTGAACACGTCAGCACCAGGTTGAGACAGCTGAGGGATCAGAGAGGAGTGGTCCCTGGGGGGGTCAACAAGGGGTCACTCAGCAAGGGGCAGAAAGAGCGAGCTGGGACACACAGTGGAGATGTTCACCAGGACAGACTTAACAGGATGGACACCTTCAGGGTGCCACGTGGAGGACCACGAGGGGACCATGAGGGACAGTGGCCTGAAGAAGGAGCCTGGGAACTGCACACCTGCTGCAGCACAGCTGGCCCAGGTGGTCCTCCTCCAGCCAGGTGTGCCTCCCTGCTGCGAGCTCACAGCCTGACCAAGGGCGGCCAATCAGCAGGAGCAGAGTCCACCCGGGGCTCGGATGCAGGGTGGATCCGTGTTAGGTCAAGGGTTCCCGGATAAGGAACAGCACGGCTGCCTGTCGGCTCAGCCACCGCCTTTTCTTTGTTTGGTTTTACGTCAGCTTGTGAGGTGCACAGAAACCCTAAGTGTCCAGGGTCCTCGGGAAGGGAACCCCGTGCTCTGCCAACATGACTCCGGCAGCACTCAGCCAGGGAGGACGGGAAGTGGCCAGGAGACAACACCAGGAAGCAGCCCGCTACCTCTGTGCAGAGAAGCATGGGAGCCCCAGGGAAGGTGTGCCCAGCTGAGGGCCGAGCACCAGGACAGTGACCTGACAACCCCTGTCCCATCCTGGCCCTCCCTGGCCTCGGCTGCGGTGGTGTTTGTCTCAGGGTGCTCCTCACCCTGGAGTCTGAGTAGGCATGGCTGCAGGCTGGGGACAGGGAAGGACTGCAGCTGACAGGTGCCTGGAGCTGACCTCTGATTCCCCCTGGACATCGCTGCAAACTGGCAGATGGATGTCTTTGCTTGTCAGTCCTCCTGGTGCTGCCGCCCACGGCACGGCCTGCACTTGTGGCTTCGGCTGGCGCCCCTGCTGGGGTGAGTGGCTCGTGACTGGCTCTCCTCCACTGTAGGAGCAGCTCGTGGTGCGAGTACAGGCAGAGAGGTGTCTATAGGACTGAGACCCACCACCACCAAACTGAGTGGTCTCCCGTTGCAAACCGTGAAACCAGCACTCGAGTTCCTCTGTGGGGTGCAGGACAGCCTCCGTGGTCCCTGTGGGAGTCCCTGTAGCTCTTCTCCGTCCTCAGCACTGTGAGTGGACATTCCTTATTTCCTTACCCGCTCATGCACACATTCAGAAAGTGCTCATCGGATTTCATCTACAGTTTGTAGTTAATCCATCAGGAGGGGTGCTCCAGGGGTCAGGGCGCATGTGACCAGGTCATCTCCAGGGACTTTAGCCCAGTGCACGCCAGACACACATCTCAGGGGCCAGTGAGCAAGGGCAAAGTCAGATCCCCAGCCAAGGCTCCTCCAGAAGCAGCACTTAAATCTGCCTTCACCCCAGAAGCACCTCTTCCGAGTCTTGGAAACTAGAACTGAACAGAAAGACACAGTCACACAGGTGCTGAGGCACATGAGCACACACATGTGCACACACACACTTGCACACATACACAGAAACTTCAACTGCCTCCAAGCTTCTCTGCTGCTCTCCTGCACGCTGCCCGGCACACTCGCAGAGCCATAAAGGCACATTTCATTGAGATGGCCTTCCCTCTGGATTAGGAACCAGCATACTCTCAGTCACTCAGGTGCCAAACAGCTGGTGAGTGTGGAAACAAGGCTACAGGTCGGATCCTCACCACAATCCAGTCCTCTGCAGCACATTTGCGACACAGGGATGCTGGTCAGGGGTGGGCTGTGCTGTGCTTTTGTCACAGCACCCCTCTGGCCTGGGAGTGCCGGTTCTGGCCCTCGCAGCAGCCCGGCCTCCGTGGTTTCTGAGGGCCAGTCCTGCCTATCGGGGTAAACCCAGACTTCCAGAGAACTGGACTTCCTGTGTTTAATGTAAGAACTTCTGAACCGTATAACTGGTTTCAGAAAGAAAAAAGACGTGCCTTAAAAAATAGATCTTTATTTCTATTAAAAACAAGATTCAATTACAGAAGTTTTAGATATTTATGTGAAGGTTTAAGTCAATAATATATACCAAGAATATCTCATTTGAGGAAAAATCTTTTGCAGAGATAAAAGGGAGTTGCACAGCTTTTTAAAAATGAAGAGGCTTCTTTTTGGAGCAGTTTGAGGTTTAGGGTCCCCCCAGCTGGGCTCCCCAGCCTTCCCGATGGCAAGATCCTGATGTAGGCACTACTTACCCGGGTGGACCCACAGCTTGTGTGGCTCACGGGGGTTCCCAGCTCACGCCAGGCTGTCACTTGGTGCAGTGTTCCTCTGTGTGGACTAATGCACACTGACATGCGTGGCGCTATTGTATCACCCAGAAGATGATTTCACGGCCCTAAAACCCTATGGGCTCCTGTCGTCCCTGCCCCGTCCTGGCGTCCCTGGTCTTCCCATGGCCTCCAGAGCTGCCTTTGCTCCAGCATGCACGTGGCGGGATCCTAGTGGTGGGTCAGCTTCACATCGCTGTGACAGAAGACCTGCAGGACCACGTGGAGGAGGAAGAGTGTGTTAAAGGGCTCAGTCTACATGGCCTACTGCTGGCTCTGGGCCCATGGTGAGGCAAAGCCTCCTGGAGGAAGGACCCTATGGAGGGAAGCCGCTCAGCTCATGGTGGGTGGCCAGGAAGCCGAGGGAGAGGGGAAGGGGCTGCAGGGAGATGCACTCTTCCAGGACCCCTCCTCTAGCTGTGCCTACCCACCTACAGTCACCACCCAGTCGTCCATTCAGGGTAGGACAGGCTGATCAGGCCATAGCTCTCACTGTCTAGCTTTGTCACCTCTGAATGCTCTGCATGGGCAGGAGCTTTGGGGACACCTCACATCCTCCACACGCGTGCTTCCCTTCCAGGTTGGTTTCTCTCCCCTAGTAACAAGTTTGAGTCTGACCATCTCTTTGTGGATTAACAGCTCATTTCTTTCATCACCAGGTAATTTCATTGTATGGATGAGCCACAGTGGTTTGTCCATTCACCTCTCAAAGACACCTTGGTTGACCCCGTCTCTTGCCAATCCTGAGCCAAGCTGCCGTCAACGTCCACGTGTGGGTTTTGTGTGGATGTAGGTTTTCAGCTTCTTTGCTAAACACAAAGAGGGCAAAAGCCAGATCTCGTGACCAGAGTGTGTTTGTTTTGTAAGAAACCATGAAACAGCGGCCAAGGCGGCTGGGCCAGGTTTCAGCGCCACCACCCTAGAGTGAGGGCTCCTGCCACCCGGTCCTGGCCAGCGTCTGCTGCGTTGGTGCTCTGGACAGCGTCTGCTCCAGGAGTGTTGCTTCTTAGCCTGGAGCTGCCTGGACGTGGCTGGCCAGTGTGCTCACGTTCTCCCTGCCACCTTCTTGGTGTCCAGATGGTCTGTTCACTTTTCAGTGGGTTGTGAGCATCAAGAGTCCTTTTACCGTTCGGATACTGTCCTTGCTCGACGTCCTCTGCTCCCAGGGTATGGCTCGTCTTCTCTTTGTGAACAGCATCCTTTGCTGACATTTTCTCTTCCCGGAACTTGCGTTTGTTGGTTTTGGAAGTCTTCGCCAAGCTGCAGGCTGCACAGGCCTGGTCCTGGGCTCTTGGGCAGTGCTTCATGATTGTGCATCTCACGGGCAGTTCTGATGATTCTAACTTAGTTTTTCTAAGGTCTGTATCTGCATTAATAACGTTCCTGGTATGTGGACAGCTGTCCATCCAGTGCCATCTGTGGAAAAGCCCCCTTTCTCCACTTTGCTCCTTGGCCGGAGACGTCAACAGCACTCATGTGCCTGCTGCTCAGTGCCCTTCTGCCGCGTGATGACTGTCCCTGGCTTCATGGACACCATGCTGTCTGCACAGCTGCTAAGAGTCATCTCCATGTCGGGTGGTGTGTGTCCCCGACTGCCTGTCGACCCTGTGCAGTGGCTGTGGGTCTTTTGTGTCTACATATGTACTTTACAGCCAGCTGGGCATATCCACAAGAAGGCACGCGGAGACTAGGATTGGGGTTGCTTAACTACAGATCAAGTTGGGAAGGACTGGCATTTGAGGATGTCCTCAGTCCAGCTCCATTTATTTAGATCTCCTTAGGCTTTTTCCACCAGAGATCTGTGGCTTCCCTACTACGGATCTTCTGTTTTGACAGATTCATGCCTAACTCTTAGGTGGTGCCGTGTAAATACTGTGGTGCTTTTCCTGTCACATGCCAGTGGTCCATTGGGATGTATAAGAAATCACTGGGTGCCGGGCCGTGGCTCAGTGGCCGGAGCTTGGCCAGCGTGTGCGAGGCACTGGATTTCATCCTGAGCAGGGCAAAAGAAGAAGAAAAAAGAGAGAGAGAGAGAAAAGCACTTGGCTTTTGTATGTTAACTTGCCTCCTGCATCTTCCTGGCTTATTCATGAGCTCCAGGAAGTGTTTCTTCTTTCTTCCTTTTTTATTTGTTTGTTTTGCACATTTTTAAGATTTTCTACAGCAACATGCATATCGTCTATAAACAAAGACTGCTGTATCGATTTCATCCCAATTTGTAACCTTTCCCTGCTTTTCTTGTGTTATTGCCTTAGTGAGGATTCCAAGGTGAGGGGAGAGGAGAGCTGGGCCCCTGTCCTGACCCTCAGGAAGCTTACGGCTGCTCACTGTCAGCTCTGATGTGACTTCAGGGTGTCTTGAGATGCTCTTTAACATGTACAGGAGGTTCTGTTCCAGCTTTAATTTGCCGAGGGTCTGTGCCACGAATGGACATTGAACTTTTTAAACACACAGATTCATGTTACTGATAGGAAAACACAAACACTGCTCTGTGGTGTGTAACACACAGGCCCACACCTTTTCTTTTTTGAATTCCCCATTTATCCATTGCTTCCATTCCTCTGCATTTCTCCAAACCTGTTCCTCTGTTCTCCGTGCTTCCAGCTTTAGATTTCCTCAGCCACCAGGCGCTCGCAGGGACGCAGGTCCATGTGGCCACGTGAAATAAAACATGCATAGGACCGGAGGCTTGCAGTGACACAGCACCTCCGAGGTTTGGAACTTCACAGTCCGCCTTGCAAAGCCCCAAGTGCAGGTGGTTCTGACCATGCTGCTTTGGCCAGGCCTGCAGGTCATGTGGTGGGACCCCCAGGGATGCTGAGCATGCAGGGAGACCAATCCTGTGCTCAGGGGACTTCCCCAGGGCAGGAGACCTCAGCTGGTTCCTGGAGAAAACAAGTGCACAACTCTGGTAAACAGGAGGTTTTGCAGGTGAGTGTTCTGGACACAACCAGGAGGGCTCTGTGCATGTAAGTGTGCGACACTCCTGACAACCAGCAGACGGCACGGGGTAGAGGGGAATATGCGTGTCAGGGACTGTGCTTCTTCAGACTGAAGAAGAGATCCCATGTGGTCTTGTTGATGGGGGAGAAGTGAGTTGAGGCAGCTCAGGCTTTTGGGTCAGTGTGTGCCTCTCACCACTGACCTGCCACCCAAATGCCGAGGGCATCATCTCACCGAGGGAGCAGAGTGCCAGTGGCCACTGTGGAGTGGCCAGGGTTTCCTTCCTTGGGAACCAAACTCTGGGATCCCAACCAATTGGCCACCCAGATGCCCTGTGTGAGGCACATGATGGGCCCCTGGGCTCACGGAGCAGTGGGCACTGCCCTCCCTCAGCCGGCTGCTGAGCGCGGCATCCCTCGGCCTGAAGGTGTGCGCAGTGCCTGCGTCTCCCTCCACAGGCACGAGGTGACGCAGAGTGAGGACAGTCACGCAGCTCCTGAGGAGCTGAGTCAGCCTGAGTCAGCGCGTCCATCTCAGGGAGCCCGACTCCCACGGCTCCTGGGCCACTGTGCCTCTGAGAGGGGAGTTGTGCTCTCCACTGCCCCCCCGACACCCTCACATCTCCTGGGCAAGGAGGCCATGGTGCCCATGTCCTAGGGGACGATGGCCAGGGTCAAGCCAGGTCTGAGATGAGCCACCCAGGCCAGCCAAGCGCTCGCCCGTGATCCGTGGTGCTGTGATCCAGGGGCCTGTGGACCCAGGGGAAGGCTGTCCTGAGGTGGACGGAGGGCAGCTGCCTGAAGACCTGGGGAAGGAAGAGAGCCTCGGGTCAGAGTCCACGTGAGGGTCTGCAGTCTCTGCTCTCGGCACAAAGAAGGAAGCTCGGACCAAGAGGCCAGGGCCCATGTGGAACTGCCTGGCCTCGGGGGCTGGCCCTCAGTGGGAAGGAGGAAGGGGCCTGACTCCTGGACTTTCCAGGTTGAGCAAAGTCCTGAGCAGAGAAAGGTGTTTCTCAACAGTGATGAGCCTGATGAGGTGCACACCCCACCACACCCAGGCCACAGGTACACACCGCATGTGCGCACACACACACACACACACACACCCCTGGACCACAGGTACACACTGCATGTGTGCATACACAAACACACACACACACACACACACACACCTGGACCACAGGTACACACTGCATGTGTGCATACACACACACACACACACACACCTGGACCACAGGTATACACTGCATGTGCACACACACCCCTGGACCACAGGTACACACCACATGTGCACACACACACACAGAGACACACCCCTGGGCCACAGGTACACACCGCATGTGCACACACACACACACACACACAGACACACCCCTGGACCACAGGTACACACTGCATGTGCACACACACCCCTGGACCACAGGTACACACCACATGTGCACACACACACACACACACCCCTGGACCACAGGTACACACCGCATGTGTGCATACACACACACACACACACACACACACACCTGGACCACAGGTACACACTGCATGTGCACACACACCCCTGGACCACAGGTACACACCACATGTGCACACACACACACAGAGACACACCCCTGGGCCACAGGTACACACCGCCTGTGCACACACACACACACACAGACACACCCCTGGACCACAGGTACACACCACATGTGCACACACACACACAGACACACCCCTGTACCACAGGTACACACCACATGTGTGCATACACACACACACACACACACACACACACCCCTGGACCACAGGTACACACTGCATGTGCACATACACCCCTGGACCACAGGTACACACCACATGTGCACACACACACACAGACACACCCCTGTACCACAGGTACACACCGCATGTGCACACACACACACACACACAGACACACCCCTGGACCACAGGTACACACTGCATGTGCACACACACACTCACACACAGAGACACACCCCTGGGCCACAGGTACACACCGCATGTGCACACACACACACACACACCCCTGGACCACAGGTACACACCGCATGTGTGCATACACACACACACACACACACACACACACACACCCCTGGACCACAGGTACACACTGCATGTGCACACACACCCCTGGACCAGAGGTACACACCGCATGTGCACACACACACACACAGAGACACACCCCTGGACCACAGGTACACACCGCATGTGCACACACACACACACACACACAGACACACCCCTGGACCACAGGTACACACTGCATGTGCACACACACACTCACACACAGACACACCCCTGGACCACAGGTACACCCCGCATGTGCGCACACACACCCCTGGACCACACATACACAGTACAGACGGGTACACACAGGCATGTCTGTTTAAAGGAACAAGTGACCTGGACAGGGTTCTGTGGAGACTCCTCTCCCTGCGGGGCTTGGGGGCTCCCTGGGTGGCACTCTCCCGTGCCCTGGTGGAAGGAGGAGCGTCGTGGGAACTGTGGCACTGCATGAGCAGGGGTGTGGCACAGGAGGGCACTGTCCTGTCCACCAAGCCCACAGATCCCTCTCGGGAGGGAGGACTTGCTGTGACTCCTGGGCCCTGCACTGGGCTCCACTCCTTCCCACGGAGGTGGTTTTGGTGTGGTACCAGCGTGTGGCAGGGTTCCCGAGGGCTCTGGGGGGCAGCACAGCGACACCTCGCTGGCCAGCGGACCTCAGTGCACCTGGCCGGTCCTCCCCACGTCCCTGACGAGCAGGGCGCCTGCCTTTCCTGCATGTTGCACCGGGGAGTTCAGTGATCTGACTTGTGCAGTCAGTTGTACTCTGAGTGAACTTAAGTGGGGTAAAGAGGAGAACTGGTAAAACGTCCACGTTTCTGGTACAGAACGCATATGCATATACTAAGTTTCATACATAAACGCACACACATGCACCTGGATTTAGAAACAGCAGCTGGGATCTGTCACAGAAAGCCGCTGATGGGTGGCGTGGACACCGCAGGGCCCATTTCAGGTTCCCTTGGGGCCCAGCAGGTCCCCTGGTCCTCCCACGGTGCCTTCTTGGCCCGCCTCTCCCCGTGGAAGGAGGGCGGCACCCGGGGACCACACAGGCACCTGGACCACGCCATATTCCTACGGGGTTATGGCTTAGTGTCAGCAGAACTTAACTCTGTCCACGTGCCAGGCCAGGCTGCGTGTGGTGGCATTGAGTGACCTCATGGCGTTTTCCCTAAGGCTCCTCAGCCCAGCTTTCCTGAAGCTCAACTTCAACACACACACACACACACACACACACACACACACACACACACACACCTGGACCATGGGTACACACAGCCACATGCTCACAAAAACAATGCCATCACCCACACGTGTTTCTGTGAAGCATCACAACACCGAGCGTCATTTGTGGGAAGCACTTTTTAAAATTCCGAAGGTGTCTTTCATGATGTGCACTTTGCATTTGACGTTGGGGAGACCAGCTGGGGGCCGCTGAGGCCGCTGGCCACTCTCACCCTTCAGATTAGCATTTTGAACACGCAGTTCTTCACACCTTTTTCTGAGCCGCTCAGTTTACAGCACAAGGATTTTTCTTCTATTTTGGTTAGTGAATTTTGCCCATAAACATCAGCAAATCGAGCAACACTTATGCTTCACATTTTATTAATAAATGCGATTTTTCTTTGGTTTTTCCTCTCTTTGGGTTTTCTCCGGCCTCTGTGTGATAGTTCTGCCTGTGGGACAGTGTGTTGGGTTGCTTCAATGTCACTCTTCCTGTCAGTGCCAAGGAGCCCATGGGTTACTTGTGTGTTTTTTTTAAAAAAACAACATAATGGATTGATGTATTCAAAAGAGTCTAAATTCTGACGTGAATCAGAGATTTGGTTCTCCTTCACAGGTCTTCATGCTCTCCGGGCAGAGAGGGGTCCGAAGCATCGTGCCAGCCCCGTGGAGTCAGGATGGGCACAACCACGTCTGAAATTCACCACAACCCATAAGCAGTGTGCGATGGTGTGTAGCATTTTGTCAATGAGGAGCCATCAGGAAAGCTCGTATCCCTCCTATGTTCTGCAGGGCAGTTTCCAGGACGAAACAAGTACATACACATGTATTTTTAGATTCCCAAAACTACACAAGACAAATCCTATCTTTATATGTGGCATGGTCACGACCACCTTGGTCCAAGGTGCCTGTGGCTGAGGTTCCTTCGCCCACGTCCCTGTTCCCGTCTTCTCCATTTCCCTGGCTGCCTGCAGGCACATGTGTGTGCCATCGTCACATCACCACCTTTCCTGAAGTTCCTGGCTTTCCCGGGGATGGAGCAACTGCAGTCCAGCTCCCGGCTCCCCTCCTCAGCCCACCTGCCTCTCCAGGGGGATCTCCGGCTTCCCGGCAAACGTCCTAACGTGGTGGTCAACGAGGAAGGCCCCACAGCCCATTGCTGTTGATCTCTTCAGAGGACGGGAGGTTCTGGTGGCATCCAGGGCCACCTCACGTTTCCAAGCTCCCCGTTCCCTCTGCGCAAGTTGGCCAAGACCAGGACGAGCAGTCGCAGGCCGCAGGCACTGGGCACAGGTAGGCGAGAGCATGGACGGGCAGAGGGAAGGGCTTTGAACACACTCTGCACAAGGACAGACGGGGACGTGACGTGGGTGCTCACTGTGGAAAGGTGGAGCCCTTGTCAATCTGGATTCTGGAGGGGACGTGGTACGTGGAGGAGCCCTGCCTGGGCAGCGGCCAGCCTGCTGGGCTGCAGCAGTACCCACCCCTCACGCGATGTCACTCCTCGTCCTGTGCCTCACAGTCCACCAGGTGCCCTGCTTCCCAGGGCTGGATGTGAGACTCGGCTCAGGCTTTGCCATGACCATCTGCCCTGAACCCAGCTCAGATGGTCAGCTGCTCCCGGTGGCCATTCACCATTACCAAGACGCAAGACCACAGCAAGGCTGAGGGAGCCAGTCCCCGGGAGCAGGGTCAGAATCCTGCACACACAGAGTGGGGCTGTGCCCAGGCCCACCGCAGCCAGGCAAGGCTCCTCCCACCACCTTCCAACACTGTGCCCCTCTGTGGACTGGCCAAAGCCGGAAGGGACACAGATACCACTGAGCTGTGCACAGTGCAGCCCACGCCCTCCTTCTGCAGGAGCCCTAAGCCACAGCAACCACCAGAGGGTGGGGAGGCTGAGGAGGGTGAGGAGGGAGGGAGGGAGGGAGGGAAGGAGGAGGGAGAGAGGGAAGGGAGAAGGAGGTAGGGAAGGAGGAGGGAGGGAGGAGGGATATAGGAAGGAGGGAGGGAAGGAAGGGGGGAGGAAAGGGAGAAGGAGGAAGGGAGGGAAGGAAGGAAGAGGGAGGGAGGGATGGAGGAAGTGAAGGAGGAGGGAAGGAGGAAGGAGAGAGGTAGGGAAGGAGGAGGGAGGGAGGAGGGATATAGGAAGGAGGGAGGGAAGGAAGGGGGGAGGAAAGGGAGAAGGAGGAAGGGAGGGAAGGAAGGAAGAGGGAGGGAGGGATGGAGGAAGTGAAGGAGGAGGGAAGGAGGAAGGAGAGAGGTAGGGAAGGAGGAGGGAGGGAGGAGGGATATAGGAAGGAGGGAGGGAAGGAAGGGGGGAGGAGGGAGGGGGAGGGAAGGAGGAAGGAGAGAGGGAAGGAAGGGGGGAGGAAAGGGAGAAGGAGGAAGGGAGGGAAGGAAGGAAGAGGGAGAGAGGGATGGAGGAAGTGAAGGAGGAGGGAAGGAGGAAGGAGAGCGGGAGGGAAGGAGGAGGGGTGGAGAAAAAGGGTTAGGGAGGAAGGAAATACGAGGGGCTCACAGCTCCTGGAACACCCAGAGAGACCCCCGAGGCCTGGGTTGCCCTGTCTGGTGCCCATGTCCTCCTCATGCCTCGCACACCCCTCCCCGAGAACCTCTTGTGTGAGTGCCAAGTCTATCTGTGTTTGACATTCTGCTAACACAGAGGCTCATCTGGGGCCACTCTGGATCCTTCTGTCCCGTGGCTGTCTCCCTGCAGTGTTGGCTCCATCTAAGTGTCCTGGTCAGTGCATGGAGTTCATGAGAGGAGCTGCCAAGAATTTTGGACTATTTTACATTTAAATAGGTAAACAGAGCAGTCGTGCTGTGAATTTTCTTGGTTATCCCAGTCTGGAAAGAAAAGGGCTGCGTTATTGGAAACGCGCAGGGAGAGGGCGATTCCTTTCCACCTCCAGGGGTCGTCACGCTCTCCCCCTTAGGTCCCGTGCCTAGCCTCCCTGGCCTCCTGCTCTGACGGCGGCTCTGCGGCTGCTTGTCCTTCCTGCCCCGCAGGGTGTTTCTCTGGGGCCGAGCCTGGTCCTGCGCAGCAGCACTGGCCCTGCCTGGGAGAAGCCATGGCCCAGCTGCAGGGCTCGGGGCACTGAGCCTCGGGGGACCGACCTCCCTCTTGCTGCTGCTAAGGCTCTGCCCTAACACCTAAAAGGAACAGAGAGACTGGGTTAGCGTTGACAGGGGGTGGGGAGAAGCTCTGAGGACCAGAAACTCCATCTGGTGACTGTAGACCCAGAGGCGAGGCAGGACGAGGCCCCAGCACTCAGGGAGCGGAGATGGCGCCCAGTGAGTCTCCTTCAAGTTCACCCAGAGACGGAAAAGCCCCCGTGCAGCTCCCTGCTGCTGGGCACCGGTCAGTCCCACTGACGTCTTCAGACCCTGTTGCTCAGCAGGGGCCAGTAGTCATGGACCTTTCCAAGTTCCCCTGAGATGGACATTAAAACGTCCTCCCTCACCATTCCTTCCTCCTGCCGTCTCTCGCAGTCCCTCAGCTGGGCAAGGCTCTCAGCCGCAGGCCACAGCTCACCCAGAGTGTGAGGACCTCACGGAGAACCACCGCGGCAGAGCGCAGGGCTCCTGTCCTGAGCTCCCTCCAAGGCGTCTCTGTCTTCAAGTTTCTCCTCCTGGGCCCTGGCACCTGGGGGCGGGCCGTGCCCACTTCTGGCTGTGTGGGGCAGCACCTGGGCCTGGCTCCAGCCCAGCCCCTGTGGGGGCGTGGAGAGGAAGAGGTCGCACGGATGAGGGACGGAGGGAGCAGGCCGTCAAGGGTAGCGGGCACTGGAGTGCAGGCAGCCTGGGGGCAGCTTTCCTGCCTTTACCAGCCCCTGGAAGGTCCCAGTGCACCCTCAGGGGCTCAGAGACGCTGCGGCTGAAGGTGTTTGTACTCCTTGGACAGCGCGTCTGACAGCATGAGCTTCCATTCTTTGGTTCCCACACGGTGACTGTCCTAGACTATCTGACAGTTATGACATACCACTAGGGTGATTGACAGCTAGACAAGTGATGGAGAGAGACGCTTTGCATTCCGGCTCAGGGCAACACCAACTGAAATTAGCTCAATGCTCAAGAATGCAAAACAAGGTGTGGGGGTGCAGGTTTCCGGGTCATCTAAGGTGTATGAAGATGACGATGACAACCTCTGCTGGTGTGGCTCTCTAGTTCATATCTTGAATGTATGAAATGTGTTTTCCCTGAACATTTCATCTGTTCAAGGACAATCCTAAGTCTTCATAAGTACAGAAGAAAATTCTAGTTCTCCCTGCTGTTGTTCCAGTTATTGACTTAGGAGCTGGCCCCAGCCCCAGGGTTCCACCCTCTGGGGCTCCCCACCAACTCCGGATCCCCGCGGTGCGGGAGGAAAGCTTTTCTCCTCCTCCCTCCTAGGTTCCTGTTCAGGGCCCTGTGAATTAACATGGCAGATTAACAAGAGAAGTATTAAGATTTAATCACTTATGTGCACAAGGGAGTTGGCCAGGAGACGTGGGCAGGGCCTGCTCAGGCCCTGGGGTGGGGGGAGGAGGAGTTGGTGTAGAGCAGGGGCTTGGGGTCCTAGCTCCCAGGAAGGTCTGCAAACTTGAAGTTTGGTGGGCTGGAGCAGAGTGAAATTTAAAATTAATTTGCTTATTAAAATGCATCTTGATGGCAAACTGGAATTATCGCCTTAATTAGAAAGAACCTGACTTTCAGAGCACGTAAGCCAGAGCAGGGTGAAGGGTAGGAGGACACTGTTGCATTCCTACACAGAGTGGAGTTGGGTAATGGTGCCATCTTGGCTTGGGGTCTCTCTATGGGCATTTTTCCTATGTTATGCAGACAGGAGTCATCTCAGGAGGTCGGGTTGTTCTTTTTTCTGGTAGGAGACAGGTCACCTTCTTTTATGAATGTCCATTTTCTTCTCCCGAGGGAAGCGAAGGCTGGCCGACTGCAGCTTTTCTGCAGTTCCCCGTGGCTTGAGGCCCTCCTGGCTCCAGCAGGGCCTGTTTTGGGTGCTCAGTTCTGAGCTGGCCTGCGAGGGCGTTCCGTGGCTCTGTAGGAACGTTCTCTCTGCAGACTCCACGAGCTATTCTACCTGGTCCCCATAGGTGCTCTGCCCTTGGGTACTTCACCCTGTTCCTTGGCCACCTGAGTGGTGGCCTGCAGACTCCAGTTCTGCCCTTGACCCTGGCAGAGGTCCTCATTGTCCCAGTTCCAGGGTTCCACTGAGCGGGCTCTGTTGAGCCCCCACAGTCACGCTGACCCACTGGCCCAGCTGGCATGGGTCTCTGCATGGCTCTGGACGGCCTGAGGCTCTCTGTGGAGCAGTCCATCCTCCTGCTGACCCTCCTGCCCCTGCCTGGTCAGTGGCATCCTGATCAACTGTTTGCTCTTCCTGCCTAAGGTTCAAAGCCCAACTCAGTTTCTGTGAAAACGCGGGCTTCAGAGAAGATGGGCTGAGCTCACCTCTTCCCTTCACCCACAGAGCAGCTAGGTCTGCCCCTTTCAGGACTGCAGGGCAGCGTCCACCTGCATAGACTCTGTCCTCATTGTGGTAGCTGCTGGGACGCTGGGCAGCTGGGAACATGGGAGACAAAGAAACCCTCATCGGCACGCTGTTGCTGAGTGTCCACGTCTGTGGGCTCTGCAGGATGGTCTTGGAGGAGCAAAGGCCTTTGTCAGAGTCCTGTGACAGCTGAAAGTAACAATAAATGAAGCAAAATTAAGATGGGGACTTTCTCTTTTGTTCCTCTGGAGCTGAAGCAAGTTGATCAATACAAATTCATTTTAAAGACTCCTGCAAGCCGCAGCAATGTGTGATGTTAGATCATGTGAAGCTAAAGTGGAAATTTTAAGATGGTGCTTCCTCTGACGGCACAAAAGGGCCTCATAACTACTTTCGTCTAGGAAAAGAAACCCTGGAGCAGAGTGAAATTTAAAATTAATTTGCTTATTAAAATATATCTTATTGCAAACTGCCATTATCACCTTAATTAGAAAGAACCTGACTTTCGAGAGCACGTAAGCCAGAGCAGGGTGAAGGGTAGGAGGACACTGTTGCACTCCTACACAAAGTGGGCTTGGGTAATGACACCATCTTGGCTTGGGGTCTTCTCTGGGCATTTTTCTTAGTGCATCTGAATATGTTTGGTGGACACCGGGCAGAGTTCCAGAGTGGCTCCTGGCACAAGGGCATGCCGAGAAGAAGACATGAGGGGCCACCTAGGAATGCAGGGTAGAGCCGCTGGAAGGCCCTGCTCCTGCCTGCAGAGTCAGCCTTGTGACAATGGGTGTGCAAAAGGGAGAGATGGGGACGTGTAGGCCCTGTGCCCTTGCCTTCTGACGGGACTCCCAGGTGGCCCTAACAATGTGCAAGCCTCCTCTGTCCTCATCAAAGGGGGCGAGACTCGTCCCGAGCAGCTCTGGGCCCTGGGTGTCCTGCGCCAGCCTGGGGTGTCGCCATCTGAGCCCCTGCACTGTGAAGGGTGGAGGCTGGTCCTCTCCTCCTGGGGCCACAGCTGCTCAGGACAAGGGCATCAGTGCAGCTGGATCCCCAGGAAGCACAGATGGCCTGAGGTAGGTCACCCCCGAGGAAGTTGGGACTTAGAGTAGATGAGAAGGGCGGCCGAAGCTGCCAGAAAGTTAATGACTGAACCCGAATCGAGAAAGCTCTGGTCACGTTGGAGTCTGCTCTGATTGAAGCCGGAGGTTGGAGGAAGGTCACCCACGTCCAGCTCTGCTGACTCCTGGTGGCTGGAGGAAAGCCTGCCTGGCCCCTCACAGGGAGGGAAGGGGGACACCACACCTGGTCACCCTGTGGGCACCCCCGCGGAGGGGGCAGCAGGAGGGTTCTGGGAGAAGGCATCAAGAAAGAAGAAGTGGACTCTTGAAAGGCAAGAAGTAGTCACCAACAGCTCTTGACAGCAGCAGGGGGAGGGGGAGGACATCAGAGAATATTCCTAAGGATTAAAAGAAGCAGCTGGAATTTCAAACCTCGGCCAACAAGGGTCATTCCAGTGTGAGTGCAAGGACTATCTGTGGACGCACAGGTCCTCAGACATTCTGCCCACTGCAGACGCCTGTTGAAGCATTGGTAAGAAGTACACTGAGAAGGCATGCAGCCCAAGGAGGGGTCAGCAAACGGGCGTGGGCTGCAGGCCTGCGGGAGCGTCTCCAGTGCCGAACACGTCCACCCTGGGTCTCAGGGATGGTTCCCTAGGGACCGTGCAAATCATCACAGCTCACACTCACGGTGCCAGTCGGACTACACTAAGAGTCCGAGAGGGAAATATGTCCAAATGCATTCTACTGTCACGTGTAGCTAAAAAGGACAAATGAAATGACTTTTAAAAGAATCTCAGGGAAAGACGACCCTTTGCTGAGACAGAGGCACCGTCTTAGCCTCGCAAGTGTGCAGCTGGGGTGAGGGGCCTGTGCCAAGATGCTCCACCTGAAGGGACATGTGAGGTCACCCTCCTGCACCTGGATGGATTCGAGTTGGTGCCTTGCTGCCCAGGGCCCTGTGGAGGGCGAGCCAGTCCCCATGATAATGCCCTCTCTAAGGAAAGAGGCGCTCCCACACGGATCAGTGCTTTCTCTGAGCTGGCTTCACCTGCAGCTGGAACAAGCACTTAGACCCGACATCTTTTCATGCAAAGGTCTGACAGGTGGAGAAAGGCAGGGCTGAACACCGCGGCTCTCTGCCTCCGTTTGCCGCTGTCTCCCTGCCGTTTGTGGTCTTGGAGTCCCGAAGCCCCAGGTCTGGGTGAGCATCTTGGGAGGAGGAGAAGCTACCCCTACCCAAGCAACAACCTGCGGTCTGTGCAAGGCTCTGTCTGACCAGTGCTGAGAGATGCCCAGGCCTCCTGCTCAAGGTCACCTGCTCTGGCTGGGAAGGCCCGACTATGCAAACCCCAGGCCTTCCCTCACTCTGCCATTGGCCTCTGCCATAGGCCAAGGACGTGGGACCTTCCTTCCTGGTGCAGCTACGTGGATTCAAGCTCTGCTCTGTTCCCACCACCACCCTTGCTGTGTGTGTTTTGGGTCAGCGCTGGACCTGATTTGTTAGATCCCCTGCATCAGGCTCTGCTCAGGACAAGCTGACATGATGCAGCTTGAAGGGCAGCCCATGAGGAACTGGAGGAGTGCATACAGTTGGCTCCAAGGAGCAGGTTCTCATCACGGTTGGGCAGGGAAGAGCCCTCAGGAGGGCAGAACCTGACCACAGGCTCCTGCCTTGACCTCTGCCCGGCTTCCTCGCACCATCATGCCCAGGCCTCCAATGCAACGTCTTTCCCCTGAAGTTTTCTCTGGTGTTGTGTAACAGAGAACTCGGGCAGTCCTTGCATCTCAGGACTGTTTCTGAAGCTTTCACTTGGGACCAAACAAAGGAAGATCTTTCTAAGGAAACCTAAATACTAAGTCTGTGGTGTATTTTCCGAGTTCCAAG
Organism: Spermophilus citellus; assembly: GCF_964194105.1. NCBI lineage: Eukaryota > Metazoa > Chordata > Mammalia > Rodentia > Sciuridae > Spermophilus > Spermophilus citellus. Next base: position 3,893,125 of record NC_138196.1, read on the forward strand.
CAGAAGAAATCTGGGAATTAGAACAAAGCTTTGCTGGTTCCTCTTTTCATTTTTAAGAAGAATAAGACAGGGAATTACTAGTGCTCTTACTAGGAAAGTTTGGAAACTTACCCAGGTGGTTAACTCCCTGTCTTCAGAAAGCAACTGTCTTATTTCTGCTTCGTGTATCATTTTCTATGAAGTGCCAGAAGTTCTTGTTGTTTAATCTGCTGCTGAGTTTCAAATGTCCTCTGAGGCTCGGGGAAAAACTGAGCATTTTCCAGGGCAAATATAAACCCAACGAAAACCATAGCATTTGGATTTTAAAAAGGCACAACCCTCCCTGCCCCCCCCACAACAAAACAAAACAAATAGAACAACAACAGTGAAGTTCTAATATTCTTTAATCTTACATGAGATTTCTGACTTTTCAAACAGTTTTGTTGTGTACAGCTGTAGCTTTTTTTAAATTTAAAAACTCATCATTCTATTATATAAGTATCACCACTGAATATTCTGGTGCACATCGCTACAGGAGAACAGTGTTTGGGGGCAAGAGGTGAGTGGGATTTTAAGCACCTAGATTCTTAGATATTTATTCACAAACACGTCAGCGAGGCAGGTTGGACTTGGAGTTAAAGAGTGGGGGAGGATGGGGCGTTTGAGAAGCAGGTTGAAGTCTGGGCAGTGAAGGGGAGTCCTGGGAATGACGGGTCTCCCTGTAGCTGGGCTCTGAATCCACAGGAGCCAACTCCTGGGCGAGATGCCCGGGGACGGGACCAGAGGGATGATGCACAAGCGACACACCAACGTGTCTTCTATATGCAAACGGACAGTTGTTGTGGCAAAGGAAGTCAGAATGAGGAGGCCCAGGCTGGACAGAGCATTCAGTTTGTGAACTCTAACGCTCAGATTCACAATGGCAACAAGGAGTCAGCTGTCCTCGCTTCTGGCCTCTCTGTGAGAGCCACTGCTCCCTGGGTCTCTGAATGACCCCAGGGATTCAGACCCAGCTTCAGCTGTGTCCTCCGGGGCATTGGGCAGGTGCTCCAGCTGTGGACTGCATCTGAGGCAGGAATCCATGAGGTTTGGCTGTCTCAGGACCATCGCAGGAAAACGGCCAGCTAGGGAGGCCCTGGACACGGCTCTGGACGGCACTGGAGACTGCAGTCTGCTGTTTCCATGGGTCCTCGGGCAGCTTCCATCCCTCCTGGACTGACTGGACTGTAGGAGCCCTGCTCCTCAGGCTGCTGGGAGACTATCCTGCAGAGGCCAAGCCGGCAGAGCAGGGCGAGCAGGTGACCTGCTGCTGCTGTAGGAAAGGCACCTGGCCGTCCAGGGTTGTGGGGGCTTCCCTGGGTGGACTCGCTCTTGAAGGGGTGGACTTGCTGTGCTCCTGGCTGTCCTCACAGCTGCCATCTGCACACACTCTGCCCCTGAGGAGTGGCCTGCCTCTGGAGCTCTGGGTGCAGCGTCTTGTCCCTCCACTTGACTTCTATTCCCAGCAAAGACAGGCTTTGAGACCATGCCAAGCCTCCCGCCCTCCGCGTCTCAGAGGATTGCCTGCTGTGGTCAGGGGAGGGAAGAGCTCATGGAAAATACAGGCCTGTGGGCACAAGTGACCCTGCCCAAGTCCAGCACCACAACCGGAAGGTCATGGAGCCGGTGAGGTTCTGTGGGGTGGCCACTGTGACCTGCCTGCTGATGGGAACAGCCCTGGTCAGCGGGGCAGGTGTGGCTCCAGCTCCCCACGGCTGACTCCCTATGGCCCCAATGTGACTTGAGTCGGGTCACTGTGGCTGAGGTGTGGTCACACCCCTTATCTGCCTGCCCGTGGGTTCCCATGGCTCTCCCTGGTCTTCCCTTGTTTTCCCAACTCCTGGGGGAACCAGGCTGAGACTGGACACATGGGACCCAGGCTCCTTAAGTGACAGAGCCCCTCAGCTGTCTTTCAGGAAGAGCCTAGAATCCACTCCAGGGTGGGCTTGAGCCAGCTTTTGAAGAATGGACACACAGGAAGAAGCCAGTTGGCCCAGCCAGTTACCTGCTGAGGTCACAGGCTCAGTATCCCCTGACAGACCACAGGAACTGTCCCAAAAGAAACATGGGGACTTTGAAGAGGTGGGATGGGTCTTCACCTGCCCCAAACTCCCTAAAACACGCCCTTCTTGCCTGCAGTCAGGGGGCATCGCTGCCCTCTCCCTCCTCACACACCCACCCCCTGGGGAGGCAGACCTGAGCCTTCACTCCTGACCTCACAGTGAAGCTCTTTCAGAACCCCAGACTGGTGTTGGCTTCCGCGTGGGCTGGACAGCTGGCCCTCGCTGGCCCTCGCTGCATGAGAGTGACCTAATACCGTTCTTCAGCTGTTGGCCTCTGGCTCTGAGCAGACTGACGCTCACCCAAGTGCACTCTCCCAGCCAGGGCAGTAGGACGGGCAGCACCGTCCCCAGGTGCCTTGCTGGAGGACACAGGGGAATGGCCATGAGAGGCTCCCTGTCCCAGACAGACGCGGCTCCAGCTGTCCTTTGATGGTCGTGTTGGACTCTCTGGGAGTTTCATGGAACCAGCACAATACAATCTCCAGCTGAACAACTTCTGAAGTCTGAGCCTGAGCCTCAGAAGTCGCCATGCAGGACCCCTGGGCCCTCACTCCAGGGCTGTGGGGGATGGCCAGCCACAGAGGGCTGCCGAGCAGGGCTGATGCCCACAGAGGGACACGGGCTCCGTCCCTGCCCTGTGCCCTCCAGACCACGGCATGAGCCAGGGATTGCAGGTGGAAGGGGAGTCCCTCCCAGCCAAGGGACAGATCACCCCCAGCCACCCAGTGTGGGTGGCCTCTCCTGCAAGCACCACCTGGCATTCACCAGCCCTTCAGCACGACCCTGCCAGGACTTCAGCGTCAGCAGGAGCAGACTCATTGTGTTGGTGTTTACATGTTCACCCCCCAAATGCTGTACAGTCCTGTATCTTCCTCTGCGTGTCCTTCCCTTCCCCAGGGTGGAATCTAGACGAGTTGGAAAGTACTCAGTGCTCCCTCAAGTTCCCAGCAGGACCCAGCTGGGGTCCGGATATGCTCAGGAGACTCCTGTGAGGTTGGGGGCTTTTCCAGGAGACCATGCAGAGCACGTTGGAGAGGGGGGGCACTGCGTGCAGGCTTCTCGCTCAGGACAGAGGGTCTCATGCAGGTCCACCTCTCCAGGTGCCCTCCAGACACCAGGGTGGGACAGCATGCACCACACAAGACAGATGGCAAGGAGGAAGCTGCAGCCCCCGGCCTGCGTTTCAGGGGCAGTGAAGTAGGCCACTCCACCCGGTGGGGAAGAGCACCAGGACTCGAGCTGGCCCTGGCTCTGAGGACGTGACCTTGGTCATTATTAGTGATCTGGACACATGCAGCCTCGCTTCCCCCCGGTCACGTCCTGAAGTATAGACAGTCCCTGAGTTGGGAGGGCTCCCGGGTTTCCAGCTTTGGACGGGGGTAGTGTGCCGCACGCCCACCCCCTTCTCTTGGGGCAGTGCCGTGGTCAGGGACAGCAGGAGTGTCAGAACTGGGTGCTCCAGGGTTTGACACCTGCAGGCTCCTGCGGGCTCTGGCCATTGACCGGGTCTGGACTCACTGTCACCTGGCAGCACTGCCATCCTGGGCTGCAGAGACAGGCGCAGCCCACCTGGTCTGGGCAGTGAGGAAGAGGGTGGAACTCAGCTTTTCGGCCAGAGAGCCGTAGCCGCGTCTCAGTGTGCCACAGCAGGGCCTTGAGGCCGCCGAGGAGGGAAACTGGGAGCTACTGGAGGTCTGGATGTTGGAGGCTCACTGCGTGGGTGGGTTGGGAGGGAGGACGAGGGGGCCTGCAGTGGGCTTTGAGCTCTCCTGAAGGCAGGGCAGCAGCTGTGAGAAATCAGGAGCAGCAGGGCCGAGCGCCCAGTGCGTTCTTAGTTCTTGGTGGAAGCCGGAGATTCCCATTTCCCCCGTAAAGGAGGATCTCATTTTGACTAAAGGTGTGTCCTCTTACACCAAGTGTGTGTGCAGAGATGGACATGGGTTCCCAGATGTACACTGAGCACCCGAAGTTACAAAGCAATGCTTGTGGTGGTTGTCCCTTGGTCCCTGCAGGGGACGCATTCCAGGACTGCCCCCCCCCAGCTACCAAAATCTGCAGAAGCTCAAACCCCTCCGTGGAAAGGCAGAGTCTGCCCATCATCCACACACACCCTTCCCTCTGCCTTCCATCACCGGGTCACCTGACATCTGGCAAGGTCAGCCTGCGTGAGTGGTTGTCACACTGTGTGACCGGGGAACAGTGACAAGAGGAGAAGTCCACACGCATCAGGCACAGAGCCGTTTCTCTGCAGTTTGATCTACAGTTGGTCGAATCTGCAGATGTGGAACCCTTGGGTGTGGAGGGACAACTGCATTTATTTCTATGATAATCAAACATAAAATTTTCTTTCCTGGTGAGAAATCAAAGCCGCAGAGCAGATCCTAGGTTTCTGAGCCTGCATTTCTCCATCCAGGACCCCTGGGAAAGTTCTCCATGTTCTGAATGCTTCCCATTTAGCAGGGGATTGCATCTTCCTGGGGCGAAGGAGCATTTATATGCACGACATCTGCATTAGGATTTGAGAGGCTTAATAAGAAACAAGCAGGGGCTTTTGTACTGAGGAGTTGAACTGGAAAATGGAGGTACATAAAAGTCTCCTCTGAACTTTAGGAAGAAGAGTGTGAGCTCTGCAGAACACTCTCAGGTGCTTTCTTTCTGGCTCTGAATGAACTTGAGAGCACACGAGGACACTGCTGTCCAGTGCAGCATTACGTGGGGAAGGTGAGGGGCTGGTCTTTGTCCCTTCAACCCCCTGGGAAAGAGTGAGCCCCGGCCAGCTGGGTCGGGCTTTGGGTATGGCTTGGAAGGCATGCATTTCTTCTTAAAAAAAATCACTATTTTCAAAAACACATTGCCTTAACTTTTACATCTTTGTTCTTTTCAAGTACCAAAATTTAATGGCTATGATGTTGGTTATGATACATTTCATTTGTTAAAATCAGACTGTTTTACTTTGCATCTTAAAATTTGATGGAATGGTAATTTTCCTGGCTTTTAGTAGCTTTAAATCAAAATTGGTCAAGTCAATTTAACTATAATTTAGTAAAATAAAACATTTCCCTGAGGTCTGACGGCTTCCATGAATAATGCATCTGTAATTGCTGTCAATTAAGGTAGTTTGGAGATTTATGATGGAGGTATAAATATTTCTAAGGGGTGATTTATGGGACAGACTCAGACCACTCTACTCTTACAGCATGCAAATTACTATACGGTATGAAAAGCTAGCAAACATTTTGTATGTCCGTATGGCTCTGTCCTGCTTCCTTTTATGCTGTTCTTTTATCTCTTAATTCCAGTATCTGAGTTACAGAACTTTCGGGGTGAAAGGAATTAAGGCAGAATCCAGTCTAACCTCTTTATTATTAGATCACACAGCATTTTAGGCATTTTGCGGTATCTTAGAGAAGACCACGGAACCTAAGTATGCTCTGATCCCTTCAGATAAATACTGTATCAGGAATCCCAAGAAGCATTTAGACAGGAGACATTGGGTGTGGTTGCAACAGGGACCCCAGAGCAGTGAAACGTTTGCTAACCCCAAAAGTGTTCCTGGCAGTGAAAGGCTCCCGTGTTTGTCCGCAGTTCCCGGCCAAGACCTGCAGGTGGCGCTCCCTGCAGAGGGAAGAACAGCTCTTGGGTTCTTTCCTCTGGGGCTCAGTCTGTTGGACGGGGATCTGGAGGCAGCCCTGCACTGCGCCAGCGCTCCCCCAGGTCCTGAGACGTGAGTGAAGAGTCTCTGTCCTCCAGAGGTAGGAGGTAAGGCCTCCAGGCGCTCACGGGCCAGCCTCCCTTCCAGAGTTGTGTAGGCGAGGTGGAGGGCGTTCCTGGGAGGGTCCTGGGTGCTGCCGCAGGTCTCAAGCTGTCCCTAGAGCTTCCAGTGATCCTTGCTGTGATGCTCACTTGGGAACCGTGGGCCCAGCAGGTCCTGGCCCAGTGCACCATCACCCTGCGCCTTGTGCTGGTCCACGGGTTTCTCCTGTGGATCCTGGAACCCCCAAAGGGCAGCTGATCTTCAATTTTTGCTCTGTGCTGGTTGCTGCCCTGCCTGTGTTTGTCCTGAATGAGGAAGAGCAGGGGGTCTCAGAGTGGCCCTCACTAGGAGACAATTCGAGAACCGCATACGGATCAAATGCAGTTACATCCCTGAAGCACAAAACAGCTGTGACAAGGGACGTTTCTCATATTAGATTTAGACCAGAATTCATATCAGCAAGGCAGACAGGAGCCTGTCAGCCGCTGCCCCTGTGCAGGGTGTGTCTGGAAACCAGTCCAGGGCTAAGGGCAAAGAGCATGCAGGGGGCAAGCCGCAGCACAGACTGTGTGCCCTGAGAGCCCCACGTGGAGGACCCACAGAGAGCCATGGGCAGCACTGCGTGCCTGGGTTCACAGTCTAGTTCCTTTTCCAAAAATTGGAAGCAAATACTACTCTGCTCTTAAGAGGGACACCAATGTTTATAGCAGCACAATTCACATAGCTAAACTGTGAAGCCAACCTAGATGCCCTTCAGTGGATGAATGGATAAAGAAAATGTGGTATTTATACACAATGGAATATTACTCAGCAATAAAAGAGAATAAAATCATGACATTTGCAGGTAAATGGATGAAGCTGGAGAATATAAGCTAAGTGAAGTTAGCCAATCCCAAAAACCCAAATGCTGAACGTCTTCTCTGATGTAAGGAGGCTGACTCATAGTGGGGTTGGAAGGGGGAGCGTGGGAGGAAAAGATGAACTCTAGATAGGGCAGAGGGGTGGGAGGGGAAGGGAGGGGCAGGGGGTAGGAAAGACAGTGGAATGAGGTGGACATCATTACTTGAAAGTATATGTATGAAGACATAAGTGGTGTGAATATACTTTGTGTACAACCCGAGATATGAAAAGCTGTGCTCTATGTGTGTGATATGACCTGTAATGCATTCTGCTGTCAAACATAACAAATTAGAATAAAATAAAAGAAGGACCCCTTCATATGTATGTCACACCCCCAGGGAAACAGACTCAGGGGAAGGTGCCAAGCTGTCTCTCATGCAGAGAGCCGTCCTCTATAGAGGAGGCCGGGTGGTGGCCAGCCAGGAATTCCCAACAGAAAAGACTGGAGGTGATGAGCCCCAGGAGCAGAGGGCTTCGTCTGCCTCTTCAGGTGTGGCCAGGTGTCTTCACTTGAAGCCTGTCTTTCCCTTTCCTTGTCCCTCTTTTCTGTCTGTCTGTCTCTCTGCCAGAGGACACAGCTTTTAAGGAGACGGGGAAGAAGTGAAGAGACTGCAGAGCGTTAGCAGAGCCCAGCCTTCTGCAGGGCGGGAGGGAGACTCAGGAGGTGAAGGCCGTATTCAGAGAGCACCTGAGGTGGAGCTGGAGGCCCCAGCCGGGGCAGGTGGTGGGGGCGACTGCTGGCTGGGCAAGGCCTTGCAGACAGAGGCCAGGCACAGTGACACATACGAAGAAGGGATCAGGAGGTCGGCAGGAAAGGCTTTGTGAGCATGGTGAGCAGATGTGGCAGGAGGCAGATCAGGAGGCCACATGAGGGTACAAAGAAAGGCCCAGCCCGGGAGGTCCTGAGAGACCAGGAAGGACTCCCCCGAAGGACGGTGGGGAGCAGGGGGCAGGAAGGCCGTGTAGGGCGTTAAACAAGCTGAAGGCGAAACATGTGAGACAAATGACCTGAGATTTTACAGTCCACCAGACAGAGCCGAGGTTGGAACTCACGTCTAGGTCTCAACTCACCTTCTTCCAGTGTTTGTGTCTCAGAAACTGTCACGTCAAGCATGATTATAGATAACAGTTTTCCAAAATCTGTGCTTAAAGAAATTCAAATAGAAACGTATTCTTTGTGAGTCTCAAGTGACTGGTCAAAGGTGAGACCCTTAAGAACGTGAGGTCATGTGGTTCTGTCGGACCAGGCTGTTATCAGAGGCTGGGGCTGGAGGCCTGCTCTGCCCTGGGGGCCTCACAGAGGCTGAGGACGCCGAGGTCCTCAGGGCCTTGGGAGGGAGCAGGATACTGCCTACCCTGGCTTCGGGACTTGGCCTACTTTTCTAGCATCTTGTTTTTATATGAATTGGCTTGAGTTCAATCTATTTTTCAATTACATCAAAGAATTATACCTGTTCCTCTAATTATATGTTTGGCCTTGTTAACACCGTAACTGTCCTTGGGAATCCTGTGAGGTGGTGGCCCCGGGGTAACTGTCCTTGGGAATCCTGTGAGGTGGTGGCCCCGGGTGCTGCTTTCTGGTTTGTGCAGCACGGACCCGGCTGCTGTGTTCCAGGTGTGCAGCAGGCGGTGGGTCTTGCCTGAGAGTGGTTTCCCCTTCCTCAGGCTTAAACATGGCGACCTGTGGGATCTCCTCAGAGGGAGGGTCCAGCTCTCAGGAACCCCCAGATAGCCTTTGTCCACTGCTCCTAGAGGGAAGGAGCTTGTGTGATGAGCTGTTGTCTTCCCTGAAGGCTGATTTTGCAGTTTGTTGCAACTCTGCTGCACTTTGACTCTGTTGAGGGCTCCCAGGACCTCAGAGAATGCACTGGACCATGACTTCCACGGCTGTGCACCCCAGCACGGCACTGGAGGCTGCGAGAACAGTGGGCCACCCTGAATGCAGACGGTGCCTCCCTGGGGCCCACTGGATGGGCCGTGGAGTGCAGGGGTGGTCACTGTAAGGCAGACCCCACGTTCTTCGTCCAGTGCGAGTGACAACAGGGAGTGCAAATCAGGTGGGAGTGTGGGCAGAGGCAGGGATCTGGCCCTGGAGGCTGTGGACGGAAGCCCCAGTGCCTATGTTGCATGGATTCTTCTTTATGATTCTGCTCTGAGAGAACCACTGAGAGATGATTTTGTCCATTTTCTGCTGCTGCCACGGCACACCTGGGACTGTGTAGCTGATGATGAACACACTTATTTCTTGGAGTTCTGGAGGCTGGGAATTTCCAGAGGGTGGCTGGGGCATCACAGGGCGAGACGGAGCCAGCCAAGCGCTCTTCCCGCCTCCTTACAGCCAAGATTCCACCGTGGGCCTAGCCTCACACCCTCACCTGACCCCAGTTGCCTCCCCAGGGCCCACCTCTAAACCCCCACACAGGAATTTGGGGGTCACGTTTCCAACAGTGAATCTTGGGCAACATGTCCAACCGCAGCAGAGGTTTGATCTGTGCCCTGCGGGGGAGCCGGTCATGTGCACGTCATGAAGACCTATCAGGAAAAGGGCCCCTGGCATTCAGGACACTGGGCATGACTCTTGGAAGGGCCCCTTCAGTCTCCCAACACCAGGGCTCCAAGGGCCTCCTGACTGGCCGGCAGTCCCCAGCATTCGCCTGAGGTCTCTGCAGTCCCCAGCTTTCATCTGCTCTGCTCTGCTCTGAGGTCTCTGCAGAAGCCTGTCTGCTGTCTTTGGCTTTAGTCATCCAGTGCCTGTCGTTTGTCCTTGGAATTGGAGGTTCCTTGCCTAATAACAGTCTGCAAGGTCCTCATCTGCCACCACCTGCTGCTAAAACTGCACTTGAGCCCACCCCATCCCTCAAGATGGCCAGGGCGGTGGTTCGCAGTCTCTCTGGTGCTCCCAGGCTGTGTGTGACCACCGTTCCTGGTCCTGACACAGACACGGTGCTGAGCGACTTTGAGGGTCTCGGCAGCATCTGCCTTTGTTTTCCCATCTCACAGCACAGGACGTCATGGAGCATTTCCTCCAAACGTATTTGGGGAATGAGTGACTTTCGAAAGGAGAAAACACAGAACCACGTGAGTAACTGGTTAGGTACACGTCCCAAGGAAGTAGTTTGATAAATATTTGTTGGGTGACCTCATGAATGAACATTTTCTGGCAATTTGAAATAAGGATGAAAAGCATAGAAAGTCACAAAACCTCAGCACACTGTGCAAAGGGGGACCCCAACATAGATGGGGTGGGCGAGTGCGTGAACTCCGGCGTCCGTGCAGAGGAGACCCACAGCCATGACTGTGCTCGGTGCCGTCTACAGGACCACACAAGGTGAGGAGAGCCGTGCTGATTTTTGTTCATCCAGAGTTCCACAGGATTCTGTGCAGTAGAGTAATAATTCCTCGTAGTGAGTTCCTGGGGGGCAGTACTTCTCTGTGCTGCGGTGAAGGCCATGTGAGGGGGCAACATGCAGGAGTGTGTAAGGCTCTAATGCCAGGAGTGCCCAAGACCAGCCCTGACCTCCCCAGCACCTGGCACAGCCCGGGCCCCAGCTCTGCTTTCTAGACATGTGCACATGCACATTTTGCAGGAGTTGCTCCCAGTGTTTGTTCCTGCAAGAGCAAGCAGTGTCACCTGCACCAGCAGGCCAAGCCACCAGGACCTGAAGGGGTGTCAGTCAATGGTGATCAAATGTGCCTATGCTGGAAGAAGGGAGGAAGAGTGGTGACCAGAAAGTGGGACTCAGAGGTCTGGTCCTCCCGGGGCAGGATGAATCCCACTGTCATGTGGATTGTGGCTCACCATAGGAATAAAGACAATTTTTAAAATTGGCAGTTTCTCAGCCCAAGTGCTGCCGACACAGACGAGGCCCAGGAAGAAGGAAACTGTCCCCAAACTGTCCCCACCCATCCTGGGTGCGTTCACAGAGGTGACTGTGCTTTCCTTGCAGAACACTGTGTTCAAATTTAAAAGTCTTTTAAAACATGTGAAATAACAAATGAGAATCGGCAATGAAGACGTGGCTGCTGAGATAGAAGTGCCCAAGAGCCAGCAAAGACCAAAATAGATGAGAAAAAGATGGACAATGTGTGTGAGAGACACGAAGCCTCAGGCCTGCCTGTCCCCCAGGAGCCGGCTCTGTGGGTGGCTCTGGGGCAGCTCCGTCTTCCTGTCCATCCTACACTTTACACCATATGGGTGGTCCTCGTCATCCTAAAGTGTGGGATCATGCCCTCGTGAGCAAGAGGGAGAAGGAGGGAAGCCTGTGTCCAGAGCTGTGGACCCTGCACACGTCTGGATTAGATTCGTGCTGGTTTGGGGTACGCGTCTCAGAGAAGCGGTCGCGGTCATTCGATCTCTTTCCACTGTGGAGATCATGACCTGGTGACTTCTTTTGTCCCTCTCTTTCCAACCTGGTGCTGCCACCTCAGCCTCGCACTGTGCTATCCCACGTTTTACGCACCGGGGCTTGAGCGGTCTCCCCGAGCACCGTGAAGGTCAGGGTCTTGGGAGTTGGAGTCTGTACCAGGACTTGGTTCCTTTGAGGAAAGGTTTATATAAACATCTGATAAGGGCTCTGGTGAGAAAGAGACCACGAGATCTCTTTAATAAAGAGGAATCAAAGTGAGAGAAGGAACGGCATAGAACCAAAGTGGAACAATCAGAAGGTCCCTCAGTCAGAATGAAGTGTCACAGAGGAGAGAGCAGGGGACCAGATTGGTGGGCAGGGGACAGGAGTGGGACGGGGTAAGGGAAGACAGCAGAATGACCCTGTCCTGACTTTCCTGTGTGCCCAGGAGAACATGCCACAGGAGTCTCAGCAGGACATACGCCCACAAGACACTAACCTCCCCCTCAGCACAGCACGACCTGACAGTGGACAGCAGAGAGACCAGAGAGGGAAGGGGACGGGAGAGAGAGGGGAGGAGGAAAGGGGGACACTGGGAACCGAACCCGAGCAGATTGTGCTCCATGTTTCTTTTTAATTACATAAAAATGAGCCTACTGTTATGTATAAATAAAAAGAAATAATAAAAATCTTAAAAAAGTGGAATACTACCTCTGAATCTTTAAGAGGCTGCAGTATCTCGAGGCCTCCTTCAAGCAGAAGGAACCATACTGGGATTTCATCAAGGAATCCCAGGACCACATCTAAGGAGTGACACTTCTGATTTTGGGGTGTGTCTTGTGGGAGTAGGGTGTCCCCTAAGTGCCTGACAGCCTGGAGGTATTAGGCAGTCCTGGCCAGGTCCTAGCTCCGGGGTGTGGAACGAGCGCCGCCCTTGAGGTCACCCGGCCCCCACACCCACCAGGCCAGCAGCCTCCCTGGCCACAGCCCCTGCTGCTCCAGTGGGCCCTTGGGGCTCAGCACCGTCCACCAGGAACGGCCAGGAGATGGAGGGAGGGGAGAGGCACCTTGGGAACAAAAACCAGTGGAAAAGGAAGAGGAAACCGACCACACGGAAATGCGGAGAAGAAAAAGACAGATGTGAAGAGCCATCTAAAAAGTGAGGCTGAGACGCCCACGTGGGGCAAAGGGGTGCAAGGGAAAGACGGAAGCCCAGGAGAACGGCGCCCTCCTGGGCAGGTCTGGTCTGCGGAGGACGCCCACTCCGGAGGCCCGCAGCCTCCGTGAGCGACTGCGCTTTTCACCCAGGTCACGGGCCCTCTAATTATCTGCCATCTTGCCCAGAGTTGCAGAAGCAGGGGCAGGGGTGAGGGCTCTCCCCAGGCGTGGGAGAGTGGACGTGCTGGGAGGAGGTGCAGGATGCCCCCAGAGGTCCTGAGGAGGACAGGGATGACCCCCAGAGGGTCCTGAGGGGCACAGGGCTGGCCCCCAGAGGGTCCTGAGGACAGGGCTAGCCCCCAGAGGGTCCTGAGGACAGGACTGGCCCCCAGAGGGTCCTGAGAGGCACAGGGCTGGCCCCAGAGGGTCCTGAGGACAGGGCTGACCCCCAGAGGGTCCTGAGGACAGGGCTGGCCCCCAGAGGGTCCTGAGCACAGGGCTGGCCCCCAGAGGGTCCTGAGGACAGGGCTGACCCCAGAGGGTCCTGAGGACAGGGCTGACCCCCAGAGGGTCCTGAGGACAGGGCTGGCCCCCAGAGGGTCCTGAGAGGCACAGGGCTGGCCCCCGAGGGTCCTGAGGACAGGGCTGACCCCCAGAGGGTCCTGAGGAGGACAGGGCTGACCCCCAGAGGGTCCTGAGGAGGACAGGGCTGGCCCCCAGAGGGTCCTGAGGACAGGGCTGGCCCCAGAGGGTCCTGAGCAAAGGGCTGACCCCCCAGAGGGTCCTGAGGAGCACAGGGCTGGCCCCAGACGGTCCTGAGGAACACAGGGCTGGCCCCCAGAGGGTCCTGAGGAGCACAGGGCTGGCCCCCAGAGGGTCCTGAGGAGCACAGGGCTGGCCCCCAGAGGGTCCTGAGGAGCACAGGGCTGGCCCCCAGAGGGTCCTGAGGAGCACAGGGCTGGCCCCCAGAGGGTCCTGAGGAGCACAGGGCTGGCCCCCAGAGGGTCCTGAGGAGCACAGGGCTGGCCCCCAGAGGGTCCTGAGGAGCACAGGGCTGGCCCCCAGAGGGTCCTGAGGAGCACAGGGCTGGCCCCCAGAGGGTCCTGAGGAGCACAGGGCTGGCCCCCAGAGGGTCCTGAGGAGCACAGGGCTGGCCCCCAGAGGGTCCTGAGGACAGGGGCTGGCAGTGGGAACGTCCCACATGTTGGTACCGAGGGGAGGGTCTGGGATTCGGGAGGGTCAAGGCGTCCCCACCTGACAGGCCACCTGGGCTGGCCACCTGGGCTGGAGGCCAACTCCGTGCACTGTGAGTCCAGGGGCAGTTGACCGTCCGCCTCTGCCTATGACTCGGGAGAAAAGGTAAGTGTTCTGAGGCCCCGGCACACGCTCCGCCTGCAGTGAGGTGGCTCACACAGCCCCTGAGGACCCATGTGGCAGTGTGCAGGGGCCTCCTGCAGGGACCCCAGGGACAGGCACAGCAGTGGGAGACGATGGGGACATCTCATTCCTGCTGGATTGCAGGGTCCAGGCCAGAACAGTGAAATCGGGGAGAACAGAGGTTCCGCTAGCACTGACCATCGCTGGACTTGCTCATCAGCCTTGAGACTGACTTGACTTACGAAAGCCGGACGAAAGGTGACATTGCCCACTCATTCCACAGGGGGACTTCATTTCCGTGGCCCTGATCGTCTGCGCTGCCTTCGTCACCTCTCGTCCCCTGTTTATGAGGCTTCATGGTGCCCGCTCCTGTTGGGAGATAGAAAGTCACTCAGGTTGCTCTCTTTGCAAAGCTGTGTTTAGATGGCTTCTTCTTCTTCTTTAATGAACACTGCTAATGGCAACGAGGAGTAAGAATCAATTTCTAAATCTAGAATGAGGTAGGAGGAGAGTGGGTGTGTATGTGACTGTGCTACCTGTGAGTGAAGTGGGTTGTGGTTGTGTTATGTAGCTGTGCTACCTGTGAGTGAAGTGGGTTGTGGTTGTGTTATGTAGTTGTGCTACCTGTGAGTGAAGTGGGTTGTGGTTGTGTTATGTAGTTGTGCTACCGTGAGTGAAGTGGGTTGTGGTTGCATTATGTGGTTGTGCTACCTGTGAGTGAAGTGGGTTGTGTTGGAAATCCTCAGCAGACCTGAGGTACCCTCAGGCACACCCCACCTGTAAACAGGATCAGAGAGCTGGGTGGGTGTGCAGGTCCTTCCCTAACAATGGTGGTGGCATTTCCAGGCAGTCTCCAAGACACCAGAGTGTCAGGTTTCCCCAAATCCCCTCTTACTCCTCACAGGGCAGAGCTTTCGAGGTGAGGTGTGTGCACGTCATTACAGGTAAGAAGGATGGGGCGTATGCGGGGCAGTACATGCAGGCATACTTAATGACAGGAACAACCCAGGAGCCCCCGGTGCCTGGCAGGTCCACCTGGAGTCCCACCCTGCTCTGGCTCAGCCTGGTGTGCTGTGAGAGGCCCGGCTTCCCTCAGTGCTCTGCCTTCCCAGCTAGCCGGGTCGCATCATTGGGGGTTCATCCAATGACCCTAAGTGTAAAGCTCTGCCCATTTTTGACAAGGAAGAAAATAAATCAGTGAAACCAAGTTCATCCTAGAACATAATGAAAGTGGGTGACATCATTTCACCAAAGAAATGCCACCAATTCTGCTTTAGGAAATGGGATGAAGCTTATGATGGTGGTGTGTGCTCTGCGTCCTTAGGTCTCCCTAAATCCATGGGATGGAATCCTAGGCCTCAATGTGAGGGCAGCTGGAGTGAAACTTTGGGAGGAGATTGGTGGACATGAGGTGGGGGGCAGGGCTGCCTCTCCCTCTGGGTCCCCCATGTAGGGACACAGTGAGGAGCAGCTCAGGAACCAGGGAGTGGCCCTCCCCAGACCCTGGGTCTGCGGGATCCTGGGCAGAGGCTGTGTGGCTAGCCCTAGTCTGAGGGTTCTGCTGCAGCTGCCTGGTGGCCCCTCGTCAGCCGGCAGAGCTTAGGATTCCCCTACAGCACAGCTTAGGAATCCTGGGCACAACCCTGGCAGCGGCTCTCATCAGGAAGGAATGTTGTGTTGGCCAGCAGGGTGGCCAGGATGCTGAAGACACAGCGTGGTCCCAGGGCACAGAGAGCCTGGTGACCACAGGGACCTCCCCGAGGAAGCCCTGGAGGACAGGGCTGGCCAGGCTTCACAACCACCTTGACCTTGCTCAATCTGCAGACGTAAGCGTAGCGTTCTGTGGGGGGAGTCGGAAAACGCTCTATTCCAGAAGAGCAGAGCTCGCGCCTCACCCCTCAGAAGCTGCCTACCCAGCAAGCATGGTGCCAGCAGGGCTTCCCAGGGGGCCAGCCAGCAGGGCAGCCTTCTCACGGTCACCCGTCAACTGCTTCTGAGGTCACCCCGTGAGACCTGCTCCTGATGCTTCTCTGCTCATGAATCATCGTCTGCTCAAATAAACCCTTTGACGTTTACTGGGTCTCAGTTTATCTTTCATCAACAACTACAAGAAGAGATGAGGAAAGGCCCAGAGCCCTGGGCATGGCAGGCCTGCCTGACCCTCATCTTCCTGTCCCTTTTCATGGTAGCGGCCACAGTGTCTTGGGAAGCACCTGGTCCTGTCTTCACTAATGAGGGCAGCAGGGTCTCTCTCCCCGAGACGGGGCACCCTGCGGCCAGATGGCAGTGACCTCGGAAGGAGACAGCCACGGATAGCGATGTGTCCGTCCTGTGTGGTGGGTCTGAGCAGGACAGGCGCTGATTGTCAGAGGACCCCAGAGTCTCAGTTTTGTCCCCAGTAGGGAAGGTCCCAGGGAGGCGCTGAACCCCCTGGGTGTGGTCCTGATTGCTGACCCTCACCCTAGCGAGGGAGGGGCAACCCTATTTCAGACCCCACATGGAGAAGCACCAGGGACGCTGAAGGAGTCACTGCCTCCCTGGGTGACCACACAGGTGACCGTTGAACAAAAAGGCAGTGACCCACCGCTGGACAGCAGCTGCGGAGGGGTGCTCAGGGGGAGGGGTCTCCATCCTCCTTCCCCAGGGCGCCTGCTCCACCCACTGGCCACCCCAGCTCTCGGCCCCACCTCTACAGGGTGCCTGGTGGACAGCGGGCTCTCTGAGCCTTGCTCTGATCTAACAGAGCTGTCTGGGGCAGTTAATGTGAAATTCCACGCTCCTCTTCTTCTGGGATGAGCACAGAACTTGGAGAAAGTTCTGGAAGCGGCAGTGGGCAGGTGAGTACAGGCAGCTGCCGAGGTCAGAGGCCAAGCATGGCTTAGCCCACCACCAGGGACCAACCTTTACCCCAGAGCTTCCCCCTGGAAGAAAGGGGACAGCCAGGGAGGGGACAGCAAAGAGGGGGAGACCACCCCGGGCATGCAGAAGGAGCGCAGGGCCACAGGAGTCCTCTGTGCACCATCCCATGTGGGGGCAGTGTGTGCTTCAAGTTTCAGAACAGCTTAGCCTCTGTCCACAGGGCCATGGACTTGGGGTAATGGACAGACCCAGCTTCTGGTACAACAGAAGTGGGTAATAGTCTGGGACCCCACTCAGGGCCAGGTAGACGGTAGGTCTGAGAGTGGTTGACACAGGACTTGGGTGTCCTTCTAAAGCCAGCAGCACAGGCCAGTGGACATCTGCGTGACTCTGCATCCTGTGCCTGTGCTCACCCAGCACTCAGCAGCCCTTATCTCGGGGAGTGTTTGCTCAATTACAGGCTCCAGAGAGAGGGGCCAGGAGTAGCCCTCTGGAGCACCTTGCTGGAGGAAAGAGCTGTCCAGGCCTCACAACCTCCCTCAGTTTTGTCCATTTTCCACCTGCTCCTCTGCGTCCACCCACACCATGTGCTGGCTGACTTTAGCACAGCTGTCTTACAGCAGGAGCAGAATGACCTAAGCACACAATTGCCGTGCTCAGCTTCTGGTCTCCTGGCCAGTGCACCTGGAGGACGGCTCCCTTGGAAGTCCACGTGCTCACATGAAGGCGATCAGGGTTCAGGGCTGCTTCTCGGCTGGCTGGGAGTCCCCTGCGTCTGGAATCTGCATTTCTGGGGTGCACCACTGGTTACTGAGAGCTGAAAGCCTCAGGCCCTGTGGTACTCAGCAGCACCCCAGGATCCCAGATAATTTCTCAGGACCCATCTAATCCCAACCCTTGCCTTTCTGTGCCATAATTACCTCGGAATGCTCCCCCCTGCCCTCCTCATTCCTCTCTACCCTCCCCAGGGCGGGCTTCGCCAAGCAGCATTTATAGCCAGTCTGTGTCTGAGAAAATCCTCATAAGCTTTCACAGCTCTCTCAGGAGGAAGCATCGACAGCTCAGGCCAACTCTCAGCGGGTCCTTACAGTTTCCAGATTTCCATTGCTGACAGCTGTTGCTGTCACTGGGCTGCTGGTGGCTGGGAAGAGGTGGTCATGCGATGGGTCTCCTTTGCCATTGTGGCTCAAGGGCAGCAATGAGGCCCCTGCTCTTTCATCCAGTCCAAGTGGGCACACTCTGGCTGCAGAAGGCTGCCCTCTCCAACGAGTGCCTTCCAGCCTGAGGCTGACACGCAGAGGGCCGGACAAGTGGCTTGTGTCATTTGCAGGGTCCTGTCCCAGTCCCAGGCCCACAAGGTCCCAGCCCCAGGGGTATCTCAGCAAACCCTCCGTGCTCCGGGAATGCTCCTGTCTCAGTATGGACCCCGTGCCACCTCCCCAGCTGGGTTGTCATTTGTGCCTGATGGTCCTGCTGCAGCAGCCACCCGTCACTGCATCAGGAACCCTGGTCCTGGGGTGCAGAGCTCCTCGGGGAGAGCTTGCGGCCCTCCCTGCCTGCCCCTCTGATCAGATGCTTTTGACTGGTCTCCCTGAGCGGCTGAACAAAATTTCAGCCTAGGACTCCTGCACGTTTGGTTGGTGGATGGGTGTGTCTTGATAGGCACTACTGGAGTCACGTGCAAATTCTCACTGCCTCCTGCTGCACGTCTTACCTACCACCATGAGTGTCAGGGAGAGCTCACGGGCCTCCAGAGAGCTGACTAGTGACTGAGGTTTGAGTTGGATGAGATGGGAAGGGGAGGCAAGACCAGACACTGGGGGAAGAGGCTGTGATGAGGTCTGCTGTGAGGACAAAGCCACCTGGAAAGGGGCCCTGGGCGGGCTGTGGGTGGCCTCCTGCGGCAGTGCTGAGGCGCTGGGATGTGGAGGCATGGCCTGCACCCCCCGGCGGGCCCCAGCACCTTCCTGTGTCCCGAAGCCCAGGGGCTGCCTCGTGCTGCTTCTCAGGGCTTGGGCCCCCCAGCCTCGCCCCCCAGCCTGCCCCAGCTCGCCTCCTGCCGGGCTCCGTGGCCCCTCTCACTGCGTGATGCTGAGCTCTCAAACAGGGCCGCTCCTTCAGCGGGAGCCTGGGCGTCCTCTTCCTGCCGGCTCAGAAGGTTGCAGGCTTGGGCTTGCTGCCTGCCTGCGGACACAGCGCCAGGTGCTGGGGTTCCTGTCAGTAGGGAGCAGAGGGCTGGAGGGTGGGGACAGAGGTGCAAGTTCCAGCCCCCACAGCCTCACAGCACAGCCTTTCTCAGAGGTCCGCCTGCGTCTGTTTTGTTTTGTCCTGTTTTCTCTTCCGCCCTCTCAGGGTCCTGAGCTCATGCTGATGTGCCCTGTTTCTGATCTAGCTCCTTTGGCTCAATCTCGCTGGACCCCCGCTGGACCTGGCTTCCCTAGGGGCCGCTGATGACTGATCCCCGACTCTGAGCCTCCTCCCCGGGGCTCTGGGGTGCTCTTCCTCCTGCACTGTCAGGCTACAGTCCTGTTGGAGTTGCACGGGTGCCTCGATTTCAGACAGGTGCTGTGTCCTGTTTCCCTGTTGGACACCAGGCAGGTGGCCTGGCTGGATGTCAGGGTTCAGGCTGGTGCTTTCCACAGGTGCCGCTGCGCCCAGCAGCTGCAGCAGGAGCAGAGGCAGAGCCCTGGTTCTGCAGGGGGTGCTGCTTCTGGCCCCTGCAGAGCTGGGCTGGCAGCGGGCTGCTGTGCCCCAACATGGGAAGAAGCAGAGTAAGACAGTGTGCAGCCGCTCTGGCCTCCAGGTTTGATTTAAAGTCTCCAGATAGCCACTGTCCCTTTGTCTCAGCACTGACTGGCCCAGCGACTCAGTGAGGGGTCAGGAAGTCCAACAAACTCACTGGGAACCAGAGACTCCCACACCCAGGTCAGGAGCAGCCCACACATACAGGACAGGCCCCTGCGGAGAGGCCCCTCGTCCTGCCTTGTCTTCCAGGGTGCAGGTCAATCACCTGGTCCTCCCTCCTGGCCCTCTCTCGTCCTCTGTCCTCTCTCCATCACCATGTCCTTTGTCTGAAATTCTTCCTGCCATCTGCCGTCTGCCTCCGGTGGGAGCATTGGCCCTCTGGAGCAGGGTCATCGTTCCCTCCTGTGTCTGCAGGGTTGACAGAGGCAGGTGCTCTGCAGAGCTGAGGGAGTGACAGGCAGGGTGACGGCTGATCCTGGGGGCTTGGTGAGGGCCTGGGGCCGCCTTCGGCCAGCACCTGTCTGGATGCTGCTGTGAGGGTGCTTCCTAGGTGAGACTAGCATCTCCTGCAGTAGACGTGGAGATAAACGGTGGCCCCCCACGTGCGGGGCCTCATCACTTGCTGGTGCTGGTGCCGGAGGGGAATTCTGCCTGCAGAGGGATCTGGGTCTGCCAGGCTGCTCTACAGGGCTGGGGTTGTTAGCTCCTGCAGTTGGTGGGCCCACTCCCTGAAATGTTGCCACCTGTGGGTCTCCAGACCTACCTGTCATCCACCCGTCTGTCTACCTGTCCATCCACTCCTTTCCTCCAGCCTTCTGCCCTGTCCTCCTGGAACCCTGACAACAGGGAGGACCGCCGTGGTGGGAACTCCCTGGATCTTGCTGGCTGTGTCGCTCATTCCCCACTTACACCCTATCAGGTCATCGTCACCAAAGGCAGGACCCTCTTTCCCAGCTAGTCCTTAAGCTCCCAGGGAAGGGCTTCCCACCCCCAGCTGCCATCTGCCTGCTTGGCCCAGGCACCCAGGGTCAGGTGACTCTGGGGTCTTGCCAGCCTGCAGGGTCTCCGAGTCAGCAGGGAGCCCAACCAGTGGATGCAGGAGGGATGGTTATGTTGGAAAAGAGACTGAAAAGGTTTCCACAGAATTTGTTCTTTGGGCTCAACACACAATTTCAAATAAAATCAATTTTAATTTCAGATTAAAAACCAAAGTACATTAAACATTTTCTTTAGAAGAAATTGTTTTGCAAGTAATTTAACAAACAAGCCTGTCTCTTTTGCCCTGTGCAAACTCAGTGAGCTGTTAAATTTATATGTCAACCTAGCCAGGCGGGCTGCCCAGTCCTGACTCAGATGGCATTTCCACCCAGCCAGGTTGGCAGGACACGAGGCCAGCACACAGGAGGCACCTTCACTGCTGGGGTTAATACTTACTAAAGTGCACACATCTCGGGTCCAGGACAAGGAGAGCAGCGTCTGGTACATTTGCTTTCCGTCTCTTCAGATTCTCGTACTCAGCTTCTGGCGGGAGTCAGTTGGAAGACCGTGCCCTGTGGGTTTGTCAGAATCAGCCCTCTCGGGTCTACTTAGCAGGTAGGCATGATTCCAGTTGGGAAGGTGCCCTTTCCCTCTCTTCCAGAGACTCCGGAATACCCGCCAGTTTCTACATGGATCAGGAACTGCATTGGAGGAGTGCATTTCTGATGTGGTGACAGAATGTTGGTTGGAGAGAGACGGAATCTGCCTCTGTCAGGGTACGGTGAAGCACGGGCCTCTGTCAGGGTAAGGTGAAGTACGGGCAAGTTAGTGAAAGGTGGCTTTGGATCATAGGGCCCGTGGGATGGTGGTCACGATGCCACCTTTGGAATTTTCTGCCTTTGATGCTGGGCTTTATGGCTTCCAAACGAGTACCCAGTTCCTAGGTGGCTCCGTGGCTCAGAGCTTATCTGTTAAGCAGGGGTAAGAAAGGTAAATATGTGACAGTGTGGAGAGATCCAGGCCAATGAGTGGAAAACAGAGTATTGTACTCAGTTTACATCAACTATTTTATTCTAATAATTATGATTATTTGAAAATAAAAGAGGCTCTTTATGCATAATTAACAGATTACTGTTAACATAAAACTAATCTATGTCACCCTGAAAAACAGCACCATACAAAGAAAGATAAGTGTTAACAATTCAGATCTGGGTCAAAACAAGACTATGCATTTTAAACTTAAGTTCCACTATTTATTTGTGTTCTGGAAAAAAAATGAGTCAGAGCAAACACTTAAGAGAGAAAGTTAAAGAATTGGAAAGAAGAGGGTAAAGGAATCATGCTTTGTGGTATTTTGTGTATATGGAAGCTATCAGAGTCGATTAAAATTCTAGAATCATGCGGTCAGTCAGCAGGACCCACGTCTGCATGCAGCCAGCACCTCCCTTGTCCTGGAGAAGCGCCCGCTGGCTGGAGCACAAACACTGGGCAGGAAGGCCGAGCGCGACTGAGTCCTGGTGGTGGGGAAGCCGACGGGGGACCCACGCAGCCTGCGCCACCTTCACCAGGGTCCTTCCAATCACCTTGTCCATTGAACACACGGTGTCCCGTGGGCTGTGCTCTCTGCTGCATTTGTCCTGAGAAAGGGGGACATGTAGCCGGTACTAACTTGGACAGGGTCACATGACCACAAGTCTCTGCAGTGGGGTTTCAATCAGTGGGGACCTCAGTCTCCCACCCTCTTCCTTCTCGAAATGCTGGGGTTGAACCCCAGGCTCTTCCCCAGGTGCACCCCGGCCCCATAGAGCCTGCCCCTGTTCCTGGTAAATGGCCTCTCTGAGCTCTCCATGACAGTGGGCACTCTCAGCACCGAGGGGCTCTTTAGGAAACCGCCTCGTCAGGGCACAGCCATTGTGTGTTGGAGCAGCACCTTGAGGTGGTCCTGGGCACGCTGGACCAAGTTACGCTCCTGACACCACGAGCTTTCAAAGTCCTTCCACCCCCCCCCACCCCCCCCCCGTCCCTTCCACAGGGGGGACAGGTCCAGCTGCTCTGCTCCCCTCTCTTCAGAAATTTGGACATAGTTTCGAATCTTGTGATAACTCGTCAGTTTCTGGGAGTCATTTTATAATTAAATTTCCAGGTTTTCTTGTTTTCAATTTGTCCTAATTTCTTTTCTCTATTAAAACCCTGAACATCCTAGGTCACTCTTTTGTTTTTAATTGGTGCCTTATAATTATACATAGACTTGAAATGCATTCTGCCATCTTGGCACATGCACATTACATAGATGGGTGCATGCCACTCCGAGAACATTCCCTCCTCCTCCCTCCTCACTCCCACGATCTGCTTGCTCCCTTTACTTTCTAGAATTTCTACACTGATATAATAGCTGCCATGTAGGATTTGGCAGCATTATAAAATCCGTACTAGAGTATCTAAAGTTAATAAAAATAGATACCCTGTGGTATTTAATAGTACTATGTTATCCAAACGATACCATCTTAGACTATTTAATAAATTAATAGAAATAAGGTATACATAGTATAGCATATAGAACTAATATAATTTTGATGCAGGCATGGTGACATATGATTGTCATCTGAGCTTGAGAGGGTGTGGCAGGAGGACCACAAGTTTAAAGCCAGACTCAGAAATTTAGTGATGTCTTAAGCAACTGAGTGAAAACTGGTCTCAAAATGAAACACACAAAAAAATGGGTTCAGGGGATCGGGGTTTTTGGTCAGTGGTAAATCACCTGCTTAACATGTGTGAGGCCCTGGTTTTGATCCTCAGCATCACATATAATAAACAAAAAAAGTAAAAAAATCTATTGACAACTAATAAATATTTTAAAAATGGAGAGGCTGGGGATGTGGCTCAGTGGTTAAGCACTGCTGGATTTAATCCCTGGTACTCCCCCCCAAATATATATATATATATATATATATATATATATATATATATATATATATATATAGAGAGAGAGAGAGAGAGAGAGAGAGTTAGAGATACAAACTTTGGCCTTTAATACTTCTTTTTTTGGTAGCAGGGATTAAAACCCAAAGCACTTAATCACCAAGCCATATTTCCAGCCCTTTTTTCTATTTATTTTATTTTATTTTATTTTTATACAGGTTCTTAGCAAGTTGCTTTAGAACCTGTACAAAAATAAAATAATAATCACTAAGTTTCTGATGCTGATCTTGAATTTGCAATCTTCCTGCCTCAGCCTCTTGAGTCACTGGGATGACAGGCATGTATGACCAGGCCCAGATGATCTTTATTATAAAGTATTGTTTGAAGCTGACCTGTGACATCATTATTAATATTACAACCATATGTGGCCTCTTAATGTAATATTATAGCTCTTCTTTGACCTCTCATATGAATGCCATATCCACAAATAGAATCGAATGCTAACATACTAGCTGCCCTATGACCTTTTTTACTAATATAATATTAACACTCTTTCCTCTGAAATGGAAATAATAGTTGCTATGTGGCCTTTTAATAGTATATAATATCCACAATATAGCACGTAAATAAGCATAATAACTTCCATGTTGCCTTTAGTGTCGATATTATATCCATATTATAGAATCTGTTACAGATATTAAAGTAGTCCTCTAGCCAGGCATAGAAGCACATGCCCATAATTTCAACAGCTTTGGAGGTTGTGGCTGTAGGATCAGAAGTTTAAATACAGCCAAAGCAATTTAGTGAGGCCTTGAGCATATTATATTGACCCTATCTAAAAAAAGAAAAAAATGAATAATACTTGGAATAGGTGCCCCTGGGTTTAATTTCAGGTACCAAAAAATGTTCTCTTGTGCTGTTGTACTGTTGTGATATTCTCATTATAGCACCCATTATTACTAAAATAGCAGCCCTGTGGCCTGTAATATTAATACCATATTTTTTTGTTGTTGTTGTTGTAGTAGATGGACACAAAATGTCTTTCTTTATTTTTATATGGTGTTGAGGATCAAACCCAGTGCTTCACACATGCAAGGCAAGGGCTTTAAAACTGAGGTACAGCCCAAGCCCAAAACCATATGGTTTTGTCTTGATAATATATTTGCTGCCTGGTTGTCAGTTATACTAATATCATGTTCATAGCTTAACCTCTAAAACTAATATATCAGCTTCTCTGACAAATCTGATTCTAAAATGACATCCATAATATTGCATCTAATACAATAATAATTGTGGTCCTGTGACCTTTAATATTAATAGAATATCCTTCTAATTGAATCATAATATTTGCCTTATGGCTTTGAAAACTGATTTAATATTCATGCTATTTCATCTTAAGCTAATATAATAACTGGCTTAAAAACTATTATGATATCCATAGTATAGCATGTAAAATTAATAAATGAGCTTCCCTGTGGTTTTCAATTCTAATATAATATCTATGTTATAGCATCCAAAACAATTAAAATAGCTGCATTGTAGTTTTTATAGCAAAATGACATGTATAATATAGCGTTTAAAGCAAATTTAACAAATGATCTGTGGCTGTTACATGAATGTAATATCCATATGATTGAATTAAATATGATCTAATAGCTACATCATGGCTTTCAATAATGATATGACATTTATGCTGCAGCATCAGAAACTGAAAATGTAACTGGGTGCTATTGTTCATGCCTATCATCCTAGCATTTCAAGTGGCTGAGACAGGAGAATTGCAAGTTCAAAGCCATTCTCAGCAACGGCAAAATCTAAGCAAGTTAGTGAGACCCTGTCTCTACTTAAAATACAAAATAGGGCTGGGGATTTGTCTCAGTGGTCAAATGCCCCTGAGTTTAATCTCCAGTAGAAAAAAAAACAACAAAACAAACAAAAACCCCAATAGAGTATCTGCCCTGTGTTCTTTAATAGCAATAAACATTGTTATTAGAGCACCTAAGAATGATGTGATACCTGCTCTGTGGATGGATCATACTACTATGATACCATCTTCATGACAAGTTTTTTCACAAGTCCTGGTGCTCGTATCAGAGCTTCATTAACTTTAGTTACTTCTCCTCATAGACAAAAAGAGGGTTCACTGGCAGCTTTCACAATTCCCAAAGCACCAAGCTCATCCTGTTTATTCAATTTTGTCTCAACTTCAGGTGGGCTATAGTAAGCAACATCTCATGGAACTTTCTGTGCACAATCGCTGATTCTCACTGTTCCAATGCTATTTTCTGTGGTTATTAAGCAATGTTTCTCTCAATTCTCACACCAAGAGCAGAGCAGATCTTTTGCACAGCCACCAGAACCAGGGCTTACATGTTCCGTGCCATACACAGTGTCATGTGCACAAAGCTGAGGCTAACTGAACTTTAGCATCTCAGGCTAGTATGAGCCATTTATGAGACAGTGTCTCATGAGGCTGCCCCTGGATCACTGGGATCATGCCTTCTTCCCATTACCTAGCCTCAGCATCTCTAGCCACTGGCCAGAATATACTATGAGTTACCCATAAAAATAAATGATGCACAGGTACTCTAGAAAGCCTGGGCTATCCCTTGAGCGTTTCCCTGGAATAAGAGATGCCTGGGTTGGAGTCCCAAAACTAAAATTAACATGAATGAATGACAACCAGGAAGCAAAATCAGGCTAAATAAACCTGTTTATGAGATGCTAGTAACCTAACAAATTGTTTTTCTAGCTGAGAAGTTAACTATATTTGGTGTCAGAGAAACATAAAAAGGTGTTCAAAAGGGCTGAGGTTGTAACTCATTAGTAGAGTGCATGCCCAGCATGTGAGTCACTTGGTTCAATACTCAGCACCACATAAGAATAAGTAAATGGAATAAAGGTATTTTGTCCATATACAAATAAAAAATTATTTTTAAAATGTGTTCATGTGACACAGTCAAATATTCAGTTTATTTTTATGTGGAATCAGGAGTAAGAAAGTAAAAGATAATTCAGACCTTTCATGCCAGGTGAAGTAGGTGAGGTAACCTGAGGTACCTGTGATTTCAGAGGCCAAAACTGAGGTTTGACTTGAGTGAAAGTGTTAGGGCCTAGCCTCTGGGAGCACAGCTGCGACATAGAGAAAAAGAAGGTTTGTGAGGAATTGTAAGTCATGGAGAAAACAGAAGAGAAATCAATTTTCTTTTTTCACACTGCATTTCTTCATCCTTAAAAAGATAAATAAAGAAAGTGAAAGAGAGAAAGAAGGAGAAACGAGTAAAGGACAAGAAAAAGAAACAACATCAGACAGAACAGACATTAATGGGATGCAAATAACATTTAAAATCTGTCCTCAGGTTGAGTAGTCAACCACTTTTGGTGGCAGAAGAAACATCAAATTGTGTTCAAGAGGCCACACATAAAACATGTGAAGAGAATTTCAATTTGGAATCAGGATGAAAAAATTAGAAGATAATTCAGTGCTTCTAAAATTAGAAACAGGCAAGTGTGGAGACCTTAGTACTAGTTGTTCCAGATGCTAAAGCTCCGGGTCCCCTATGAGCACATGATGTGGACTAACCTTGTTGAACACAGTCAGGATCCCATACAGAAAATGAAGGGTAAAAGGTGTAGAACGTCAGGTAAGAAACAGAGAAGGAAAAACTGAGATTTTCTTTTTTGCTGTCATTAATTATAGCAGCAGAAATGAGAGAAATAAGGAAAGAGAGTGGATACTAACTTCCAGCTGCATAGGTAAGTCTCCACAGGTCCTGAGATTCTCTGGACACTGCAAAACACCCATTTGCAGATTCTTGTGACAAGTTCTGGTTTCATTTAGTGCTATGCACAGCTTCCAGGTCTTCAGGTACAAGGCTTCTTGCATAAATAGCACTGTGTTTGCCCATTTTTCCAGTTGGAGGAGCCAGATTCCATCTCCTCTCTTTTTGGGAGAATGGCAATGCTGGATGATGCCAACAACCTCTCGCCACTCTTTTTCTGGCCTGGAAAGGCCAACTCCTAGTCTGGCCTGCATGGATTATTAATCAAATAGTAATAGTGGACAAAAGCCACTCTGGGCAAATAAGAAGTTATATTTGGAGACTGGGGTGAGCAAGCACACAACTGGGCTCTTTGAAAAAGGCCATTTGTAGCTCCCAGTGAAACCAGATTAACAGATAGGTTATTAGTGTAGTTAAGTAAAGCGGGTCTAATATAAAGTAAGATAAATAAAATGGAGGCCATATTGAGAATGCAGTCCAAGAAACAAGAGCAGCACTTGGGGAAATTTAAATGTTAATGTCCCCAAGGCCCTATGCCCATCCTAAGGAAATGTTAATGAATCAGCTCCCAGCAAACACGGAGATGCTAACCTAAAAGTCCCCCCAGGCCCTTCCTGCCCAGGTTACTCCTTCATCCCACCTATCCCCCACCTCCTGGGTCTTCCCGCCTTCATTCTATCATTGCAAGAAAACAAAGTACAGGAGTGTGGGAAAGCTGAAAGAAGAACTTAGCTATAAAAACAGGAAGACCTCCCCCTTCCACAGATTCTGCCTTTTGGGTCCCCTTCTTCCTCTGGGGAGAAGTCTTTTCTGCTGTCCGTTAGTAAAGCTTCTACTTTCCACTCTACACTTGCCTCAGTGTGATTCTCTGGTGTTATACTTCAGCATTAGGGAAGCAAGGACTTATCACTGGTAAACAGCAATAACACCAGGAGGCTGCACAGTGAGTTTGAAATGAGCAAGTGTTCTTCAGTAAGAACCCAGATTACATTGCCTGAGAAGTGTGCAGACAGGCCTCAGACCCATCCTAGTCCAGAATACTTGATGAAATGGGTATGGGTCTAGGCTAAGTTTGAGGATTAGGTTCAGCTGGGTGAACCCCTCCTCTCCCTGGTTGACCTCTTTTCAGCCCCTTCTGGGACAGTGTCTCATCCCCAGAAGCATGATCTGCCCAGAGAACACTTCCCTGTCAAGTACTGAGATCCCTCATTTCTTGTCTTGGAGATAGTGTAGATAGTGAGGGAGCTGGGATTGGGTCTGGGGTTGTGTTCATGACTCCAGCCATGCACTCTAGATCAACACATGATCCTTCAAACAAATTATGATAATGCATGTACAGCAATAAATTTGGAATAAAGCAGGTATAGATATTTATTAGCTACAGGACTTGAAAACACATGCTTTGGACCTAAAAGACAGTTATTTTGCTTTGTAATTGCAGCACTTTTTATAGCTGTGTGAGGAGTTTTAGGTCTATGTTTTTGTTTTGTGATCTCACGTGCTTCATTTATTCAGATGTATTAATGTGATATATGCTTATACGAGTTATATGCCTCTTTCTAATTATAGAATATATTTTTAGAAATTCTTGGTAATCATACAGTTTCTAAATCAGAAAGCAATTACCATGCAAGCTAGAAAATGCACAGTGGCTTAAAGAACTTCTCATTCCAGAGTCTAGCCTTAGAGTCTTCACATAGTTGATGGTCAATAAATTTATATGGTTCATAAAGTTAAGATCTGTTGAATCTTAAAGTAAATAAATAGGAAGCCAGAGAGGTGCTTCCTCACAGATATCAAGCTGCCGCAGTCTGGCTGGGCACAATTCAGGAGCCACTTGTCAAAAGAAACTAACTTTATTTTTAGAACTACAAACGCCAAACAAAACAGCTCCTCAGGAAAAAACCCTCAGAGCCCAACTGCCACCACAGGCCTCCCACAAGCCTCTCACTGACACACCAGCCTCTCCACCTCCCACAATCCTCCTGCTCTTGAGGCCGATTGGCTGGGTTGCATGGGCGGAGCCAAAGAAGTCCCCCAATGAGCAGCTCCATGGAGGAGCCAATCAGCTAGATGTTGCTGGGGCTGCTGTGAGCCAATCATCAGCTGGCAGTCTGAAGGGCAGGGAAACAGCGCAATGAACATCACTGCAGAGGAGCCAATCAGCTATATGTTGCTGGGGCTGCTGTGAGCCAATCATCAGCTGGTAGCTGGAAGTTTGCTGGCAGCTGGAAGTTTGCTGGGGCCCCTTTGGCTCTGGCTCTCAACATCAAGCTGTCATTACTGGGAAACCCAAGGAGTCCTAGAGAGCAGTCTGTCCCCCTGATTGCTGTAGTTATATAAAATTCAAGTCCTGCTTTTCTTCCTCACAACTTTGGCTTTACTGTGTCATCTTGTTCTTTGTGTTTCAGTGACCAGAGAATGAGATAGGTTCACAATTATTTATTCATGCTAAAGACACAAACAAACAAACAAGCAAAAAAAGAACTAAAAAACAACTGAGTTTGTGAAAACATCAGAAATTTAAGTACAGTGATCAGGGTAGGATGAGATTCCACTGACCTAAAAATTCCTTTAAGAAAAATTAAATTCAGACATTTCCATTGTGACAGAAATGGGAAAGGGCATATATGTATGTATATAGTCACATATATATATATACACACATGAAACTAATGCATAAAGAATGAATGAACTTGGGCTGGGGATGTGGCTCAAGCGGTGGCACGCTCGCCTGGCATGCGTGCGGCCCGGGTTCGATCCTCAGCACCACATACCAACAAAGATGTTGTGTCTGCCGAAAACTAAAAAATAAAAAAAAAAGAATGAATGAACACAAATATTCCTCCTCTAAACTTAGAAATTATATTTCTGTGTATTTTTAATCCAGGAATGGGAAATTACTAGTATGTTCATTGATTTTCAAAAATATTCAGTGTGCTTCCAAACCCTTTTATCATGATCTTCTCATTTGTCATTTCCTAACTGAAAGAGTACAGGGTCAGGAAATTTTTAATCTTTTGAGTTAATTGGATCCAAAGACTTTATGAGAAATATAAGTAGTTTATGGCATTGTGATATTTCCCTCTATGAAATGAAGTTTTGAACATAGAATATAATTTCCTTCTAAAAATTTAAAAACTTATAATTACTCAAATTATAGAATTCATATCAATAGTAGTTCTATTATTTTAATATTACAGAAGCAAGTTTATAAATAAAAAATGCTAAATTACAGATGGGGATATGGCTCAGTGGTGGAACACGTGCCTAGCATGTGTGAGGTCCTGGGTTTGATCCTCAACACCACATAAAAATAAAATACAATAAGGGTATATAAAATATCAAGGTAAAACTCATGTCTTCTTTTATAATATGTATACAAATAAGTAATTTTTGAAATCTCTAGATGACATTCCATATGTAAGTTGTATCACTAGAACTCATTAAACTTAGAACAAATGGAAAACTAAAATTAATCATTTTTACTATTAAAAAATGACTCATTTTAGGAGGATATAAATTAAAGAAGCAAACTTTGTTAGAACAAAATATACTCAATGAACCATAAAGAACACAGTCCTCTGGATTGAGTAAAACTGTTGGAGCTGAAGTATCTCTTCTGCATCTACAAGAAACAACAATTATGCTAAAATTTCCTCCTTCCACAGCCTTTTCATGACCCAACTGCACACTACTTCTGAATCTCAGAATGCAGATGGATGAGGCAAAGGATGATGTGGTGCAGGTAATAGCCTAAAGACTTGCACGTTTTAAGGAAAAACATCTTTAAGTTCTGTCTCTGCGGGCGTATAATTTTATTGTCTAGAGAAATAAGACCAAAATCTCCCTGAGAAACACAGAACTGTGGCTTTCCCAGTGTAACATGTCAGCTGTCTTTTAATTTTACTTCTTCTTTGGGGGATAACAGCAATCCTGGGAGAGCTGGTCTCCAAACTTTTTTCTGGACATATTTGGAAAGGCATCTCATTTGAAATCATGTCCAAACAAAATTGCTATTACTCTGATCATAAGATCACCTTAGTCCAGTCCTATTAAACAATTTACAATGCCTCAACTTTGGGGTGAGGGATTTCTGGCACCTCCCATGGTTACACCATGGCTCTGAGGGTCCTCTCTCTATCATGTGTGATAGGCTCCTCTTCCCTAGCTTTTTCCTACATGAAGCACCTGGTTTCTGGGTAGTGTTGTTTCTGCATGCCACCGTTTCTAAACTGGCTTTTTTGTGATTCAGGTTCTGTGTAAAATATTAAAATTAATCTGAAATTTCAGAGGAAGAAGAAGAAGAAGAAGAAGAAGAAGAAGAAGAAGAAGAAGAAGAAGAAGAAGAAGAAGAAGAAGAAGAAGAAAAACAACTGAAGGCCACAGGCTGAGGAGATCACAGGAAGATTGAACATGGAGCTGAGTCAGAGCCCATGCTTAAAGGCCACCCTAAGGAGCCTGAGATGAGCCCTCATACTCACTAATGGAGGTAGAGAGGAGACCTGCCCTTTCTCTGAGAGAAACCATGTAATATTAGCTTAGTCTTGTCTGTACTATATATAAAGTTATATAAAGCATAAAAATAAAATGGAGACTTGTGATGTAGAATCAAAAGAAAGTACAATCATTTCAAGCAGGTCACTGAAATTCCAGTATTGGAATCAGAAGATACTGCTTTATCACAACCATTGTCAATATATGAAGAGTTAATGAAAGTATCATAAAAATGAAAAAAAAGGTATTTTGACAGAGATTTGGAAACTTGAATTAAATGGTAATAAAATAAAATAAAAACTGTAATGTCTACAGGTAATTTTCCACATGGTTGAATCTGGAGTAGTTTGAAAGCAGCAGAAAAAAAAATTATAAGAAATGCCAAAACATGAGACCTTCACACCCATGTGCAAAAGAAATATAAAGTAGGAGAAGGGCATAAATAGTTGAACAAGCACATGTGTGATAATGTAAGGCTCATTTGGGGAGGAGGAAGCCCCTGGCTTCATGTGCCTTGGAAAAGTTTATCCTCTAGGCCAGCCCCCATCCTGGCCCAGCCATTCCTCTGCCTTTGCTGAAGGGGGTTGTTCCCGATTTCCTTGCGTGGCATTGTCCATTGATCACCAAGTTACTACCTGAAATTCTCTCCTGTATGTACACTTATTCCCTGGGAGTATTGTGGGGTGAGTTGTGGCAGAGGGGTTGGCATGTGTCCCCCCAGCTTTCTGGAGTCTTCTTTTGTTTGGAGCCACAGAGATCTCTTTCAAGAGCTACAGAAGTACAGACACACACCCTGGTTTTTCTGTGGACTTGATGCACAACATTGAGCAGGTGACTTCAATCTCTTTGTCTAAGTTTCCCTGATTTTTAATATAAAAGTGATTGCATTCCTAATTGTGAGCAGTAGAGTCAATTACCCTGATACCTGGACTTTAGCTCCAGTCAGTGAAACAAAAATCTCTGGGGAGTACTCTCAAGCATTGGATTTATTAAGCTTGCAGGGAGGTTCCTAGATGTTTTGACTAGTATAAGATAAATGTTAATGAACCAAGGTCTTGAGTACATATCATACATTTGTATTCTGGCTTTTATATATTTATAGAGGGTTGAATAGTTTCTTTTTTCTTTTGGTACTTGGGACTGAACTCAGGGGCACATAACCACTGAGTCATATCCCCAGTCCTACTTTGTATTTTTATTTATAGACAGTGTCTCACTGAGTTGCTTTGCACCTCAATTTTTCTGAGTTTGGCTTTGAACTCACAATCTTTCTGCCTTAGGCTCCTAATCTGCTGGGATGGCAGACATGTGCCACCTCACTTAGCTTGAATAGATCTTTAATTTCTCTTCTATTTATTTATCTTTAAGATGGGGCTAATGCCACTTGCTTCCCAAGACTATAGTGAGAATTAAATGAAGTCATAAATAGTTAGCACTTCATGCCTAGTGATTGCTTCATAAGCCAGGGTGATGACAGGCCTTTGCATTTTTGCTTTGTGGGCACCCAGCTTTAGCTCTTTTGGCAAAGCCTTGAAAAACTTAGCAAAAATTCTTTTTCAAAAAAAAAAATACAAAAATAGGACTGGTGATGGGGATGTTGCTCAATGGTGAAGCATGCTGAATTTCAGTCACTGGTACCAAAAATGTCATTTAATTTAGGACATTGTAATTATTTTATTAGTATGTTCATTTGTGACCTCAACTATATGGGCATAACATCATTGACCTGTCTCATTTCTCAGGGCCTGAATCATCTCTCTTATTATCTCTTCCTTCAGTCTAAACTCAACTATTCTTCCTCCAATTTTTTTTTCTTTGAGATCCGCTTCTTTTTAACTCCATTTTTCTTTTACCTTTAACATATGGGAGAAAAAACTTGACAATTGACTTTCTGCATCTGATTTATTTCATTTAATTTGATGTTCTCCAGGTTCCTTCATTTCCCACAAATGATATAATTCCATTCTTGTTTATGGCTGAGTAGAATGAGTAAACTTGTGAAAATATGTGTAGATGCTATTTTCTGGGGATGTCACCTGCCAGCACACAGGACCTTCAGGGTCCAACCTCAGCCTGCCATTTTGTGAGCCAGGGAATGAAGATGCAGGAAGCAAAAGGTCTCATGTGAACCATTTGAGGTCTTCCAATCTGTGGGTCTGACTGCTTGTACATGCACCAAACAGCCTGGTAACATCCAGAGTGTTCTTTATTGTTTGCATTGATGACTAACCTGTCTCAGTGGTCTGTTTTCGGTACAGTTTTGTTCTCAAGAGATGAGAGTCAATGTGAAGGTAAAATCTCCTGATTCTCCAGGTGTCATATGTAGGATTTGGCTCCTTCCCTCAATTCTTTCCCTTTGTCCATTCATGAAACTGCTTTTATCCACCTTACATTAGTCCTCCCCTCATGTGGCACCTTTGTATTAATCCTGGCCCTGAGCTCTGGTTGGAGGCACGGAATCTAGATTCAGAGCAGACCTGGGCCCACTGGCCCCATGAACTTAATTATTTTATTTATTTATTTATTTTTTACTTTTCAAGGATTCATGTTTCCCATGTTGTCAAGTGGGATTGACATCTAGTAATGGTGACACTTAATAACATCAGGAGCCATTGATGACCATGTACTGGACTATTATTTTTGAGAATTTTATCCCTGACCTCTTCACTGGCAATAAGAACTCCATGAGAAGAAGCCATGTTTACACCCATCTTGCAGGTCAGGAATGCTCAGCTGTGTCAAGTTAACTTGATTAAGGTCACACAGCTAGCAAATGGCAGCTTCATTGTTGCTGTGGGAACAGAGAAAAAATGCACAGATGAGCATGGTAAAGTGTTGGCACATAATGATGATCAGGTCATAGAGCAGGAAAATGAGGTACAGTTCCAATGGAAGGCCTGGCTTTAACAAGTACATAGGCAGGGTCCCTGAGGAGGTCAGAGCAGAGTCCAGAGTACAGAGTATAAAGAGGCTTCACTCCAGTCCTAAAGAGGTAGCTCAGAGAGTAACACCACAGGAGGCCTGGGCCTGCCTTGCAGGGATAGGGTCAAGTGGCCGGTTCCCAAATTGACATGTAAAAATGTGTAATATGAGGATTGGGCTTGGTGGAAAGCCACAAGCTCCTTGCTGTTGTATGTGCATGTACATAGGCACATACATGGAGGGATGCCCAGAGAGTTGATAACCTGTGTAAAATTCAAAGAAATGTTCATATTGGAGGAACAATTGAAAAGACAGAATTATCACTTTAAATATATTTTAGTCTGTTTAGACTGCTCTAAGGGAGTACTAGAATCATATACCTTACAAGCAAAAAAAATCATTTGTGGACTTCTGAAAGCTCAGATGTCCAAGATCAAGTTTCCAACAGGTTTATTGACTATGGAGATCCCGCTTTTTTTATTGACAGCTGTAATTTTAAGGCTTGTGTCCCCTTGAGTATCTTAGTTGAACTCCTCTCCATTAAGATGCTGGTATTAGAATGTGAGTCTTTGGGGAGGTGTAGAGGTCCTGAGTCTGAAGACTTCATCAGTGGAATTAATGCTCTAATGAACAGTGCTACAGGCTAGCTGGCTTCTTCCACCACATGATGACACTGCCAGAAGCTTCTACCCATTAGAAATGTCCTTTCCAAACACTGAATTGCCTTGTGCCTTGACCTTACACACTGTGAAAAATGAGTGTCTGTGGCTTATAAACCACCCAGTATACCATAAATTATAATAGAAGTTTGATGAGAGTAAGAAAGTACACCATCTCTTTCCTCACAGTATAAATTGAGAAGTTTCTTTTGAGCTCTCTTTTAATAAATGACAATAGTCCTATTACATGACTTAATAACCTGCTGGACCCCAACTTTGTCTGCCTAGGCTCATGTGTGTAGTGCAGGGGATTGAATCCATTGCCTTATATAAGCTAAACAAGCACTCTACTGACTAAGCTATATTCTCAGGCCTTATCTATAGTCTTTTTACAATGACAATGGAACAGCCTGTCATTCAGACTTTGATTCTGCACCCACTTTGCTCAGGTTGGAGGCAGTGCCTGAAGCCTTGATCAATCAGTCTCTTAGGTGAAACTGTCCAATCCTCACACAGCTGGTGATGAGGGAGCGTGCTTCCACAATCTTCAGTTCCCTTCGTGTCTGAAGCCTGCCATTTTTTCAATCTTTTTGTAGGCTTTCTGTCCTGGATCCAGAGCCCAGATGTCTGTGTTATGCAGAATCTGAAAACAAATCACAGGGAGAACTCTGAGAACCCTGAAAGCCAGATAATGGTAAGTGTGCCTTGCTATTTTGAGACTGGGTAGGAAGGTGGCTTAAAGCTGACAGGAGTGGCAATGGTGGTAACTGGCAGTCTTAGCTAGGGAATCCTCATGGTCCTCTCCAGAATCTTGTGGCCAGAGGGTCTCTGTTGGGCAGCTTAGACTTCACTTGCCTCTGACTAGTCTAGTTAGGCTAAGATCGGCAGTTGAAAACCTGGGCATCTTGTTCCATAATTGTATGGTGTTTTCAGCTTCTTTCTAAAGCCCTTTGTGGGCTTCCATGTGCCATGAGTCCAGCAGGTCTCCAGATTACTTAGTGAAGACTGAGATAATTATCAGGAGAGAACCCCAAATCCGTTTTTTATACTTATGCATGAGAGAGGCTGCTGATTTTAGGGCTTGTTACACATGAGGGTTTGTTTGTTTGTTTGTCTATTTATTTTGTTTATTTTGTGTATGTGTGTGAGTGTGTGTGTGTGTGTGTGTGTGTGTGTGTGTGTGTGTGTTGTTTTCTTTTTGGTACCAGAAAATCAACCCAGAGGCATTCATCCACTGATTCACATTCCCACCTCTTTTTAATATTTTTATTTAGATACAGGGTCCCTTTGAATTTCTTAGGGCCTAAGAAATTTGATGATGCTGGCTTTTAAATAGTTCTCTTCATGAGTCCTGAGATTTTTGAATGTAGAGGAAGCAGTATCTCAAATCCAGAACAAAAATTGGAAATGTAGAACTTCAGTGTAGCTCTCCATAGGTCTAAGAATAAACCCCTAGTTTTCTAGCTCTCTGTTCACATACCCAAAACTAGAGTTTTCTGTTCACAGTGAATAAGTATAAAATAGAATAGATATGTCGACCATGTAATCAAGATAATGGGCCTCACTCAAGCACACCTGGCAGCTAACTGAAAGATATGCTAATGAGCACCATTAAAGCCTTTTTCAAATGTAAAACACCTTGAAGCCCATTTGTGGAACACCTTTAACAAAGTCCAGGGGTGATTCCTGATTGAATTTGAAGAAAAAAGGATTGGTCACCAAAGGAATAAAAGTAAACCCATATGGTAGTCAGGATGCCTTTTCCAAAGCCTATTCTAAATGCATTATGCTCCATGTTTTGCCCCAAAACATTAGTAAACTTCTAAGATGGCACACAAAAATGAGTTTTTTTTTCTGGTATCCATTGCTCATACCACATGATGGGAGTTCTATTTCTTAGATTTTTTTTTTCAAAATTTATGAGACAAGCACCCAGATACAATTGGAAAGCTGAGAAATTTTGGCTCATCTCAAACCTCCACTTTCAGCATTATCAATCATTATTTTCTGATGTTTTATTTCAAATGGGTGCATCATTTATGTGTTTTTAAAATAACTGAAGGGTATTTTTAAAAAATTTTAATTTATCAATCTGAGATTTTTACATGAGAAAAAAGCAGAATAAAATTAAGTAACATTAAAAAGAATGAATTTCTCCTAAATGAGGTTTATGGGTCATCAATTAAGGGTTTATTTATTTATTAATTAATTTGTTTGTTTATTTATTTATGGTCAGACTATTTTATAAAAAAAAACCCACAGAAGGGGCTAGGGTTGTGGCTCAGCGATAGAGCACTCACCTAGCACATGAAAGGTCCTGAGTTGGATCCTCAGGACCACATAAAAATAAATTAAACAAAAAAATAAATAACCCACAGAAACATTCCAAACATTTCAGGAAACTCTTTTCTTCTGGTGTGGCAGGAAAAAATAAAAGTGCGGCTAACTTGAATTTAAATTACATGCAAGTTCAATTTCTCTCTCTCTCTCT
Source organism: Spermophilus citellus (assembly GCF_964194105.1). Taxonomy (NCBI): domain Eukaryota; kingdom Metazoa; phylum Chordata; class Mammalia; order Rodentia; family Sciuridae; genus Spermophilus; species Spermophilus citellus. The sequence continues at coordinate 3,930,593 of NC_138196.1, forward strand.
CTCTCTCTCTCTCTCTCTCTCTCTCTCACTCTCTCTCTCTTTGTACTGGGGATTGACCCCATGGCCTCAAGTTTAGAAGGCAAGCACTTTACAAGCTGAGCTATTGACTCAGCCCCATTATTTTTTGGGTGGAGACCAGGGATTGAATTTAGGGGCACTTTACCACTGATCCACATTCCTACCATTATTTTGCATTTTACTTAGAGACAGGGTTTCACTGAGTTGCTTAGTGCCTCACCATTGCTGAGACTGGTTTTGAATTCATGATCCTTATGTCTCAATCTTGGAAACAGCTGATATTACAGGCATGCACCACCATGTCTGGCCAACTTTAATCTTAAGGGCTAAAGTACACAGCAAATTAATTAGATCAAAGTCCATTTCAATAACTTGGTACATTATATATATATTCTTAGTTGTTGATAGACCTATATTTTATTTACTTATATGGGGAGCTAAGAATTGAACCCAGTGCCTCACATGTGCCAGACAAGTGAGCTAAAACTGTGCCTCAGTCCCAGTCCCCTGGTACTTTTTTATGGGGGATATTCGAGATTTAACTTAGGAATACTTGATTACTAAGACACATCCCCAGGTTTATTTTTTTTTTACTTTATTTAGAGACAGGATCTCACTGAGTTTCTTAGAACCTCACTTTTGCTAAGGGTGGCTTTTAACTTTTGATACTTCTTCCTCAGTCTCTTCAACAACTGGGATTACAGGCTTGCACCAACACACCCAGCCCCTGGTACATTTTTAATACATATTTTACATAGATTTTAACCAGTAGCCTTAATTTTTTTCTAATATATGTTTGACTTGAATTCATAACCCAGAAATCAGTGAAACAGAATCATTGTTTTTTTGTCTCCAACACTGCTTCTTTTATGACAGTGTCTGAGTTAAGATTTTCCATTGAAGAATTTATTGTGTGTTGTGTTCTCATTCTGACCTCCCATATGACCTAGTTCTGAGTTTTAGAATACCTGAAACAAGGTTCCCAGAGATTCCAAATTTTTTGGAGTATTTAGAAAATACCACTATCTGAGTCTTTCCTTCTAGCGACCAGTTTGATTTTTAAGTGTGTAGCTTCTGAAGGGATGGACTAATTGGATGCTTTGCAGCTGGAAGGCATTTTCTGATATACTTTCTATCTAAAAGGTACTTCATTTTTTCCTTTTATTAGATACTGTGAATAAAGATACAATAAAAATAGACATGTGGCAATATATTTAGCAAAAGGATTCCAATTCCTATATATATATATATATATATATATATATATATATATATATATATATATATATATATACATATCTCCAGAGTTATTATTAGTGGATTGTATGATTTTTTTACCAAGAATTATTATTTATATGTTTTTATTTATTTAAATACTGGAGATTAACCACAGGGCACTTTACCAGTGTGCTACATACCCAGTCTCCAACACGTTTATTTATTTATTTATTTATTTATTTATTTTTGAGAGAGGGTTTTACTGAGTTTTCAGGACCTTGCCAAGTTCTTGAGGCTGGTCTTTAACTTGAGAATAAACCCCTAGTTTTCTACCTCTTATCCTCCTAAGCCAATGGGAGTACAGGAATACATAACCTTGCACTGCTACGCCAAATTATTACTAGTGGATTATATGGCATTTTTATTTTGGGCTTTTAAAGAACCTTAACACTTTTATAAAAATATATTTATTAAATGTAATTGTTATTAACATTTTTACATATTTGTGTACCCTGGAATCCCTATTAATTATGAGATATTTGCTTGGTGTTGTTTGGTTTGGTGCTGAGTATTGAACCCAGGGGTGCATACCACTGAGACACATCCACATTCCCTTTTATGTTATATTTTTAGACAGGCTTTCACTAAGTTGTTATGTTAATGAGGCTGTCTTTGAACTAACAATTCTCCTGCAACATTTTTCATCGATTCTAGAATTTCAGACATATGCCACCATACAAGACAATTTTAGATTTTTATAATAGCCATTCCAACAGCATTGAATAGGCTGCAGAAAATCTATTTGATTAATTCATTAAATCTCTGAGGCAAGCTTATGTGAAGTAGCCAGTGTAGGAGTGTTGTGTAAAGATTAGCAAGGATAGTGGAATGTGATAGACATTATTATCTAAAGTACATATACAAAGACAGGAATTGATGTGAACATACTTTATATACCAACAGAGGTATGAAAATTGTTCTATATGTGTAATAAGAATTGCAATGCATTCTGCTGTCATGTACTTAAAAAACAAAACCAAAAAAATAAGAGATTATTTATATGTATTGCTGAGAATCAAACTCAGCTCTTTGCACATACTAGCAAAGTAGTGTACCACTGAGACACAACTCCAGCCAATGTACCCAGCTTTTTATACTTTCTTTGTAGTAATCAGAAACAACTTTAAAAATTAAAATTGCATTTATGTCACTTTTCCTAGTACAGTAATGTATTACTAACTAAACTTATTCTTAGTATTTTTAAAAAATAATCTAATGGATGAATGTTTTTTTTCCAGAGATTATTTTATCACATTTTTAGGGCTTGGTGAAGGGTCTTCTTTTTTTTAGAGTATGAATGTCTCCTATTATCAAATGGGTCCATGCTAATTATGTTGAAAATACTGATTCTAAAAGTTCACACAATCCACACATTTCCAAGACAATAGGGGAACGGGAAAGGACAATATTCACAACCAAAAAACAATTTCCCATGGAAGCCTAGTATCAGTGCCAACCTGGAGTATAATCCATATCTTTCAGTGATAAGGTTGTTTAAGAACCACAACCGTAGATTTTTGGGATCCTCTAAAGTACCCTGAATGCCTTTAAATAATTTACTCTTCTTCAAAATGAAATTTCTGCTACCTACTTAAAAAAAAAAAACTATGAATGAGAAAGGTGAATGAGACTTAAGTTCTGTGGAGGTACTGAGGTTGACCTTTAATTATAGTTTATAAATAGTCAAATAAGAAGGGCAGTAGAGTTGTCCCATCTTTTCTAACAGATGATATGGAATACTTAGATGAACTGACATGAAATAATGAAAATACATTTCAGGGAAGTGATATCACAGAAATTTTCAGGGTAGGATCTTGGAAATGTGGGAAAAATATATTCATATACATATACATTTTTATAGAAAAAAATAAGTGATAAGTACACAAGTATGAGGGTAAATTCACTGTCCCACATGCATTGTAGGTTAAAGGTAATGATAAAGTATTAACTGAGGAGATCCAGAACTCTATAATTGTGGGAGACATTTATAGCAATTTTGAAAAAGAAAATATAATTAAATCCCTTTAGATTTGCCTCTGTCCTCTGTTATTCTTATGAATTTGATTCTGTCAAATGAGATTATGTGGGTATGGTTCTCTCTGAATTTATGTTTTTTTTTTCCTGTTTTAAGGATTTTGTCAGCTATGTCATGTAAAGCCCTGTCCTAAACTCACTTTGGGGGCTCTTTTACCACCTGTTCTGGACTGCAGAGCAGAGATCTACCTCAATCATTCTATGTAATGAATTGATTTTTGTCATTCTTTGCAAAAAATGATTGGAAGAACAAGCATATCGGAGGGACTTTCATATCCTATAATATGGTTGTCAGACCCTGTGGGGTTAAAGGGTAGTTACTTGCTATGTTAGAAACATCTTCCCTATGAGAAGGTCTTATCTATATATTTTTTTTGTTTTGGAAGCCCCATAATCCCAGAAGAGAAGCATTTATGGTTTCCAACCAAAGAATGCCAGAAGCCATTAGATGTGAGAAATTACAAAAAATAAAATCTTCTCTTAATGCTTTTAGAGGTAAAAAGTTTACTTCTGTTTTCTGTAAGAAAACTAAAATTTCTCCTTGGCCTGACAATACTTTGATGTTTTAAACTTACTTGGAATTTCTATGTGTTTTCTGAATTCACCTATGCCTGCCTATACATTACCAGGTAACAACCCTCTCTAAAACCTTACTGGTGCCTCATAAATCCTGTCTCCTGCTGACCAAATAACAATTCTCTCTAAATCTCAGTGGCAGCTCATAAATTCTAATGTCTGGAGCTGAATTTATTCTCTACCTTGAAATGCTGAGCCAAATGCTATCTGACTTTGTATTATGCTTGTCAAAATCTTGTTAGATATAAGTACCCTAGACACCCACCTCCTTTGTAACATTTTGTGCAGTAAAAACTTTTTCCTGAAGATAAGGGGGAAGATCTCCAGCATGGCATCTTGTAAGAGACAGTCCTGGCCAGCTTTTGTGAACACAATAGAATCTTGATTTAATCTGATTTAAAATTGGAGTTGGTGGTCTTTTCTTTGTGTTTTGGTTCAACATTAACCTTTTTTTAAAACTTCACTGTAAATAAAACCAAAGAACACAACAAAACTCTTGTAAATGAGCCAGGTTCATAATAATAGTCATTGTTTACTGAAAGCACAGTATTCACTACAGAAATGATATAAGCTTAAAAATTAAAAGATAGCTCAAATATCAAGGGAGTTTAAAAGTTAGAATTTTTTTCTTTCAGAATATAGTTAGTAAAATAGGACAAAAGAGAAAATGTGAAGCATAAATATATTAAGTAATATGCAAAAAATTTAAACAAATTATTAATTACAAAAAAAATAATATCTACAGAAATGGTTCAAAAGAAGCAGTGTTTTTTTTTCAGAAATAAACATTTTGACAGGAATGGGAGTTTTGGTTCTCTTTTGAAGTAGTTTTACTCATAGTGAATAATCTTTACACTATTTCTCCATTTTACTGGTTGGAATTAATTATAATTAATATATCTGTGAAAAAGGTACTGAATGCAGAAAAATATTATTGCTCATGTTTAAATCACCTCCATTATTTGATCTTTCCCTTCTTAAACCAAAAATCTGCATAAAACCGGCTCTTAATAAATATCTCTATCTCTGTATATTAGCAGAAACTGAGTTATAAAATTTGCTATCATAACTTGTCTCTTCATGTACTTAAAGACTATGAATTTGCTGCTTAGCATTTAGGTATAATTTTTTATGGTGTTCTCTAGTTATTTATATCTCTATACCAAGATTTACACCAAGCTCTTAGTATGTGCCTTAATTACTCTGTGTAGCAATGTAGGATCCATGTCTTATTTGTGACACTTTGTTCCCAGAACTATGTCTAAAGGGAAATATGTACAAGATGATTATCCAGGAAAAAATCTATCTAATATTATATTTTATTTTTTATTTATTTATATATTTATGTATACATATTTTTATTATTTAGAAACACACTTTGGTCTGAAAATGCAGTGATACTAGTGTATTTTAGCTTGAATTGGTTATGAGAAACAAACTAAAAAGACTTTTCTCTTTGTTGGTTGGTGATTTCTGCAACCTCAGGAATGTAGTGAATAATAGCAGAAATAAATAAGAAACTCTCTAGTTTGAGGCAGAACCATCAAACTAGATGATGTTTTGCTTCTTCTTTCTATCTTGATTATTAGAAACATACCTTTAAATTTACATGGAACACTTTTGGAATTCTGTTCTATTAATTCTTCTAAAAAATCAATGAAAGTGAAAAATAATGCAGAAAGACAAATAATTAATTTCAAACAATATATTTCTTAAAATAAATTTTTTTTCAAATTACCAAAAATTCTGAAAAGTTAGAAAAGTTAAAAGCTTTAAAATAGCCTGAGGCAATTTCTCTTTTGCTCAGGACAGTAGACTGTATCTCCAACTCATTCCTCTCTAGAATTGGACTGTGTGCATATATGAAAAAAAAAGTGCTAAGATGCCCCACATGGCTTATAAGTTTTAAAATCCTGACAGGAGCTCAAATCTGCCATTTTTCTACTTTACAAAACACAAAATCTTAAATTTGTATATTTAACAAACATTTGCAGAAGTGTAATTCAAAATGACCTAAAAAATGAAAAAAAAAAATCATTGAAGGACTGACCCACTGAAAATGAGAGACTTATAATATTGAAGCCATTATATTAAATGTCTTTTTATCATTGTCAAAATTTTCCATGTTTATATTATCAATATATTAATCAAAATTTTTATGCATTTAATAACAAATATCTTAGTTTCTATTTTACTTGGTCTTTTAAAAAATTAGTAGTGATTAATATTAATAATTTAGTGCTCATATTTGTTGAAGTATAAAACATATACTTTAAAAGCTATGGCTATAGCAAGTGAAAAATCCAGCCTAATTTCCTTTTAAGATTGGAGCCATCTCATCACACAGGCATGAAAAGTTAATTTCTGATTCATTATAAATTACTGTGATTTGTAAACTTGCTTGAAATGCCTGCCAGTGCCTTGAACTCACCCTTGTCTGGTTTTCCCTGATGAGATAACAACCCTCCCTGAAAATTTAGTGATGACTCATAAATTCTGGCTTTCCCTGACCAAATAACAACTCCCTCTGACACTTTAGTGGTGCATCATAAATTCTGATGTTGTGATCTAAACTTACTCCCTATGTGCTGAACCATTTAGACCATTAACCTACTACCTGCCTTTGTATTATGCTTGTCAAAATCCTTTTATTTGTGTAAGTTCTCAAGACACCCCCCTTTTGCAAATTTTTGTGCTATAAAACTGCAGTCCTAGAGAACTGGAGTTCTGTTTTCTTTTCCCTTGGGTTTCAGGAGAGACTGTTATGCTCACATGCAGGACCCCTAAAACACCACCAGAGACCAAGATTGATGTAAGCAGCAAAGAGGTGTTTATTGTGAGCTAGCTCAGTCCTCCACACACATAGCAATTGGTGGCTTAGAGGTCCTGAGCCCGGGGTTTGCAGCAGTTTTATAACTCTTTGGGGAAGGAAGGTACCCCACATACATCATAGCATCTTTTAGCAAATCATCACACACCTTGGGAAAATCATAAACAACACTAAAACATGATTAGCACATTCACTGGTGGGAATAAGTTGGGTAAGGGTGATTGGTTAGTACAAGATGAGGATTCATTTGAACTGATTAGCTTAGGCCCCGAGGGGTGTATGTGCTGGAACTATATGGTTTCCCAAATTGTTATCAACCACCATAAACTACTGGAAGGGTCATCTGGCATTCCAGGTATTTTCCCTGTCTCATGCTGATTTGTGGCTGCTAGGGGGTTGTTATGGGTCCCCACCTAGCCTGACTGAATCAGGGACACCAGGCACAGCAGATCTCTCCAGTTACTTGTAGATAAACAACTCAGCAGGATAGGTATGTGCCTAGGAGTGCTCTGTGTGTCTTTCCAAAGACAAGGGTCATGCGCTCTTCCTTGGACAGTCTTTGCTCTGAGTTAGAGGCTGGTTTCTCACCTTGTACCTTATGTTTTTTTATGTATTTTTTAGCTCCAGCTGGACACGATACCTTTATTTCACTTATATATTTTTATGTGGTACTGAGTATTGAACCCAGGGTTTTGCACATGGGAGGTGAGAACTCTACTGCTGAGCCACAATCCCAGCCCCTTTTGTGTTGTTTTTATTTAGGGGGTTTCTTCCCAGTTCAAAGTTCAATCTGTTACCTACAAACAACAGAGATCAAAAAAAAATAAAATTTGATAGTTATTGTAATTATTTTATATTAATTCCTGAAGAATATACAAGCATATATAATCCATAAACTGAAATGATCTTATAACTAAGTTTAAACGAAAATATTCTGTTGGTTGGGTTAGTTCCCACTTATGGAAAATAACCTTGCCTTAAAATAACAGCAGCCTGAGACTTTGGGGTACATTATTCAGATTAAAAAAAGTCAGCACTCAACAACCTGAGATTTTAGACCTTATTCATTTCTAGATTGAATAATATTCCCTAAAGAGGGCTCACTTCTCTCAGATTCAGTGTTCATGATCTAAAGCCCCTTCCAATCCAGAGCATTTTGTGGGAACTGTCCAATCCTGTGTCATCAGGGAGGAGGAGGGTGGGCTTTCACTTCTTATCTCCTGAGTCCTCCCTTTTTGCCATTTGTAGTCTCACACTTCAGAGTCACAGGTTGTTCTTCCTTGCAGGAACTGAGGATACCAAGTAGCCCTACTACTGTGAACCAGGCAATGGTGAGTGTGCATTGGCCTAGCGACTGTGGCTGTGGGAGAAAGACTATTGGAACCACAAGACTGGCTGTGTTGAAAATAGGAGCTAGCAGATTGGGACTCTGGGCAGTCTCTGGAGTCTGCAGGCTTAACTCCTCCACTGGGCCACTATGTCCTCAGTCCTACTGTCCAACTAGGTAGGGAACATGTCAGTGGCACAGACTCTTTGCTGCCTTCCTTATGCTTAAAGGGCATCCTCAGCATCTGTAGAAAATAATATGTGGCAGGTGTGTTCCTGCAGCCCAGATGCTGGATATTGACAGGTGGAATAATTATCAAAATCAAATCTTCACAGGCCATTTTTCTGCAGAAGAGGAGCTGTCATTTGGGGGCACCTAATTTCCTGTTGAGCTAGCTAATTTTCATTTTGACATTCTTTTATTTGTATTTTCTTCATTATTATTATTTTGTTAAAGTTAGATGAACTGAGGGATACTGTACTACTTAGCCATATCCTTGGTAGTGAAGCCAGATTTACAGATAGGTAGGTAGTGTAGTTAGGTAAATTGGGTCTAATATCCAGTAAAATCAAGAATGAACACCATATTGAGAATGGAGTCCAGGAAAAGGGGAATTGAAAATGTCCCCAAGGCTCTGAGCCCATCCCAAGAAAATTTGAATGAAGCAGCTCACAGCAAACATGGAGATGCTAATCCAAAAGCCCTTCCTGCCCAGATTACTCCTTCAGCCCAACTGTCTTCCATTCTTTGGGTCTTCCCACCTACATTTCATAAGTGCAAGATAACAGAACTAAGGACAGCAATGTGACAGGAATGAGTGATAGCAGAAGGAAGACCTTAACTATAAAAAAGTTAAACAGACCTTAGTTAAAAAAATCCCTTTCATGGATTCTACCTCGTGAGTCCCCTTTTTCCTCTGGGGAGAAATATTTTCTACTGTCCTTTAATAAAGCTTCTAATTTCCACTCTAAACTTGCCTTGGCACACTTCTCTGGTGTTATAATTCAGCATTGAGGAAGCAATGACTCTTCACCTGTAAACAGCCCTAACAGGTTTAAATTTATTTTGAGAGAGGTCCTATCTAAATTGCTGAGATTATTTTTGTTATGGTTTTATTTTTCTAAAATTTGCTATTGCAATAAAGCATACTGTTTTTACATACATATTTATTAATATGGGGATCTTATTTATATTGTGATTCTTTGATGATTATTATAATATTATAATTTCACAATATATATGAATAGTAGGTCATGATAAGTTATTTTTTTCCTCTTATAATTGAAAAGGTTTTTGGCCAAAGTTACATATAACTTTGTAGATGAATTTTAAAATTTTATGCTTTGGTTTTTTACTTATTGTTGTATTTAATAGTCAGGTTTATTTTGACATAACCATGAAACATGAAATATAATTTGCTCCCCTTAAGTATCCAGTAGTTCCCCTTTCCCAATTATCCTACTTTCTTCTATCATATATTTATTTATAGTTTTTTAAAAAATTATTGCTTCATAGAATACACATAAAAGTAGACTTCATTGTGATATATTCATATTTGTACATAGCAATTTTGGTGAGATATATCCTGGGTTAATTTGGGGGAAAATTATCACCTTTGTAAATCATCTATACATGGGATGTATAACTCAGTCTTTTATGTGCTTTTTGTGACTTTTATTTTCTCATAAGTTCTACATATTTTCTTTCTAAAAATGTACATATGTGAAATACCACTTGCATAAGGCACCTATGTAAAATTTATACATAGTATTTTATACTCTTTTTTAAACTGGATATATTATGAAATGTGACTGGCACCAGTGACCATTTTTCCTACAGATTATTATTTATCTCTTCCAAGAGGTATATTGTATTGAGCCATGCCCTTGGGCTTCAAGTGTTTGGATGAGTACCATTGCGTACTTATATGTTATCATGATCACATATGCTCTAATTTCAGTAAGTCTCTGTGATGGGGAGTATCATGTATATTCAATAGCAAAATAGTTCCACAAATAGATACTAATTTAAACTCCTTTTGAGTTAATGATTATTAATTTGTTTTAAATGTTCATCAATATTACTTAATTTTTACCATGATGGGTTTTTATTTTATATTTCTTAAATTCCTAAATATTTTTAATTTTTATAGTTAGTAAACATATCTCATGTATAAATTTGCAGTTCAAACTTCTGTCCTTTATATATTTTTGGCTGAAAAGATGAGAAAAGGATCCAAAATGCAGCTAGAGATTTATTTCAAGAAAAAGAAAAAGGTTTAAATTATTTTTTAAAATTGACTTTTTTCTTTACTCATCATTTATTATAGGTTTCTTGTATGATTGTAAGGATAGGTTATTTAAAGTGTATTTTAATTACTACAGGAAAAATAAATAAGAAATTTCACTACACTATGGTTGCAGGAAAATGAATAAATTTCTTTAAAATCATATGGTAATAAAATTGTTAAATGACATACTTACTAAACATCCACTCCTTAAAATTTTTTTTCTGTAATATTTTTGGCAGTGAATCATGAATTCTATATTCTGGATTTGGAGGTTTAGTATAATATCATATGGAATAAAATTTGGCCAATTCTAGAAATATTCATACATAATTTCTTGTTTACTTAATGATATGTTGTGGAGATAGCAACTAATTAACATATTTATTTTTCGAAATAATTACTTATTTGCTTTTCAGTTTCTAATAAGCCTTTTAGATTTATTTCCTTACTGAGTCACTCAAGGCCACAGACATGTTTTTTTTCTTTTTTTAATTTTGTTATCTCCAGGCATTTTCCCTTCTAAGAAATCTGTCTTGTGAGCTCTGTTCTCTGAAGAGTTTCTTAGCATAAAAAAAGTATTTATGTTGCCCCTGAAATGTATTCTCAATGCACTCTCTTCAAAATGGAGAGAAAATAATATTTCCCCAGTCTGACATCTCTGTGTCAGGAGCTAACAATACATTGATGGTCTTTGAAGAAATTTCATACAGTTCTGTCTCTGGGTAGTTTTCTGTGGGCTGCTGAATTGCCATTTAGTATCCAGATACCCATGTTTTTTCATCTGTACTATGGGAATAATTTAAGAGGGCACAGATGAATAATACTCTTCATGGAGGCTATGAATACCTGTATGTTCTGTACTGCACAGCTGACAAAGCCCCTGGAAGACACTGTGCAGATACTAATTGGTTAATGATTATCTGCCACTCACATGATTTTTTTTTTCAAAAGCTTGTAATAACCTTTTCACTTTAGGCATCCTTGTCATACACATTCCCAAGTATAAAAGTATGAATCTTTCTTTTCTGAATTCCAGGTTCCATTTCTCTTATGGTTCAATGTGGTGCAAATTATTTTTTTTTGTCTTTCTTTTACACTGTGTTTCTAATAAAAATGTTCTCTGCTTCAAGCCTATATTTCCCATGTCCAGCTATGTTTAGAAAATGAAATAGAAAATTGTATTTGATAATTTATAAAGAAGTGTTGAGAATATTTCTTGCTCATATCTCCCTTCATTAAAAACTGAACCAGAACTATACTTGGCCCTGTAAAGGGAGCACCATAACCAATCAGATATATAGAAAAAATGTTAATTGATTGTATATTCTGTTCTAAGAATTCTCTGTTAAAATCCTTGGCCCATTTCTTGATTGTGCTGTTATTATTATTATTATTATTATTATTATTTGCTTAGCTTTTTGAGTTCTTTATGTACCCTAGAGATTAGAGCTCTATCTGATGTGTGAGGGGTAAAAAATTCATTCTGGGATATAGGCTCTCTCTTCACCTCACAAATTGTTTCTTTTGCTGAGAATAAACTTTTTAGTTTGATTCCATACCATTTGTTGATTATTTGTTTTAATTCTTGTGCTATAGGTGTCTTATTAAGGAAATTGGGGCCTAATCCCACATGGTGAAGATTAGAGCCTGCATTTTATTCTATTAGATGCAGAGTCTCTGGTTTAATTCCTAGGTTCTTAATACACTTTTGAGTTGAGTTTTGTGCATGGTGAGAGATAGTGGTTTGTTGAAGAGGCTATATTTTCTCCGATGCATGTTTTTTGCACTTTTGTCTAATATATTATAATTGTAATTTTGTAGGTTAGTCTCTGTGTCCTCTATGATGTACCATTAATCTTCCAGTCTGTTTTTGTTGGTTTGTTTGTTTGTTTTGCCAATGCCATGCTGTTTTTCTTACCATTTCTCTGTAGTCTAGTTTAAGGTCTGGTATAGTGATGCCACCTGCTTCACTCTTCTTGCTAAGGATTGCTTTAGGTATTCTTGGTCTCTTATTTTTCCAGATAATTTTCATGGTTGCTTTTTCTATTTCTATGAGGAATGCCATTGGGATTTTGATCATAATTGCAGTAAATTTTTATAGTGCTTTTGTTAGCATGTTCATTTTGATAATATTAATTCTGCCTATTCATGAGCAAGGTAGATCTTTCCATATTCTAAGGTCTTTTTTGATTTTTTTTTCTTTAGGGTTCTGTAGTTTTTCTTTTCAGAACTTTCACCTATTTCATTAAGTTGCTTTGCAAGTATCTTATTTTTTTTTTGTTGTTATTGTAAATGGGGTAGTTATCTTCATTTCTTTCTCAGAAGATTTTTAACTAATATACAGAAATGCCTTTCATTTATGGGTGTTGATTTTATATCCTGCTACTTTGCTAAATTTATTTACTAGTTCTAGATGTTTTCTGGTAGAGCTTTTTGAGTTTTCTAGGTGTATAATCATATCTGGCATTTGCAGGTAAATGGATAGAATTCGAGAAAATAATGCTAAATGATGCTAGCCAATTCCAAAAATATGCCAAATGTTTTGTCTTATATAAAGAGGCTGACTCATAATGGGGTAGGGAGGGGGAGCATAAGAGAAATAGATGGATTCTTGATAGAGCAGAGAGGTGAGAAGAAAAGAAAGGGAGCAGGGTAGATTAGCAAGGATGGTGGAATGTAATGGAGTTCATCATCAAAAGTACATGTATGAAGACACACATTGGTATCACCATACTTTATATACAACCAGGGATATGAAAAATTGTGCTCTATACATGGAATAAGAATTGTAATGCTTCTGTTGTCATTTATTTAAAAAATGGATAAAAAATATGAAAAAAAATTGTTTATAAATTATATACATTAAATATATGCATGTTATATGTAGAATATATGCATATATATGTTTATATATAGATCTAGGGGAAGGCAACTCTCTTTCCTGAATTTTTAAAAATCAATTAATGTGTTCTAACTTGCTATTAGAGCAGAATGCATTTCACTTCATAGTACACAAGTGGAGTACAAAATTTTATTTCTCTTATATAGAAAGTATAATTACAAAACCCATGTAACACTACTTTATGTACAAAATATTTCCATCTCATTCTACAGTCTTACTTACCTTTATACAATCTCCCATCACCTCCCTTCCCTTTGCCTTATTCAAAGTTTCTTCATTTCTTTCATGCTCCCTCCCACTTCCCTCATTGCGTATCAGCATCCACTTAGCAGAGTAAACATTAGGTCTTTGGTTTAGTGGATTGGTTTACTTGCCTTAACATGGCATTCTCCAACTCTATCCATTTACTTCCAAATTCCATAATTTTATTCTCTTAATGCTCAGTAATATTTCACTGTGTATATAGACCATATTTTATCCATTCATCTATTGAAGAGCATATAGATTGGTTCCATAGTTTACATATTGTGAATTGTTTTGCTATAAACATTAATGTGGATATGCAACTGTATTATGCTATTTTTAGCTCTTGTTGGTCTAAACTGAGGAGTGGGAGAGCTGGGTCAATTTTGCTTTCTTTCCAAGTTTTCTAAGGAATCTCTTTATTCTTTTTCCACATTGGTGTCACCAATTTAGAGTCCTACCAACTGTGTAACAGTGGGCCTTTTTCCCCACATCCTCACCAACATATATTTTTGCTTGTATTTTTAATAACTGACATTCTTATTGAACTAAGATTAAATTTTAGAGTAGTTTTGATTTGCAATTCTTTAATTGCTAGACATGTTGAACAATTTTTATTGATTGATTGATTGTTTATCTTCTAAGAAGTGTGTCTCTTCAGTTCCTTAGTCCATTTTATTTAATGATTGGGAAATTTCTTTTTTGGCATTAAGTTTTTTAAGTTCTTTATATATCCTGGAAATTAGGGGTTCTATCTGATGTGCATATGGTAAAAATTTGCTCCCATTCTCTGGTATCACTTTTTGCCTCACTGATTGTTTCTTTTGCTGAGAAGAATCTTTTCAGTTTGAATTCATCCCATTTAGTGACACTTGTTTCTATTTCTTGTGCTTTAGTAGTATTCCTCAAGAAGCAAAATTTCAAATCCCTTACCTGGGATTACAGGTGTATGACATCATTCATAACAACACAATTCATCTTTATTTTAAGTCCACTTTATTAAGGGACTTTCATCTTTGGAATTAAAGGAAAATGTTATAGACAGGCCATTGGTTGTAAGGACATGTCATAAAATAAGGAATATACCATTAATAGACTTAAATCTTTGGATCTGGTGAAAAAGCAAATACACACACACACACACACACACACACACACACACACACACGACAATCACACACCATACACTTTCTGGTTAAATCTCCCTGCCCTCACTCAGGGCAGCTTCTATATCTTAGGAGAAATATTGGTAAAAAATGTATCTTTAACCTGTAGTATAAAAAGAAATGGTCATGTCCTTCATCTTCCTGAACTCAGGACAAGTGTAACTCTCAAATATGGTACTGTGCACTGAGATTTTCTGAAGTCTTGACATAGTTGTGAGGGTGCTGTTCCAAAATTACATGTAATTCATTAGTAATATTTTAGTCACATAATGGTAATTTTCACATAGTGGATATTTTGGGTTATGCTATAAAATTCAATTTTTATATTTTTATATAAATTCTAAAAAATAATTATCTTTTGGCCTCATATAATTTTGAATGCTCAATCTGTTTCCATACAAGACATGTTAACTGAAATTTTACAGGATTGTCACTGTATTATTTCCACCCATAAATAATATATTTACATGTATAATCTACAAATTAAATGTTTTTCTGGGTTGGCTGGATTTTACTTCTCCAAGGATACCTTGCCTTAAAATAGCTGCAGCCTGAGAAACTGGATTTCAATTCCCAGAGCCTCAAAAGAAATAAAAATTAAATGTACAGATAAGACCCTACAATTGTGACATCATTTATTTGTGGATTTGAGGTTATCTATTGTCACTAAAAAAAACTCACTAGGCTCAGATTGAACATATGAAGACATAAGCTGTGTCCAATCAAGAGCCCTTATATAAGCATTGCCCAATCCACACACATTCAGTAAAGAGAAGCAAGTTTTGACCATCTGGTGTGAAGCCTGCCAGTGTGGGTATCCATTTTTAGGCTCCCTCACTTATGTTCAGTGAACCTGATTTTTTTCTTCTGTACTTTGTGATTTATAGGGAGGACACTTGGTTCCTAAAAATACAGGAAATGGTGAGTGTGCAGAGAAATCTTGAGACTGGATGGTGAGTCTGGTTGAAACTGTCTTCACTGACTCTGGTGGGAACTGGCAATGGTTGGCTAGAATCCCTTGTGTAATCTTTAGTTTCTGCTGTCCTGTGTCTTCTTCTGAGAAAGGTCAGCCATGAATCTCCACTGGCCAGTCAACTGGAGCATATATTATCAAGTCCTATTGTATCCTATAGAATATCTTCAGCCCCTACCTTAAGTTCTATCTGAGAACATTTGTGGCAACATTTCAGAATCTTCTCAGATGTTTTATTTCAACCTCAGGTTTAGATGAATTCCATTTTTTTAATTGAAGCTGTATGGAGGTCTAAGTGAAATATACTAACCTGTATAGATATTAAGAAATGGAACCAAAATTTTACTCAGTTTTGTGACTGTAGAGTATATACCCAAAGAACATAACATCAGCATACTACATTGATACAGCCACATTAGTGTTTATAGCAGCACAATTCACAATAGCTAAGCTATAAAGCCAACCATTCAATGATGAATGGTCCATTCAGTGATGACAGGATAAAAAATTGTTGCTTATGTACACAATATACCATGAATCAGCCATAAAGAAGGATGACTTTATGACATTTGTCAGTAAATGGATGAATCTGGAGATTTTATGCTAAGTTAAACAAACCATTTCTTTAAAACCAAAGGTTGAAAGTTTTTGCTGATATATGAAATCTAAAGCTCCTAAAGCGGGGAAGGGTAAGAAAAAAAAAAAAAAAGATCAGTAGATTGCACAATGGTAAACAATAAATAAATAAGTAAGTAAAAGGGAAGGCTGTAGAAATATTAAAGATATATATATATATATATATATATATATATATATATATATATATATATAAATATTAAAGACATATATATATGATAGAAATATTAAAGACATATATATGATATATATATTTATATATATTTAAAGACATAAATTATATTATATTAAATTATATTAAAGACATAAATATTAAAGACATAATATTTGTATGTCTTTAATATATATATATATATATATTATATATATTATATTATATATAATATATTATATTATATATATATATATATATATATATATATATATATATATATATATCCATCCTACCATGATAGCCACCAACAAGAACAGGATTTTAATTAGGATAAGATGTATCCCATTCTTGCATAATGCCATAAAATTGATTTTACTATCAGGTAGAACTAGAAAGAACCAATAAAATTTTAAAAATATGTGTTTGTTTGAAAAGCTATATGATAATTCTATTATAACATTATACAATATATACATCAATCAAAGTTTTTATATATATGTACACATTATTCTGTATGCAATAAATTGTTAAAAGTATAAAAAGGAAAATCCAAACAGGATTGTTATTGCTATTTTTCATATTAATAACATACATAAATACCATAAAATGTTTGAACTTAAATTCACTGTTAAATATTTCCATTAAGTGGTCTGTCTACCTTGTTACATTTCAAAATTTCTGTTATACCTTTGGTATTGGAATTACTAGAGATCTCACTACATATTCAGAATAGCCAGCTCTGTTAGAGAAATAACAAATAAGATTCTACACTTTAGTAAATCTCTGATTAGTGGTTGTACAATTAAAATTTGAGGATTCCCTTTCTTAATTACCATAATTTTGTCATCTGAACAATATGTATAATTTAGATCGTAATATAAAAAATTACAAAATATATATTTTGGTGGTAATGCGTGAGGTTTTCATTGTGTTTCATAAATGCAGAATATATATACTTATTTGAACTTAAATCAGTTTATCTGAAGAAGTAGATGATAGTATCATTGTGTTCCAAAACACCACCTACATGATAATTTACTAACTCTCATTTCAACTTCAATTACCTTGCAGATTGTGCAAATATTCATGCAGTCAATGTGTTATTTATTTATCTATTCTTATTTCAGATACTGTTAACATTCAGGGATATAGCCATTGATTTTACTAAAGAGGAGTGGGAATGCCTTCAGCCTGCTCAGAAAAACTTATATAAAGATGTGATGTTAGAGAACTATAGAAACTTTGCCTTCCTTGATAAGTTTAATTTCCTTTTAAAATTTTTAATTAATAATTATTATTTAATTTACTACTGTTGTATCTTTTGGGAACTTCGCTATAAGAATGAGTTTCAGATTTGTGTTTCAAAGAAAAAGGGCATTTTTAATATAGATATTTTACTCTTTAATATATATATTATTTTGCTCTTTAATCTCTGTCTTCCTTGGTGTGTTATACATCTTTTACTTTATATAAGTTGTACCTAGCATAATTTAGTGATGTAAACTATTGTAGCCTAACAGAGCAGGGGACAGATTTGAGACGTTCAAAGGGAGAAAACAAAACTAAAAAATGTTGACAGAGTAGTTATTCAGCAGAAAAAAAATTTCAGAAGCTTAGCTTTATTTCTTTTGATTGTAACCATTGAACACATACTGCCCTACATTTATTACATTTTCAAATCCTTTGTAGTCCTCTGTTTTTTTCTTTAGTGACGTCCCATTTTATTCAGATTAACCACCAAAACTTACCTTTTGTTCTGAGGGTGAGCATGATCTGTTACAAATCTTGTGAGGAAACCTGTAAAGAAGCAAACAGAAGAGAGAGACATACTCACAGTGAAAAGGAAAAAAAAAAAAAACTGGCAACTCCTCATCACGGCTGCACATAGTATACCCCAAAGTATCATAGCTTCTGTTACCATGACTACATTCTAACCTAGTGTTATTTTAACCCCAAGTGCTAGCTAACTAAGATAAGGTACAGTTACTACAAACATGAGCCCTTGCTCCCTAAGGACATTACCAGAGAAACTAGATAGTACACCTGTAGAGTTGTCTTAATATCTTCAGGGAGAAGCTGCTAGCATTACTATTGTGGAACTCTGGGTGCCATTTATCATTACCCCCACACTTTCCTGTCTATTTCCAAGGTCAGAATACCTATAGCCTCCCCTCCTTTTTTAAGGCCTTTTGAATAAATAATATTACTTATCTTCTTAATGCTGGTGGGGGCAAAAAATAAGGCAGCCATACACAACAGCAAGTGCCAACATCAGTAAACATCCACCTATAAATATTTTTGACCCAGATCAAATTGAGTAAACGTGAAATTATCCAATCCAACAAGTGTAAACATCAATTGTCTTGTTGGACCTTATTAATGAGATATATTTAAGGTAATCTAACTCTTTAGAAATAAAATTACTATTATCACTTACATTGAAAAAACACATTATTAAACTTCTGATATCCATTATGATGTAACAATACCAGACACTCAATTGCAGCATGAATGTCACGTATGACTTGACATTGTTGTTTTTTTACTTCATTAAGCATATTAACGGCCATGGAGGCATGGCTAATACTTTTTATGATAGGATAGGTAAATTTCATAGTAGTTTTGTAAGCCCATAGATCTAGTCCAGGGAACTCCTCTAAGTAGAATGTCAAAGTATCACATTCTGCCTTAGAGAGAAGGTTCACTGAATTATCACAGTTGTTATCAAGAAGAATAGATCTTTTATAAACAAATTCCACAGGATGGTGACCTATTAAATACTATGTGGATGATAAGGACACAGTTATTCTGCTAAGACAACAATGAATACCATTAGAAATTTTTGCAGGTATGTAACAATTTTATTCAAGTGAGTCAAGGTATTGTAATGGGTTGTAGAAGTCCAGGATCTGACATTCCTGAATTTTCCACAGCTGGTGTACAAAAACAGAGCAACATTGTTATTAAGACCAAAACATTTACAGAGTTTTGAGTGAGTGTAGCAATCAAAGCAGTAACTAAGTTATCCAGAGTACATTCTAACCTATTTGAGCCAACACCTTTTGAGCTGAGGCTGTTAATGGTTTTATATCCCCCAAGTAACTGGAATTATAGTATCTTGAGTTCCTCTTTTAGTGTTTCTCTTCATTTGAGGAGAAGGATTTTTCTCTTCTCTGAAGGGACTCTTCTCTTCCAGGGCTAAATAAAACTTATAAATCAGCTTGTGAAGTCTCTGATGTACATTTATAATTGCTATTTTCATAAATCCAACTAGAGTCCAAACAGGACATGTTGGCATAAGTGTAACAGTCCATGCTTTTCCCCAGGTGATCAAAGGCATAGGATCTTGTCATGCTGGTCACGTGGAATCTTATATATTACATACATTTTTTCTTAATGGCTGTTTGAGAATAAAATGTCTATTCAATGCAGATGACCAATTTTGAGTATTAACTTTATGTAGTATATTGAGCATATTAAGTATAAATAAAACAATATTTAATGCATATTAATATGAGAGAGGCTAGATCTTTGTGTGTCTCTATTTTAAAAGGCAAATATTAGGATACAATTTGCTCAATCAACAAAACTTGTCCAAAAGGATTATGAGAAATTTCATTATTTAAAACAATATCTCATTGATTAAATATTGTGCAAAAGGATGAGATGTAATGGCAGGGGCATTATCCATCTTTAAGTAAATAGGGCTTCTAGGAGTAGATCATGCTTGGTTTCTTTCCATGCTCTCTGCTGAAACTGACTTGGCAGGGTTTTTTTTAGATTCAATTCTTTTTTTTGTGACTTGCAATAATGCATTAATGATCATAAATATTTTGAAGTGAATAGCTCATAATAATTCTACTTTGTAAGTTGTTTTCTATATTTCATATATTTTCTATTTTGATTAATGATTTAATTTCTGGATCATAGCTTTTTATTGTGGCATGCTTGGATTCTTTTCACACTTCCCTTTACATGAATATATATATATTCTATAGGTTTTTAATTTTTACAGTATTTCACAAGTTGCTTAGACTTTTCTTAACCTTGGTCCTGCTTGATAAGCCTCTCACATATTGGTAGAATTTTAGCTTTGCACACTAGGAATCCCCCTGTCATTTATTCTTAAAGAATTATACACATACACAATTTGTGCCTAATTATATTAATATTTTTGGCTCAATTTTACTCTTTAAACTTTTTTTAACTAGTTATTTAGTGTTCTTTGAGTAATTCATAACTGTCAGTATCCTAATGTTCAGTTCTTAATGTTTTTTTTTTTTCTTATTTTGTTACTTGGATTAAGCCATGTTTCTCTTTGTTTATATTTGCTGTACTATTTTTTATTTGTTCATTAAAGCAGCCAACAGTAAATTATATAGTCCATTTTGGGGAAGAAAGTATAAAACTTTTAAATAAATAAAAATACACAAGAACAGTGCTGTCTGTATCCTTGTAATATTTACTAATTGGGAGGCCATTCAAAAGTACTTCATGTTTGAGGGAAGTCACAGAAAGTTGGTAAGATCATGTTTCAAACAATTTTAAAAAGACTTGTGTTGTAGTTCAGTGATATCAAATTTTGGGGGTTAATCTCAAGAACCACACATGAAAAATTAAAAGTTGGATGACCTAAAGATCCAGAAATGCCAGTACAAAATATGTATCCATAAACAATTAAATCAGAAAATTGAAGAGATACCTCTGCTTTTGGGTTTAGTGCAAACATTTTCTCAGTATTAAAGCTAGGGACTCAATGTATGTGCCCATCAATGATCAAATGAGTAAAAATATTGTGCTTGTATACTATTATTATTTAGTTATGAAAATATTTTGTCCTATAATTTTTTTTTTTAAGAAATACATGCAGGATTTGCATTAAGTGAGATGTGGAAGGCAGAGATTAAGTTGCAGGACCATTTGATTCACATGTGGAAGACAAAAATTTGGTGAGGAAAATTATGCTCACCAGGTACTTTGTTTTGTGTAGGGTTGATATTATAGTCAAAGTCTCCATATTTTTATTTTATTGAGCATAAGGGGGTCAAGAGTTTTGTTTTACCAAATGGTGAGTGTATTATGTTCTTCATAAATACTAGTATAAGGAATACAGTACCTTGTAAGAACAAATGATAATTATAAGAAAAAATGATTGTGTTAATTCATTTTGTTTAGTCATTTTACCTTTTATATATAGTATAAAATGCCATAATATATTTAGTAAATAAATAAAGTTATATTTGGCAATTAAATAAATCATCATATCACGTGAATTTAAAAATATGAAAATCAATGTATTTACTTGATTGTCATGTGTTGACTTCATCCAAGTATTATGGCATAGGCTATACAAGATTTTTATAGTCTTTTAAAATGATTTTATGGAAAATTTTATAGACATATATTTGTATATTTCTTAATAAATTTTTTGTTCATATTTCTCATTAAAAGTCCACAGCCTCTTTACCCTTGTTGACTATTTGTGGTATTATCACTCAAAATCTACTAGTTATTTTTATATCTCTATGTCATGGTAGACAAAAAACAGTTTTTGGAAACTCTTTGAAAAAGCCACAAATGTTTGTATATGTTTTACATTTCTCTTATTCTACTGAGAGTGAAGGTAGCTGGTAGATATTTCCTAAATATGTAATGTTATCTTATGAAGGACAAAAGGCTATGGATGACAAAAGTAACATACTTTCCTTCTCTTTATTATATTACTCTTCTTAATGATGTACTCCTCTTAGATACTGTGGTCTCTACAAGAATTTTGGTAATATTTTCAAGGTAATTGTGTGTGTATATATTTTAAAGAGAGAGAGAGAGAGAGAGAGAGAGAGAGAGAGAGAGAGAGAGAGAGAGAGAATTTTTAAATTTTTGTTTTTTAGTTTTCTGAAGACACAACATCCTTTTTGTATGTGGTGCTGAGGATCGAACCTGGGCCACACGCATGCACGGAAAGCATGCTAGCACTTGAGCCACATCCCCAGCACCTGTGTCTGTACATTTTTATTGAACTGATATATTTTTGAATTTATGATGACTTTGAAAGTGCTAATCTGCTACACTCCTGATAGACTTATTTTACCTTAATTTCATGTTATGTATGCATAGTATATTTATCACGCTCTAGTAGGTATTGTGTTTTTTATAAAAATTTGTGTTTATTTCAGCCCTGACTTCTCAAGATACTCAAGAATATTCACCAGAAAAGGGCATAAAACATATTTCACAAAGTGATAAGTGGAAAATATAGAGGTTGTAATATTGAATATTTACAACAAAAGAAAATATGGAAAACTTCAAGTGAGAGTAAACACCAGAAATCATATAAAAATTCAGACCTTGTGCACCACCAGAGAATTTGTACTGGAGAGAAGCCCTACAAATATAAACAATTTGGCAAAGCTTTTAGTAAAATAATAGGTCTTATTTACCACATAAGAACCCACACTGGAGAGAAGCCCTACAAATGTAAAGAATGTGGCAAAGCTTTTAGTCAAAAAATAGACCTTATTCGCCACAACAGAACTCACACTGGTGAGAAGCCCTACAAATGCAAATGTGGCAAAGCTTTCAGTCTAAAATCAAACCTTATTTGCCACAGAAGAACTCACACTGGAGAGAAGCGCTACAAATGTAAAGAATGTGGCAAATCATTCAGTAAAAAATTACACTTTATTTGCCACAGCAGAACTCACACTGGAGAGAAGCCCTACAAATGTAAAGAATGTGGCAAAGCTTTCAGTCAAAAAACAGACCTTATTTACCACAGCAGAACACACACTGGAGAGAAGCCCTACATATGTAAAGATTGTGGCAAAGCTTTCAGTTGAAAATCACACCTTATTCGTCACAGCAGAAATCACAGTGGAGAGACCCTACAAATGTAAAGAATGTGGCAAAACTTTCAGTCAAAAATCACACCATATTTGCCACAGTAGAACTCACACTAGAGAGAAGCCTCACAAATGCGAAGTATGTGAGAAAGGTTTTACACAAATATCAACCCTAATTTGCCACAACATAATTCACACTGAAGAAAATCCCTACAAATGTAAGGAATGTGGCAAAGCTTTTAGCCATGAAACAGTCCTTATTCACCACAGGAGAATTCACACTGGAGAATAGACCTACAAATGTGCATAAGTGGCAAAACTTTTAATTAAAAATAAAACCTTATTCACCACAGCAGAAGACACCCTGGTGAATTTGAAATGTAAATAAAGTGATAATACTTTTAAAGAAAAACTAAACCTCATTAACAACAGAATTTATGCAGAAAAGAACCCCTAAAAATGAAAACAATGTATCAAAGCTTTTAATAAGAAATCAATTCTTTTTCACCACTCAGCTATTTATTCTGGAAAGAACACATAAATGTAGAGAATGTAGAAACATTTTAAATTATATATCATACATTACTAGACATCAGAGAAATAACCCTGGAGAGAAGCCTTACAAATGAGACCATCATACCATTCCTCTAAGAAAGAGTCAAAATTCAATCCTCACCACAATAATCATAGAAGAGACAAGGTTTTGAAATGTGAAAATTGACAATGTGACAGTGCCTCCAAAATTTATTCACCAATACTCAGCACTCAATACTGGTTAGAGAGAATACAAATGGAAAAAAAAAAACAGGTCATAACCAAACGTTTCTTAAACACTACTAATTTTTGGAGAATTCATTGTGCCCAGAAACCCTAAAAAATAAATAATATTTGAAAACCTATTCAAATTTTAAATTTATTGAACATCTGAAAACTCATACCAGTAGTGAACATTGAACAGATTTTGTCCAAAATGTATGACTTATATAAAAATGAATCATTAATAATAAACACTTTGACAAATGTTAGAGTATAGTAATGTCATTATCTATATATTGCACCTTGATGTATATGAGGATCAGTAAAAGACATTACTCATTTAAATATAGAAACTAAGTAGTTGTCTTTAACTTTTGTTTAAATTTTTTAAGCATTATCGAGTTATTTGGTAGAAATATCAGTCATAAATATCATACATGCATAGTGCAGAAACCTCATCTTTAAAAGCATGCAATTTTTGTTTTCTAAATAAAAAATTAATATTTTCATTTTTGAATACTGGAGAAAAGAATTTTATATGAAATCTATTTTTTTATGTTTCACACTGAATTGTAACATTTCAAACTGTATTTTTTTTTGTTTTTCAGTTTATATTTAGGGATTTTTAAACACTGAGCCACATTCCTAAGCCCTCTCTCTACTTTTTCAAATTTTGAGACTGTTTTGCTAAGTTGCTTGAAACCACACTAAGTTGCTGAGGATGAATTTTGATCTAGTCAGTTCAGACCATTTCTGATTAATGAACAAAATGTAGCCATGTATTCAAATTTCCTCTATGATCAGTAGCAATTCTTCCCATTAAAAATAAAAGAATTCTCATAGAGTCTTTGGTATATTTTAAGGAGTCACTCTTGCTTTTGCTCTACTAAACAGAACCAATTCCACATAGTTGAGTCCCATAGTAAATGTCAATATATTAACCTAAGCACCATGAGGATTATAAGAAATACAAGATATCACCTTTGAAAAATATTTTAAAAAATCATGAATTCTAAGCCATTACCATCTAAACTATACCAGAGCTTTAAAATGTAATCTTAGATGTTCTACTCCCTCTCATAGTAAGAGGCATTAGACTCAAAGTCATTTTATCTTGTTTTTATAGTCTGTTTTATAATGCTATAGAAAAGTATCAGAAGCAGACCAATGTATAAAAAGAGATATAAATGCATAAAAATATTTTCTGAGGGGCTAGGATTTTGGCTCAGTGGTAGAGTGGTCACCTAGCACATGCAAGGAGCTGGGTTCAATCCTCAGCACCACAAAAAAAATACATAAATAAATAAAATAAAGGTATTGTTTCCAACTACAACAAATAAATAAATAAACAAACAAACAAATAAATAAATAAATTAAAAAATATTTTTGAGTACATAGTTCTGAATATTTAAGTGCATTGTACCAGAATCTTCTCAGCGCCCATGACAGCCCTTTCACCTGCATTACACATGAGATGGCATTATGGTGAGGGCTCATTTGAGAGGTAGAGAGAACATAAGGAGACAGAAGTCAGAGAAATCCAGTAAGAAGACGTGCTCTTTTTGTAACAATCTGCTTTAATAGGAACTATCTTGTGTCCCATTAAAATTTCATTAACCCTTTCCAAGGAC
This sequence comes from Spermophilus citellus, assembly GCF_964194105.1. Classification (NCBI taxonomy): domain Eukaryota; kingdom Metazoa; phylum Chordata; class Mammalia; order Rodentia; family Sciuridae; genus Spermophilus; species Spermophilus citellus. Next base: position 3,956,249 of record NC_138196.1, read on the forward strand.
ATCTCCCCCAATGATCTAACCACAATCTATTAGATCTCACTTCTTATACATTCTACTATTTCCCAACTCTCTCCCTTTGGAAAGTTAGTTCCCAACACATGAACATTTGGGGAACATACTCAATTCATAATGAAAGTAATATGAGAAATACAATGGTAAAAATAAGACAGAATGTCATTTGTTTGTAATTATAAAGATTCTAGATACTACAATAAAATGCTTTAGAATATAGAAATTATTTTAGGTGGAGATTTTATTTTAAAGACAATAGGGAATTTAATTACACTACTTCATGAAGACTGAATAAATTTGAATGTGACAAGACTAATGGACTAGTTATATTAAAAGAAGGGAAAATTCTGTGCCAAAACTCAATGGATGTATAATAAACCATGCATAGGTTTATAAAGAGAATGGTGGGCTTTCTGAATATGCTATATAAAATCAAAAGTGTACTGGATAAAATCTGGTGGCCCTCAAAACCAGAGCAAATATTCATATGAAAGATGCAGTGGACATCAGTCTCAAGAGCTTCCTACTTAAACAATCTGCTTCCAAAGACTACATGATTCTTAGTAATTCTTGGGAGTATTATCTTTCAATTTCAATTTTTAGCTTTTTATATAGTTGCTGCACCATGTCTGAGGAGATCAATATTTTCTTGAACTTCTTCATATATTAATCTATACACTATCTCACATATGTTTGTTTCTAGATTGTTATGGATCCCTACTAGTGAATTTTGAGATGTGTGAGAGGTTTCACAAGTATAGAAATTTGCTTATAAAAAATAAGCCATGTTGTAGGTGGGAAGTAAAAAAAGAAAAGATTCAACAGTCCTCATCTAAACTTGCATATGCTGATCCTACACAAGGTTATTCCAATTATGTCTGGTTTGGGGTAGGGAAGCAACTTTTCTTATACACTATGACACAGAGTTCATCAAATATGGTTGTTATAGACTTTTTGAGAACTCCCAAATTTATTTTAGTAATTTCTACATTGAAAACCCACTGCTACCTTTAAATAAAACCATTCATTGCAATAAATCTCTAATAGTTCTTTAATATTGCAGAACAGAAAATTGGTGGCATTATTCACTGAATGCCAATATTTTCCAATAACACCTATAGGGGTACTTAAAAAAATGGATAGATAATTAAAGAAAAGAGTGAAATGAGACCCAGAAACAACTAATTATAGTAAAAAATTATTATTACCTTATTTCAAATACTAGTGCACCCTTCTGCTTTTTTTCCCAAAAGTTATTTTTTTAACCTTTTGGTATAATATTTCATTTATTTATATACCATGATAAATAGTATTTTTTTTCATATGCACTCTCTGATGCATCCCAAATATATTGGCATACCCCAGGACCTTAGCAGATTTCTATACACATTATTCACTAGAGAAACAGTAGTTACTTCTGAAATCTATATTGCCCTTTTCAAATGGGGTCTTGCAGTTTTTTTTTGAAATATCTGAAATAATTAGGATAAACTAAGTTTTAATTAGTGTATAGTAAATTCCTGATAAATATTTCTGGAAAGGATGAAGAAATAATAAGAGCATTTATATAATTTGTAAATTATGTTATGTGGTTTTTTATGTTTTTAGCTACAACTTATTGAATATTATAACAATCTTACTATGTGGGTAAAAGTTGGGTATGATAAAAATTGCATGATGCATTGTTAGTAATTCACCAAACAAGATTTTTTTCAAAAACAGACACTCTGATATGTTTTTATTATCAACTATTATATTATGAATGAATGAAGTTCAGTAAATGAATAATTGGAACACTACATACTTGCTTAGGGTGCCTATAGTTCATTGTTAAAATTTTAATACTGTATCTCACATTGTTACTTAATGGAATATTGATAAAATGTACATTAATAATGCTGAAGTCTTTCATTGAATCTTATATCAGTTTTTGGAATAAACATGCTATATGTGATTTCCTCAGTTCTAAGTGTTTTATGATTTAAAAAACAGTATGGACAATTCAAATTAAAGTTAACATACTTATATCAATAACAGAAGCACCACAGGAAAAATGAAAACAAAGAACTGGGAGATTCCACCATTATAGATGTAGTTTTCTCAACATGTTTTCAATGTACCTAACCCAGTATTGATACCAAAATTAATGAGAAACCTCTTCTTGTGCTGAGTGTGCATGATGCTGTTATATAAAATGAAAACAATTTCAATGTTTCAGAGATGCATTTTACAACATTAGTTGAAAATACAATTGATTGATCAGTATCTCACTGTGTTTGACTGCAGCAAATACGTTCTCAGTGTTCAAGATAAATGGGAAAAATTTAAAAAAAAATTTCAAGTAAAATCCATGTTAAAAAATAACCTATTTTTTCATAAGGAAACTGTCAATGTTTTTTTATAAACAACAGTACAATAAACTGTGCCCTGTCACATAAAGGAAATCAATAATTCTTTATATTATTATTTGAATATGCCAAGTATACTTCGGTAAACTGCCACATATATTGTTTTAATTTCACAGGTGTGAACTATATCTGATTTTCTCTAAAATGCTACTTATTTAATATAAATTTGTTGAGAAATTATTTCTGCATATGCTGATTAGTGAAATATAGTGAGGAATGGAAGTCATTTAAGCTCTATGATTTGCAATTCCAGGATGGTAGGAGGAATCATGAGAAACATATTGAGTAATATTAATTTATTTCAGATATTTATTTCCCTTAGAATCTAATTTTCAGATAAACTAGTGCCTTTAAATTGAGCTATTAAATATCATAGGAAAAGCCATCAGAGCAATCAGAATAAGAAATTTAAAAGAAAACAATAAAATCATAAACATCTGGTTGAAACAACCAGCCAACTGTTGGATCTTAGCTTTTGACTTTACTAAATTTCAACCTATTTTCTTTTGATGATGACTAAGAGGAAAGTACTTCTATAAAGAGCATGACCAGAACAATTTATGGCAATTTGTTTTTCTAAAACATATATAAAATTGACTTGCTAACTCAGAATACAATCTATTGAGCATATCTTATTAGGGTCAAAAAATGTATAACTACACAACATGAAGATTGGCCTTTTGAAAAAAAGAATGTGATGGTGAAAATCAATTTGGGTAGATAGTATGGAATATTTTACATCAAAGAAAAGGCACAAATATTTAAAATAGTTTTGATTATTAGATTCATGTAAAAAAAATAAAAGGTAGTGTCCATGCCTGATGTGGTGGTACATACCAGAAATCTCAAAAATCATAGAGTCTGAGGCAGAAGGATCCCAACTTCAAGGCCAGCCTTGGTAACTAAGTGAGACCATTTCTCAAAATAAAATATCAAAGAATTTTGAATATACATGAATGATAAAGCACCACTGGGTTCAATCTCCAGGACTATATAAAACAGTAGTTTCCAAAATTTACACCCAAATCAGCAGCCTCCACTCTATCTGCAACTATGAAAAGTTCTAAAAGGAAAATAAATTTAGCCATACCTACTACGAGTATGATATTGACCATAATTCTGAAATATATACATAGAAGACCCTTCATAATGTATTAGGTGTTCCCATTATTTTTTCCAATTGCAAGGAGAGAGGGAGGAAAACCAATTTAGCTTATAGGACCACTTCTTTCTCTTTAGGACTAATGAGTCAAATATTAAAGCCTTTAGTGTTTAATTGATTATCATTTATGTAGTCATAACGATATGTGTTCTGTGATTTCCTGCTTGATCTACGTTGGACTCGTTATTATTTTTGAGTATCAGCATCTGTAAAGACCATCACACCCCACTCTATTTTTTAATAGTTACAAGTCCCTGTGTTCATGCTTCAACAGTTATTTAATCTCTTTTAAAAATAATTATGTGTTGCTTTCGTTGTCTACAGAAAATTTATGAAGGTTAAAAACAAGTAAGGATTTTCACAAATTAGATTTTAAAATAGTTTTCATTGCAAAACACAAACCAGAAGTAAGAATGATTTATTTCTCTAACTTATAAGCCTTTCTGACAGCCAATATTAGGACATGAATGCTGCTCATGGAGGGATGTTCTTCCCATCAAGAACAATAAATACTACTTTCTTCTATCCCATCAAATATTATAAAAAGTGCAAATTTTATTGTGTTTCATATGCAGAACTTGACTTTCCGTTATTTGTGTTTAGTGAGTTTTTACTTTATTTTTCATCACTTTGTTTTTTCTGTATTTTCTAATATTTATTTTTTTGTGTGTGGTGAGGAAAATAGATTACTAGAATCTACTAACTTTTGCTACATTCAATCACTTGATTACTCACTAGCTAATATTTCTATTAAACCATCATTTTAAAGGTCGAACTGAGGTATGCTAACAAAACAATTTTCAAGATCTACTGCAGAATCAGTATAACTTTCTAGAGCTCTGTAGTTAGAGCCACTGTTTCTGTATACAAACTCTGCTTCCTTTGTTTTATATTTCTTCTATATTGAGTAACTGTCTTTGAAATGAGGCACAGAAAACAGCTTTTTAGAATTTTATCATTTATAAAAATCTATTTTTATTTATCATTAAAGGACAGTCTGCTTCAGTTTAGAATACCTGGTTGAATACTAGTTTTCACTTAAATCATCAGGTTATTCTGTATTTATCATCTATAATCTATCATTAGTGATAAATACTAGAATTCTATTTTTGCTTTCTTGAACCTGACCATGTTTTTTTTCTTTTCAGGAAGTTCTCTTTGTTTTAAGAATAGCTACTTGAGAAATTCTGGAGATATATTTAGCATATTTAAATTTCATTTTCTTGATTATAGCATTCAATCAAAATTGAATATTTCCAGACCTGATTTTCATTCCAGTATATGCATGTAGGAAACTGGGTAAAATATGGAAAATATTATGTCCGTTTTTCAGACACCAAAAACAGGCATAGCAGGTGAGTGAAACCATAAGCAATAAGTGCAGACTGGTGAAGTGAAATATTACTATATTTTTAAAATTGTTCTTAATAAGTGCAGTTTGATAAAATGCTGTTAAAACTCATGGATAAAGGGGAAGAAAGAATAATCAAAGTATATCACTGTAAGAAAACTTGAGGTCTGGCACCTGAGAGAAGACTGTGGGGGAAACTTCATGTTAGGATAGGAAAGGATCCCCCACCTTCCCTTCACCCTCCCATTCACTTAACCTCACCAGAAACCACCAAGATACTTGGAATAAAAAATTTCAAGTTCAGTAGTCACACTCCCTTCAAATACAAAAAAGAAGTTAAAATTCAACTGAATGCAGAATCTTGTGTGCACAATTATAGAGATCTGAAACATCATATAAAAATTTAGGTTAAAGATGATTCTGTGCTGTCTTTTTTTTCTTTTTTTGGTGTGTTTTGTTTTGTTCAAAAGATGTGGTTATTCCTTGGTCACCTGAACTCAGCAAAGAAACTTTAAAGTTTTTTTTTTTTTTTTTTTTTTTTTTAGTCTTGAAAAATAGTAAAAAAATTCTGGAAGAATTTACAACCAACTGTATGAGGGTCTGGGAAGCTGAGAGGCTGGAGCAGGATTGGGAGGAGCAGACAGAAAGGGGTCTTTCCCTTAGTTACTGGAGGCCATCCATAACTAAAAAGAGACAAAAATAAATAAGGGTTTGTAAACCAGGAAATGATACAGATTATCAAGTTAGTATCAGTTATAAAAATTCATATAATCAAGAAAATAGAGAAATTATGAACAGAATTAGAAAAAAAGGTGTAAATTTTATTTTTAGAAGTTTATTGCTGATACATAAAAAAAGATGAATTTTATATTTTGATTTTAAATGGAAGCCAGAGATATATGAAAGCCATATAGTACTTCAAAAACCTTACTTAAGTTACAAAAGTATAATCAATTTATGGTTTCTACTTATTTTACTCTCTATCTTCCTTGGCATTTCCCCTGAGGTCACACTTTTAGAGTGTGACCAATAACTAAGTAAATAACTAACCAAGAAGATAGTCACTGATGTTATACTCTTTCTCAGAAAACACAAATGAATTTCAGAGCAAAGAAGTGATACAACATGTATTAATTTTTTCTTTGGAAAAATTTCCCTTTTTTTAATAAGATAGAAGAGGAAATTTGCCAACCTTTATCAAAATTTTACTAGAAATAAGTATGAGTTAGCTTTATTTAGAAGTAAACTGAAATAAAATAACACCATTGCACAGTATCTTTCAGGGTTAGCCTTGAAAAATGAAAAAAAAAAAAAACTCTTTCCAAAAAGCAGAATACTTGGCAACACAATTCATCCTTAATTTCACATGGGAAAAGAAGATACCTCAGGTAAGAAGGTACATAAACTAACAGGAATAAAGCAAGACTTGGTCAAAGGTCTAGAAGAAGCTTTATGACCAAGTTCTGTTTATTTTTGAAAAAATATATTTGAACCAAAATTACCAAATCCATGAATCTCCCCAAAATACTATCAAGATACAGTTAATAGTATTTCTACACTAATCATGTAATTTTTATGATATTATGTAAATTTTCTATACATAGATGTATAAGCTAAATACACTAATATTCTCTCTCAAGGCACATTCATTTAGAAGCATAGTTCCATAAATCTGCAAATACAATTAAATTTTACTTATTATACACAGATCAGTACCTCAAATGACCAAATACCTGAAAATAATTTTTTTCAAATATTTCTATTTCCTAGACAATAAGGTCAGCTTAATATATCTTCTATCTTTTCAGTGACACAGAATTTTAAAATTTTAAATAAACTTCTCCTGTAGGCTCAAAATTCACCATACGACTATGGTACTAATACAATTAGTGATGAATGTTACAAGAGAAATTCTTAGGACTTTTAAGACAGTTATTTGAAATGAAACACTAGATCAACACATAATCCTTCAAACAAACTATAATAATGTATGCACAGCAATAAATTTGGAATAAAAATGTACAGACATTTAATAGCTACCGGACTTTGAAACCACATGCTTTGGACCTAAAAGATAATTATGTTGCTTTGTAATTACAGCACTTCTCATAGCTGTGTGAGGAGTTTTAGGCCCTTGTTTTTGTTTTGTGATCTAACATGCTTCATTTATTAAGATGTATTAATGTAATACATGCTTATATGACTAATTTACAGTTATTTGCCTCTTTCTAATTATAAAATATTTTTTTTAAATTCTTGATAATCACACAGTTTCTAAATTTAAGAGCAATTACCATTCAAGCTAGAAAATGTACAGTGGCTTATAGAACTCCTCATCCCAGAGTCTAGCCTTAGAGTTTTCACACAGTTTATTGTCAATAAATTTTTATGGTTCATAAAGTTAAAATATGTTGAATCTTATCTTGACATTCAAGATGGTCAACATGAAAGCACAATGTTTAGGACTGTATGTTCCTTGAATATTATATGAAATACCGAAGGAAAGAAGATGAATGGCCAAATAAGAGCTTAGCATTTATAGATTTATATTTTAAGAAAATCTTCTAGGATGTATTCTTAATTGAAAACAGAATTTTAAGCCTATGTTCTATACTGCATGTTTTCAGTTAAGTTTTGTTTGTGGTAAAACATCAAAATAGTCATATGAAAAGTAGGCACTTTGCCTATTACATACCATTTAACCACAACTCACTGTTTGGGACTGTACATACTAATTGAATGGACCAGTGCATGACAATGTCATATTTCAGGGAAAATGCTTTGTATGGTGTAATAATTCTTAATACTCCTGCCTTATCCAGGACAGTAATCTGGTAGGTAATATCTCCTACTAAAAATATAATGTTGTCCATAAGATTAATTTTCTAGCATATTTTAAATGTAGTCTCCAAGGCCAATTTTTATTTAATATGAACAATTCTTACATTAAAAAAAGGAGAGCTATGTTAGGGCAGTTTTGTAATCCTAAGCACTCAAAGGACAAAATTTAATTTCTAAAGGGTTTCCTTGTTCCCTGGAGAGAGTTCTTGGCCTTCTCCTTCCTTCCTTCTTTCCTTCCCTCCCTCCCTCCCTCCTTCCTTCCTTCCTTCCTTCTGTCCTTCCTCCCTTCCTTCCTTCTTTCTTTCCCTCTTTCCTTTCTTCCTTTCATCCTTCCTTCCTTCTTTACAGCTCTGCCTCACACAAACACACAGTGTCTCTGTCTCCCTCCTCCCTGCCAAAAACCCCCTGCCTTCCTTGTCTTCCTTCCTTACAGTCTCCTGCACTGAATGGGGAAGACAAGTCCCATTTTGGGAAGGTTATTCTGCATCTCCCTCTTTGCTCTCTGAATGATGCCACTTCCTGTGATTGTTGGTTTTCAAATTCCAGACTGATATTGATGTTAGGGATTTAGAAACAAAAGACTAGAATTCCCCCCCCCCCGCCAATTAACCACCTAAATCACGAATTGCTGTTAAAATTCTTCTGACACTTTTCATGTGCTTAACACATTATGATAGAGACAATAAATTTGTGTAATTAGTAAGATATATATGTGTGTTTGGTACTATTCAGAGAGCTGTAACCTGGGTTGAACATACAAACATAGACACAAACCTGCAGGTATTGCTGGGTGGTTTTTTAACTAATGTAAGGTCTAATCTTTTAGCAAGACCAGCCCTGCACAGAACTCCATGTTGAAATGCCAGGGAAGGGATTGTTTTGCTTCAGAGCCTGTTATTTTTTGGAGCAACATCATAGAGTGGAGAAAAGAGTGGTGTGTGATTAGCACAGTGCTGACTTTGTAAGATGTCACCCTTAACAGCAGACAGGGCCAAGGACATGTGCTTATCATGTGGTCATGGCTGCCCACAACCCCAAAGAGAGCGATCTTGGTGGCCCCTTCTCTCCTGCCCTGGCTGGAGCCAGGACACTGACCGTGAGTTCTGCATGTCGGCGCCACCTGCTGTCTCTTTTTTCTGCACCACTGAGTCCCTTTGAGGAGCAGCATCTTTCTGTGGAATGGTGCTCTTTTGTTCTCAGTGTAAAACTCTAATCCTTTTTCCTATTTCTCTCACTTCCTAAGCTCAATTTCTTAGAATGTGGGATTCAGAAAAATACACCTATATAATTTTCCCAAGAAATGCTCTAAGGAAATCCACAGGTGGAAGCTAGTATGATAATAAATAGCTATTTCTTTGGCCTATCCAGGAATTATCTTTCCTACTTTCAGAAGACAAACCACAGATTTTGCTTGTGGAACTTTCCGTGTCCTGCTCTGCCAGGGTCAGCCATGGTGCCTGCTTCTGCATGTCCTTTTCCTGTCCTACTCTGGCTGCTTCTTGATTCACGGGTGTGTGCACAGTGCCACAGCTGACCAGTCAGAGCCACTGACCTCTCATTAACTGAGGGCACAGACCCCCAGCTGAGGTGTCCAAGATGGAGTCAGAGAGTTGAGTCTTTTCATCAATACCATTATTTTTCCAGAGCCTTTCTTCCTCTGTCTCCAGTCTTCCCACAACCCAAAGTTGTAACATTCCAGCAAGTTATTAGTTTTGCTTGTTTTATTTATTTATGTTTCCTTGAAACCAAGAAAAACCAGATTTAATGACCATATATATGTATGTATGTATGTATGTAGGCATATGTGTGCATGTGCATGCATATATATGCTTATGTGTATATAGACCTATATAATACATATCCACTTATATACTTTATATTTATGCTAATTATATCATTTTATTTACACATTTATACATAAAATATATCTTAATATATTTAGTATCTATTTTCTATATTTATATGCATAAATTGTATCTTTTCATCAGTGGCCCACATCGTGCTTCTTCAGATGATGGGCCAGCTGTCTCTTGCTTTGGGGCTTGCACCTTCTTCCTCCCTATGTATTTGCATGTGTCCTGGAACTGACTTATCTTACCAACAAAATCATTACATTAGATGCCCTGTGTTTTAGTATGGGACTTCACAAGGACTCAAAACTTCCATCAAACCATAGAGCTTTGGCATAAATTAAGTTTCAGGACAAGAGACAGTGAATTTCCCTGAGACCTTAGGGCCTTATCATGCAGATTTTGTGTATGGGTATGTGCGTGGTGGTGCACACATGAGTTAGAGTTCTCCAAAGAATCAGAATTGATGTGAGGATGGGTGAGAAAGGAGGATAAAGGAGGTGAAGGACTAGGGAAGGTGAGAAAGAAAGAGAGATAGAACAAAGCACTGTTCACAGAAATATGCAGTCTCAGAAGAGCCAAAGTCAAGCTGGAGGCTGGATTGCAGGTGGTGTGGATCAGAGGCTTGAAAGCTGAAGATCCAGCGGTGAAGACCCCAGTGATGGCTTGTCCCATGGCCTCAGTGGGCTGTGTGAAGCAAATCTAACTGGCAACCATTGACTGCCCAAAGTAGGAAATTGTCATCACCAAAAGGAGGAAAAAGCTAATGTTCACTGGAGATCAGTGACTGTACACTGCTCCCTGGGGCATTAAGATAGGGCTGGGAGACTCCATGGTATTTCTCTTTGGGGACCACATGTGCACACCCCAGCACCACCTGAGCTATGTCAGAGATGCCTGAAAATCTGGATGTGCCCCAGACACCTTTTTAAACTGACACCAACAGTGAAATTGAGGGAAAATCATCTCCCTATCAGCTGTGGGTTAGACACCAAACTCTGGCTTTTAGCAACTCTTTAAGGTTCTTCCTTTTATTTATCCACCTGATCAATGAGACTTCTTGTTTTGTCAGTGTAGAAATTATATGTGTTCTGAAGTGTACACAGTAGAAGAAATCTTTCCTCACCCAATTTTCATTTTAAAGTACTAAACCTTGAAAAAGAACTAAACTTTATGCCAACAAATTACAAAGATATTGAAAATGTTCCAGTTTCTAAGCATGGAAGACATGTTGTCAAATGGACAAAACATGCATGCCTTTATGGAGTTTTACATTTGAGAGACACAAGAGTTAACTTGAAGGAAGACAAATAGTTTACCATACAATTCTGTGGTTTATAATTAAGGCATTTCATTGATTTTTAAGATGCACATCTGAGATGAATGGAATCTTAAACTTGGCATGTTGTAACCACATAGCAATTTTTTTTCTGAATGGTACATAGAATAAGAATGTTCTAAGTGTCTTAAGGGTGATGGAATCTCATAGGCAATAAAATAGGAAACATAAAAATGTCAGCACATTGGTTAATTTTTAGCACCAAAAACTATTAAAAGTTTACTTGCAAGAAGAAGATACACATTTCTATATCTCTTTTTTTGGGGAGGGGTGTGTGTACCAGGGATTGAAATCAGGTGCACTCAGCTACAGAGCCACATACCCAGCCTTATTTTATATTTTATTTAGAGACAAGATCTCACTGAGTATCTTAGCACCTCACCATCACTGAGGCTGGCTTTGAATTTGAGATCCTCTTGTCTCAGCCTACAGAGATGCTGAGATTACAGGCATGTGCCACCAAGTTTTACTTCTAAATCCTTCTGTCTAAACTAGAATTCTTTTTTTTTTTCAAAGTCAACAATCTTTTCTTGGGCTTCCCAGAGGCCCACGGGTGGATGGGAGCGCTAGAGCAATTGTGGAGAGCCCAGAGGCAGCAAGAGGGAGGGGGCCGGCTGCCTTTGCGAGCCTGCTAACTGGGGCCCAGCCCGTTGGCATCCAGGTGGGACGGTAACCGTGGTAATGGCCTTTGCCATGGGGGAGAGCCAATCAGGGCATCACCCTGGCTGTTTCAATAATCTCCCCATGGCACATGGGGGAAGGGAGGCCGCGCGCCCCAGGATGGTCCCCCTCAACCTCAGACGCTCCGGAGCAGGGGCTCACACTTGCGGTGCTTGGGCACCTTGGGGCCGCTGGGCTTGGCTGCCTTCTTTACCTTCTTACTCCCCACCAACGCCGTCTACTGCCCTTGTCCTTGGAAGCGCAGCCTTGGGGGCAGGCACTCATCAGCCACCGCACCTTTGCCGGGTCAGGAGTCCATGCTGCCAGCTTCTTGGGCTTGTGCCAGCTTCTTGGGCTTGTGCCAGCTTCTTGGGCTTGTGCGTGGCAGTCGCAGGGGTGGGGCTTTACGCTTGCAGGCCTCCAGCTTCTCACAGTTGAACTTGAAGGAGTTGTTGGCGCCCGTGCCTTTGACCTGCAGCAGTTTGTAGTTCTGCACCAGCATGAGCTCCCAGTATTTGAGGTAGGTGCGCTCCCTTTCTGCTGGTCAAACCCGCCACCTTCCTGGCCTCCGCCTTAGATGCGCGCCAGCCATGAGCCACCCTGCGCCTAGCCTGCTGACGGTCTTCACCACCAGCCGGCTGGACTTGCCCGGCTGCTCTTGCGCTTCGAGGCCACTGGGGGCCTTGTCGCTGCCCCCCCCCCCCCCCCCCGCTGCCGCTGCCGCTGCCACCACCTGCACTCACCGCCCTCTTTGGCTGCTCAGCGCCTATGGGCAGCAGGGCCAACATGGTGGCCAGCCGGTTGGTCTGAAGAAGTGGGGGTGGGGGGGTGGGGGATGGGGGTGCACTCCGGGAAGAGGAAGGCAAGGGGCCGCTGGGGGGCTCCTGGTACAGGGCAGCTCCAGGTGGGAGCGGCTGCGGCTGGGCCTGGGGCCAGACGGCAGGGTCGGGGCTGGACAGCAGAGCACCATGGAGGCCGCGATGGCGGTCCCAGGCGGCTCGGGGGCTCAGGGAGGGCTGGGGAAGCTTGAGTCTGCAAGCCTGTGCTGCAGCAGCTGCTCCAAGGCCACTGGCCATCCTGTCGTGCGCACTGCAGTTTCACTAAACCAGAATCTTTATTCAGAAGATTCGTATAGAGATCTTTCTCCTTGTGTAAAACAAATGGAAGACCAGTGTTCATAAACATGAGGACAATTTTTTTTTGAAAAGACCAAGGCAGATGGTCAGATTAAGGTGAATAGAGAAAAATAAATGTGTTTAGATTAAATGGGAGGTAGTCGGTTTGGGATGAATACATATTCTCTGGCAGGTTTGGTCCCATTTGCGGCCCTCTTGATAAAAGTTTCAAGATATACTGTGTGCTGTTAGTAATGGGAAGTAGCTCAGTGACCTTGGACAAGTATATTAAGGTCACTGACACTCTACCTGTCTATAATATTCTCCATCATAGCATTGTTGTGAGGATGAGCAGAGCTGCTGCATATCAACTGGTAAGCACAGTGCCAAGCACTTTGCAAATTACAAGTAGATCTTACTCCACACAACAGTGTTTTTCTTCAAAGTAAAATGCATTAGGAGGGCAGTAATTGACAGTGGAGGGATCACAAGAAACTACCAATTGGCTCTTAGCTTCAAGGGAACTCAAGTTGTAGCAGTTGTTATTTCGAAATTGTAATTAAAAGCAGTATCAGAGGTGAGATGTAAAGCTTCATAATTTTAACTATAAGCAGTTAAATGTCTGTGCTTTTTTTCACCAATTTACCTAAAGCAAACCATTTTCATTTGTAAAACTCCAAAAATCAATAAATAGAAGATGCAATAGCTGAATACTATGGTTGGTTTCATCTTTTGTTTAGTGGATATTGCTTCTCAGTAAAGAGGAGAATACTTGAATATTGTGCTTGGAGAGCTCATGGTCTGGGTTCCATGGTTACTGAAAACTCGGGATTCGTGGTGTTTAATGTAGATATGAATTTGGGTATGATGTGTTTGGAATACGTGCAGAGGAATCATGTCAACCAAAATTCACTAAAAGCTTATGGTTTAGCAAAATTGTACCTTTGAGAACAAAAAACATGACAGTTCTGAACAACCTAAAAAAATTAGAAGAGTAACTTTCTGAGCGAATCTGAAGCACATGCCATCCACAGTTATCGCTGACAAGTGATTTTAATAGATTTTTGTACCTGGCATGAGTTTTCTGTTTTTTTAAATTATTCATTAGTTCTAATTGGTTATACAGGAGAGTAGAAAATGCTTTGATTCATTGTACACAAACAGAGCAGGTTTTGGCTTCTTTTACAGAAACAACCTTAAAGGGAGTATCATTGCAAGGGATAGTGGAAGGTTTTCAAATGGATGTCCTTGCTAAGCTGTAAAGGGTCTTGAACATGGTGGTGGAGCTATGGATGGTTTTATTTGTGATGAATAATTAAGCTTCTATCATCTATAAGATATAATAATTTCCACTCTTGGTCCAGTTAGCTGAGCTCAGTAATGAAAAATATGCTGTTACAGAGTATTCTTTGTTAGAGAATTTACTTAAAACTTCCTATTGTTATGGGTATTTAAAAATCATTTCTGTCTTCACATCTTTTTATATTTCTAAACCAGAAAGACCTCTTAGAGATGGCAGACTCCATATTTGCTGTGTGTGGAAATAATTTTTAATGTTTTTTCTGAGTTCACTTAAGATATGAGAGATACTTGTCATTTTGGAATTCTAAGCTGTTAGGATACAGTTCTTCAGTCATGTTATCAATGAAATTTATTATTTTAACCTTTATTTAGAAGAGTCACTATTCTAGGCTGTCTGTGGCCTGTTTCCATGGCTATTCTTTCATCATGTGATTTAAGTGTTGCTAAACCTTACAAATTATTCCAAAAGAAGACACAAAATAACTTTGTAATTTGGTACTGTCTATTTTGCATGAAATCCAGCCCTTTCAACAGTGCCATACAGAGAGCACATGTGCAGCAAATATTTATTTGAATTAGTGAATTGCCTTAGGGCAGCTTGCAAAAGTGATGTTTTCAGTATTCAGTGACTGAGCCTTCAGTACTGGTAGTTTACCTTAACATTCAGACTTCATTTGAAGCCAGTAAACAGACAACTGTGCAATCCAGGGAGACCAATTTGTTCACTTTTCTATCCAATAGTACTTTTCTTTTATAATCATGTTTACATAGAGTAAAGGTCAAAGGAAAAGGGTGTATTTGAAGCAGTTACATGAGTAAGTTTGCTACAGTGAAAGATTGTTGGTATGCTGAAGGAAAAGGGACAATTTAAAATAGATATTATAAAATTCAGGTAGCTCTTTTTAAAGACAGTTTTAGTGAGGTCTAATTGACATCCAATAAACTTCATGTTTAAAGAGTATGATTTCATCAGTTCTGACACATGTGCACACCCAAGAAATTATCATCAAAATAAGGAGAATGAACAGATCCATCACCTCCCCAAATTTCTTTGTACTTCTATCCTCATGGTTCTTTGTCCCTTTCTCCAGGCAACCACCCACCTCCCTCTCTGCTGTCACTGTAGCTTAATTTGCTTATTCTAGGGTTTTATGTAAATGGAATTATATCACATGGACTTTTTTTGGCTTCTTTCACTCAGTGTAGTTATTTTGATATCTCTGTTTCTGATTATATCAGTAGTTTATTCCTTTAAGTGCTCAAAGTATTCCATTGTATGGATGTGCCTGTTCACCAATTACAGCCATTTGGGTGTTTCCAGTGTTTGGCATTTACAACTAAACAAATTTGTTTCTCAAAAATGTACTTTGGATAATGATGACAATCATATTCCACCATTATTTCTCATCACCTGCCACCTCTCTTCCACTCCCACCCCACTGTATTATGTAGAGTTCATATATTCCTCACATGACTCCCTCCACTATCATCAGCCTCTTGATATCAGAAAAAAAAAAAAAAAAAAAAAAAACATTTGGCTTTTTTTTTGGGGGGGGGGATATTGGCTAACTTCACTTAGCATTATCTCCTCCAACTCCATCCTTTTTTTTTAATCCACTAATCGAGTGAGGTTACTTCTTCAATTTAGCTATTGTGAATTTTGCTGCTATAAACATTGATGTGGCTGTGCCCTTGTAGTATTATGTCTTTAAGTCCTTTGGGTATAGACTGAGGAGAGGGATAGCTTGGTCAAATTGTGGTTCTATTCCCTATTTTCAACAGAATCTTCGTATTGCTTTCCATATTGGCTGCACCAATCTGCAGTCCCACCACAAGTGTAGGAGTGTATCTTCTTCCTCAAATTCTTGCAATCAATTAGTGTTGTTTGTATTCATAATAGCTGCCATACTGACTGGAGTGAGATGAAATCTTAGTGTAGTTTTGATTTGCATTTCTCTAATTGCTAGCAATGATGAACATTTTTTCACATATTTGTTGATTGATTGTATATCATCTTTTGAGAAGTGTCTGTTCATATCCTTGGCTCATTTATTAATTGTGTTATTTTTTTAGCTTTTTCAGTTTTTTTTTTATATACTCAAGAGATTGTGTTCTATCTGATGTGTGAGGGGTAAAACTTTGCTCCCCAGATGTAAGCTCTCTATTCACCTCACAGATTGTTTCTTTTGCTAAAAAAAAATTTTGGTTTGAGTCCACCCCATATATTATTTTTTAATGACAGTTCTTGTGGTATAGGATTCTTATTAAGAAATTCAGGGCCTAATCCTACATGATGAAGATTACAAGCTACTTTTTTTTTCTATTAAATACAGGGTCTCTGGTTTTATTCCTAAGTCTATGATCCATTTTGAGTTGAGTTTTGATCATGGTGAGATATAGGGATTTAATTTCATTTTATATATGAATTTTCAACTTTCCCAGCACCATTTATTGTAGAGGCTATCGTTTCTCCAATGCATGTTTTGGCACCTTTGTCTAATATAATTGTAATTTTGTGGGTTAGTCTCTGTGTCCTCTATTCTGTACCCTTTTTCTACCTGTCTTTTTTGGTGTCAGTATCATCCTGTTTTTGTTTCTGTTGCTCTGCAGTATAGTTTAATACCAGGTATAGGGATGCCATCTTTTTCACTCTTCCTGTTAAAAATTTCTTTAGCTCTTCTAGATCTCTTATTTTTCCAGATGAATTTCATGACTGCTCTTTCTATTTCTATGAGTAATGTCACTGGGATTTTTATCAGAATTTAATTAAATCTTTACAGTGTTTTTGGTAGTATTGTCATTTTGATAATATTTATTCTGCCTATCCAAGAGCAAGGTAGATCTTTATATCTTATAAGGTCTTCTTTAATTTCTTTCTTTAGGGTTCTGTAGTTTTCATTGTATAGATTTTTCACCTCTCTCATTAAGTTGATTCCCAAGTATCTTATTTATTTATTTATTTTTAGGCTATTTTAAATTGAGTAGTTTTTTCTTATTTCTCTTTCTGAATATATGTCACAGATATATAGAAATACCTTTGGATTATGGGTGTTGATTTTATATCCTGCACTTAGCTGAATTCATTAACTAGTTCTAAAAGTTTGCTGGTGGGATTTTTTGGGTCTTCTAGGTACAAAATTAAATTATCAGCAAATAGTGTCTATGTGAGTTCTTCTTTTCTTATGTGTCTCCCTTTAATTTCTTTTGTTTGTCTAATTGCTCTGGCCAGTGTTTCAAGAACTATGAATATAAGTGGTTAAAGAGGGCATCCCTGTCTTGTTCTAGTTTATAGAGGGAATGCCTTTAATTTAACTTACTTAGAATGATTTTGGCTGGGGGCTAAGAATAGATAGTCTTTATGATGTTGAGATATGTTTCTGTTATTCCTAATTTTTCTAGTGTTTTGAAGATGAAGAGGGTGCTTGCATTTTTGTCAATAGATTTTTTCTGCATCTATTTAGATGATAATATGATTCTTATCTTTAAGTCAATTGATGTGATGAATTACATCTATTGCTTTCTCTATGTTGAACCCTGTTTTCATTCCTGAGATAAATACCACTTGATCATGGTGCACAATATGTTCAATATGTTTTTGGTTTTTGATTTGCAATATTTTATTGAGCATTTTTGCATCTACATTCACTGGACATATAGGTTGACGTTTTCTTTTTCTTTCTTTTTTTTTTTTTTTTGATATCTCTTTGCCTGGTTTCAGAATAAGGGTGATATTGGCTTCATACAATGTGTTTGGAAGTGTTCTCTCTTTTTCTATTTTATAAAATAGTTTGAGTAGTATTGGGGTTAGTGCTTCTTTAAAGGTCTACTAGAATTCAGTTGGGTATCCATCCAGTCCTGGGCTTTCTTGGTTAGTAGGCTTTTAATGGTTTCTTTTATTTCATTTTTTGAAACCAATTTGTTTAAATTGTGTGTATCATCCTGATTCCAATTGGGCAAATCATATGACTGTAGAAATTTGTTGATGCCTTTGATAGTTTCTATTTTATTGGAGTACAAGTTTTCAAATAATTTCTAATTATCTTCTGAGTTTTTATAGTGTTTGTTGACATATTTCTTTTTTAAATCATGTATGTTAGTGTGTTAGAGATTTTTTTCTCTTCTTCTCCTTATTAGCATGGCTAAGAGTCTGTCAGTATTATTTATTTTTTAAAATAACCATCTTTTTGTTCTGTCAACTTTTCAATCATTACTTTTGTTCAATTCCATTGATTTCAGCTCTAATATTATTTCCTGTTTTCTATTGCTTTGGGTGTAGATTTGTTCTTCTTTTATCTAGAGATTTGAGATATAATGTTAAGTCATTTTTTGGCTTTATCTTTTTTAAGAAATGAAATATATGCAATAAACTTTCTTCTTAGAACTGCCTTCATACTGTCCCAGATATTTCAATATGTTGCATCTATGTTTTTATTCATCTCTAAATTTTTTTGTATTCTTCTTCTAATGTCTTCTGCAACTTATTGTTCAGGAAGCAGCATAGTATTTATTCTCCAGGTGTTGGATTAGCTTTTATTTGTTATTTGATGATTGATATTTAATTTCATTCCATTATGATATGATAGAATGCAGGGTAGTATCTTTGCTTTTTATATTTATAAGAGTTGCTTTGTCACATAATATATTATCTATTTTAGAGAAGGACCCATATGCTGCTGAGAAAAAGAGTACTCACTTTTTGAAGAATAAAATATTCTATATATGTCAGTTAAGTCTATGTTATTGATTGCATTATTGAGTTCTATAATTTCTTATTTCAACTTTTGTTTGGAACATCTATCTGTTGATAAAAGAGGTATGTTAAAATCACCAAAAATTATGTGTTTTGGTCTATTTGGCTCATAAACTTGAGAAGAGTTGGTTTGATGAACATATATTTTCCATTGTTTGGGGCATATATATTTATAATTGTCAAGTCTTGTTAAAGTATGGTTTCCTTGAGCAGTATGTAGTGTTCTTATTTATATTTTTATTAACTTTAGCTTGAAGTCTACTTCATATGTTATGAAGATAGAAACCCCTATTGCTTCTGCACTCAATGTGACAAGTATTATTTTTCACAACCCTTCACCTTCAGTCTGTGGATGTCTTTTCTCTTGGAGGCACTGTATTTTGGAGTCTTTTTAAATTCAATCTGCTAGTCTATGTCTTTTGTTTGGTGAGTTTTGTAATTAATATTCAAGGTTATTATTTAGACATGATTTGTATTTGCAGCCATGTTTGTTTATATTTGGTATTTAACATGACTTGTTTTTTCCCTCTGATTAGGTTTTTCTTTAGTGTAATACCTTCCTCTGCTGGTTTTTATTCATGTTTTTAATTTCCTTTTCATGGGATATTTTTCTTAGGGTGTTCTATAATTCAGGCATTGTAAATTCTTTTAAATTTTCTTTATCATGGAAGGTTTTTATATCATCATCAAATCTAAAGCTTAGTTTTGCTTGACATAAGATTCTTGGATGACATCAATTTTCTTTCAGAGATTGGTATATATTATTTTATGATCTCCTGGCTTTGAGTGTTTGGGTTGAAAATTTACTGAGACATGAATTGGTCTCCCCCTATATGTAATCTGACTCCTTTCTCTTGCAGCTTTTGAGATTCTATTCTTATCCTGTATGCTAGACATTTTCATTATAATGTGTCCTGTTTTAGATCTGTTTTCATTTTGTACATTTGGTGTCCAGTAAGTATCTTTTATTTGGCTTTCCAATTGATTCTTTATGTTGAAGGCTGGGCTCCAGTGGGTGTCTTCTCATGGTGGGATGAACCAGGGCCTACTGTGAGATTGAGTCTTGCATTGGTGTGGGCTCTGTAAATACATTTAAATTGTGTATTTTCAACTGTTTTATATATCTTATTAAAACTGACAGACTTCCTCCTTTCTTGCCTAACAGGAAGAAAAATAAATAAATTCTATTTAATACTTCTTCATACTTTTTTTTAACTGTGTGCAGTAAGAAAATGTCATCTCCCTGAATGTTTAACATCAATAGTCTCTTTCATTTGCTTACTCATATAGCACCCACTATTATGACCAAAAAAAAAAAAAAAGTCTGGTAGTCAAAAAGAGAGCCATAAAACTTTCATTCCAAAATGTCATGGGTAGTTTAGGTAAGCAATTCCAATTAGAGTTCACAGAGGAGAGGTTAAGAAAAAGAAACTTTTCAATCCTGAGTCCTCAATGGTACACTAAAGAGAGCTGTCTTCATGCAAACCTTAACAACAATGGCAAAGGCTAGAAATATTTTGTTGTTGTTGTTGTTGTTGTTGTTGTTGTTGTTGTTGTTATTGGTTGAAAATGAATCCACTCATGGTGTGAAAAGAGTGGAAGTGTGATACATATGTGGTTAACAAACCAGAACTAGCACTTCATCAAGATATGACATAGCCTAGGGTTCATGCAAAAATGTTACTAGTTAAAATATACATTCAGTGTTATATAGTTAAAATCACTGACACTTATGAAAAAACTTATGAAGACAAAAACTAGGCACTGGTGTTTTCTAGGGTCTTTTGAAGCTCATGTGTAACACAAAACACAAATATTTGTGATGAATAGAAAATGTGACAGTATAACATTATTCACATTTCTTAAAGTTCATACAAATCTTACACTCTTAAAATAGGGGAAAATAAATATTTCCCTACAAATTAATAAGTTGGTTAAAACCAATACATAGAAAAACAGAAACAAACAGAGTAAGTAATGATTCTGGAAAAAATAGAGAATTCTTCAGAATAGCACACAAAATCTTCTAATTTGACACAAGTTATCACTTTGATATGATGTTTTTCACCTCTATTTCTGATCCAGCTCTACATCTTTGCTCACTGTCATTTTGTTCTTCTCAAGAGATTTACTTCCTCTCTGCCTACAAAAGCCTATCCTGAGTTAAGACCTGACCTCTTTCATTATCTCTACTAAATTTTTCTAATGTACTTAATATTCAATCTATTGCGGTGTTTGCAGAAAATAGATGTCTCACAAAATTTCTTCCTACACTGAACTTACAAAGAACTTAATTATTTAATAAAACATTCTGACAATTTTTTTACTCATTTAATTTTTTGTAGTCCTAGGAATTAAAACCATAGAAGTAGGAACTGTATATTTAAATAAAACTATTTAGTTTAAATTAACACTTTTCACTTAAAATGAGTTGAATATTCATAACATGTGGGTTAGTGGTCAAATTATTTCTCTTGGCTTAAATGTCTTGGGTTGAGTCACAGAATCACCTGGCCTCAAAGGAGATTGTGTCTCTACCAGAGATGGCACTCATTAAAAGAAGCAATTCAATTCTACAGACATAACTGTTTCAGAACCATAATCATCACAGACACACTAGGAACTAAGAAATAAAAAGAGGCAAGATTAAAAATCAACCAACCTAGACAATGTTGTTTAGAAAAAAATATGCCACTTGATTCTTTAGTTTTATTTTTATGTACTCTGTACAACCTAATAACAAGTGTGATTTTTTTCAGATTCTCACTTTTGTTGTCCAAAAGCTATCTAAGCTAAAGTGCTTTCTTAAGTGACATCTAGAATCACCCTGTAAAATCTACTTTACAAATATGCTTTGAGTTTTATTCACAAGAGCAAACCGGGTTTTGCATCATTCTATAGAGAATAAAAATTCTTATTCTCATCTCTTCAAATAGTTGTAGGGCTTCCTTCTCTGACAGTAGCTTTGGGATAATTTCTGTTACTTTGGAAGATGCTAATGTACCATCAGAGTCTGAAAACACAGTCTTCAGGTTGAACAGATGAGTTTTTCCTCTAGAATTTTTATGCTGGCAAATTATTTCAGCTACACAGAAAGGGAAAAAAGCACACATATATACATTTTCTCTCACAAAATGTAACTAATTTCCAACTGTGAAACAAATAGAGCCAATAACATTCTCAATGTGATTTTAATAGGAATTCAGAAACAGAATTGTAAAATTATTTTTAAAAAAGTTAAAAAATAATTTCAGGAACTATCCTCCTAAAGGAACATAAAAAATTGAACAACCTCAAAAGACTTTCCTTCTTATCTTGAAACAATTTAATTATTGCTTTCAGGTTGTAGTAAAATTTAGCCTTTGCTTTATACAGAAAAAAAGAAAAAAAACTAAGTACTTTTTTGAAGGGAAGTTGTCTAATTTAGTGAAGACACCTAATTATACATAGTTTCCTCCTTTCAGTTCAACTCACACATGCAGCCTCACGGAGCTCCAGTGAACATAGAAAATAGGCCCAGGAAGATGGAATAACTTGACAATGGTCATCCAGCCAAGAAGCAACAGAACTAGGACTTGAGCACAGATTTGGGCTCACTTGGCTCTTGTTTTTGTGGGGGTGGTAGGGACTGGGCTGCCTGGGGTATCATCCCACATACAGTCTTCCTTCCAGCAGTTGTAGCCACACTGGGGTGAAGGCCAGCTCGGGCCACTAGAGCTAATATCTCAGGAGAAGCCAGGAGTCAGGGTTCTTAAAATGTAAAATATTCTGATTTTAACCAAGATAGAATGTTCTGAGTGGGTCAACCCTCAGGGAGCTCAGATGGTCTTGGAACATTAGTTTCTCATGGGTCAAGAATCTGCAGAGTGCCGTCTACAGATCGACCCCCTACCCTCTCTCTGCCAGGCTCTGGGGGATTCTCTGTTCTTTCTGTCTTTGGGGAAACTGCCTCTCCAGGTCCTCTCTGGATGCTGCTGTTGTTTTGAGGACATCTAGCTTCTTCTCTAGGTGACAGTCCTGTATAAAAACACCCATGATCCTTGCAGCTCCCACTCAAGACTCCTTGAGAAGAAATCAAACCTCAGACTTCTTCCTCGGGACAATCTAGTACGTCCCCTCCTGCCCGATTCTGAACTCTCCCAGCCTGATCACCCCAACCTTCCTGCTTTTCCTCAATGTGCCTGGCTAAGGGTTCTTTTCTTTTTAAAACTCCTTTATTTTGAACAAATGTTGGATGTGGAGAGAAATCACAGAAAGAGTACAGAGAGCCCCGCACACCTTCCTCTGCCTCCATGAGGCTGCTTCCTAAAAGGAGGTGGGCAAAGGCCGCCTGGAGAAGGTGGCCCTTCAGCTGGGAGCCGAGTGATGAAAAGGAGCCAACTACTGTATGTAGTGACCCATGGAGGGATCAGGCAGTGCAAAGGACTGCGGCTTCCTCCTTGTTCCTGGTGTGACTGGCAGAGGGCTGGTGACATGAGGACTGTTCAGAAGGAGCTACAGAGCAGGCTCCTTATCAGAGGTCAGAGCCAGCATCCCCCCCAGGACAATATTTGAGAAGATCAAATTAATGGCAACAGATTTTACATGAAAAGCTAAATTTATGACTTTGAAAATCTATTGAAGGGGCGGAGTGGTGTCAGCCAGTCCTTTTGGCCCAGGCAGACACCTGTGTCTTGTACAGAGGGGCACAGCTCCCAGGCCATTCGACACTTTTCAACCCATCCAGCCTGCTGATGCCCTCAGCTGTGCCTGTGATACCTGCTGCTCAGTGATTCTGAGTTTCTATTTCCAGGTTGAGCCCCCTGGGGTGGTAGGAAACCATACCACAGAGGCCACTGGAGTGTAGGGGAGGGGCCAGGCTCCTGCCAGACTGCCTGGGCTCAAGTCCAGGCCCCACTCCACCCAGCTGTGTGACTCTGCAGGTTGCTTACCCTCTCTGAGCCTCAGCTTCCACATCAAATGGAGCAAGTAAGAGTACCTGTGGTTGTTGGGAGGATTCCTTGGATTTGGTACTGCACAGGGCTGTGGCAGAGTGTGCCATGTGAATGGGGAGGAATCTGAAGCATCACCCCTGGGGCATCCACAGCAGGAGGCTCCCTACTGGACATGGATGTGTAAACATAACACAGGACACCTGTATTCATTGCACTTGCCAGAGAGGCACAAGCAAGAAGCACACGTGGGGAGGGGGATGCGTTATCTCCCACCACAGGCTTTATCTCTTGCCCACACGACTTTCCCTGGACTGGGAGAGAGGCTCTGGATTTGGTCCTACCATCTCTGTGTTGGTAGCCTCTGGCAAGTATTTCCATGCTGGGCTCCCACCACTGGCCCCAGGGTCCACCTGGGAGGTAGGCATGGCTTCCAGGACTGGACCCCTCCATGTCCAGGGAAAGTGGGGTTGGAGATGTGATCAAGGTTAGGGTCTAAGAGGATTGCTTTCTGAGGCACAGACAGGCACTTAAACCTGGAATAATTTGAGTACCCTGCAGAAGAATGGTGCCCTTCTGCATTCCCACCAGTGGAGTGGTGTGAGGCAGAGAGTGGGCAGGTCCAGTGATGGCTCCATGGATGTGATTTGACAGACACAATGTTGAGCACAAAATGCCAACACAGACAGACACAGGGTAATGCTGTTTATAGGAAGCACAAAAATCTAAAAACGAATATTTAGCAACATAAGGAGACATTACTATGTAAAAAAAAAATTAATGCAGAAGTCCCCTGGGGTCAGCAGGGAGCACATTTATGAGGACGGTTTTCCAGGTCGGTGGTTGGAACCTGTGTCGCCATTGTGTCCCACATAACTCCTGTTAACCTTAGGTGTTGTGTATAGATTTTAAAATGTTTTGTTTGAATGAAAATATGTATAGCTAAAAAATAGGCCTCTAAGTCACTGGGCTGGATGCTCTACAATTTCCCTGCTGGACCTGAGCCTCTAGGATGTCCTGGTTTTCCTCAGGCCATCAAGGTGACCCTAGGTTCAGGTTGGCCAGGTGGTACTGTGGTAAGGGAATCAGTCAGAAGAAGCTGAAGACCTGCCTCGGTCCTGGTGGTTTCAGACAAGAGCTATGTTCCATTGAGTGTCAGTTTCCTCTACTGTGAAATGGGGAGAACTTAGTCATTGATCTCCCAGAGCTGGCATGAAGGTATTTGGAGGTGATGGTGTATGGAGTGAGTTCAGCTTTGTTTCGGGGTATATGCCATACATCAAAGACTGCTGAGAACAGCACAGTGAGGGCCCAAGTAGAGGGTTGGAAGAGGTGGGGTAAGAAGGACATGGTCCTTCAAGAGAGGCCCTGCTTTGGTGACTCGTAGGGCTCTACATCAAGGAGACTGCCATCTCAAATTCAAGCCCACAAGGACAAGCTCGTCTTGAAGCACATGAACTCAGAGCCTTCTTCTGTTTTGATCATGTGCACAGCTGTCGTCCTTGGCCACAGGCTCACTCTGACCCATCAGGAGCCCAGGGCTTACTTTGACTTTCCGCTGACCTCCTCCCTTTTCCAGATGGCATGGCTTGGGACATTCCTACTCACATGGGGTGATGGTGCAGCCTGTCCCCCTTGGATCCATGCACTCCACCCTCTGCTGATGGAGGGCTGAACCCATAAGGTGGGGTGCCACTCATGGCAAGAGCAAGCCCAGGAGGTGTTTGCTCTGCTGGCGCAGTCAGGGCCCAGGAGTAAAGTTGTTTTGGGGGTCACTTATGTTCCTCTTTGTCACATAGTAGGGTCTGTCTCCTGTTTTGTTCTGGGTGCAAGGTGAATCTTGCGAGTCACAGATGTGCACTTTGCAGAGTGTAGTGCCAGGCTCACCTGCAACCAGATGGAGCAAGGGACAGTAAGCATCCTGCCAGATGGGATTTCTCAGGCTGCTGGCACCAGGCAGGGTAGACTTAGCACAATGTCTGAGGAAGCCAGCAGCCCACATCTGGGACCTTGGAGCTCAGGAAGCTGAGGCAGGGGTGTTCTTCCAGCTAGAGAGAGTGTTTTATTCCCCTGTTTGCTGGCTCTTGTGACAAATTGTCAGAAAGCTGGTGTCTTTAGAAAACAGAATATAATATAATCTCCAGAGGACCGGGCAGTTCAGAGCTGTCTTTAACTGGTATCCACTTGTGGGCAAAGTTCATGTAATGGAACACAAGGACAAAAGTGGCCAATTAGCCATCTGCTAAGGAGCAAATAGGGAAGGAGTTTGTTCTCCAGGAGGGAACTGGGAAGAGTTAGGTAACATGGTAAGATCTAGCCAATAGTGCTGAGGTCTAGAACAGAGCACAGTCCTCATGTGACATGTAAGGCTGAAGGAGGAACAAGCACACTCCTGTCCTGCAGAGTGGGAACACTTCCCAACTTAGAAGGCTACAAAATCATGGACGGCAATGGTGGCCATGGTTCACCCAGGCCACCAGAAACCCACAGAAGCAGGAGAATTTCCATGCCATAGGCTAGTGTGTCAGTGCCGCAGTCCGGCTGCTGCAAAATAACCAGGGGGGTGACGAGCAACTTGTGTACATTGATACAGCAGGAGTGGGAGCCATTTATTGTAGGACAAGAGGGGTATATATACATTCCACACAGCTTATCTTATTTAACATAAAGTAGATACAGCAATCAACCAATAAGGAATCTCCACACTTAACGGCTCGCTGGCGTTACTTCACAAACCACTCCCTCTGGCAAAATGCCAGGCGCCATATTGACTTGTTTACAGACCCTAACAGGTCAGAATGATGTTCAGCCTCCTGAGTCGACCCAGCTTAAGTCCTAAGTCCTAAGTACTAGATAGAGGTCTGCAGTAGGAGATGATGAAACTCAGAGTTCCCTTTGCTTCACTGAACCTGTGGGTGAATGACAAAGATGGGTATAGAGCCTCTTAGGTCCTAGGAGTAACACTATTACTGACCTGTAGATGCTTTTACCTTGAACCCCATTCTATGGCGTCTTTTAGAAATAAACCAGTAGATCAGTATCTGATGTTTTTAATAACCTTAAGGAACCCATTCATCCTTTAAATTTAATCATTATTCAGACAATCGTAACACGTGAGTTTTTTCGTGTTTGGACCCCCTCCTAAATAGGAATTCATCTAGCACTCAACCACATCTCACAGTCATTGTTGTTGTCCAGGTGGTTTTCATGGCAGATTCTGTTGCCCTCACATGCATAAAAGTGATAGTTACTCCTGGGGCTTGTCTGGACAACTTCAAACTTCAAGGTTTTTAGTCCATGAAATATTTAAAGAGCACTTGTAGAAGAGGTCTGATTCCTGGTGGTCGTTTTCTGGTAAGATTCAAAAAATGCTTGCATCAAAACATGTGGAAAAGGAATAAGTAGCCCTGAGGAAACTCCAAGAGACACAATGAGGAACTTTCTTTATGGAGAGCTCAGGAGGACACCCAGGGCAGACATGGAAAAAAGCAGACATTGATGAGAGACCCAAGAAGCAACTCCAAAGAATCAGACTCTAAAAGTGAAATAAGATTGAGGAACACATTAATGGTCTATTTTGCTTATATTTCCCCATCTCCAAAATCACTCCGGCAATATTTGCAGTCACTCTGTGCTTTCTTCAAATTGGACTGATGATGATCCCCATGGCAACTTTGGGAGCCATTGTTAAAAGTAGCACTGTCCCCCTCCAGCCTAGATCCCTGAATGATGAGGTAGGAAAAAACTCCCATACCTACTGATGCTTACAGACTCTACTATAAGTGAAATATAAGCTTTCATTGATTTAGCTGTTGAGACAGGGTGCATTCTGTTGTGTTGTTGTTGATGGCAGGAATGTATCTTGTCCTGCCAAATATATTCACACCTCCCACTTTGGCACCTGATATTTCTTCTCCTCCAAGATATTCACTGGCAAGACGGGAAGATGGTGGGGCAGAGCTAGGCAGCAGCCCTCAACTGCTGACAACCACCAAGCATTTAGACAGTGCCCCTCCATAGCATGAAGCAGTGAAAAAACAACTGACCAGGCAGGTGGGTGACAGAGTAAACACTCTAAAATTCAATATGGAATAGCTTGAGACTTAGAGGCCTGGAATTTGGTTACCAGAGTAAAAAATAAGGACAGAATCCCTTGACCTTGAATCCTGACCAGGTAGGCTTGGGAGCCTGAGGGGTGTAACAGAGGGTGAGAGGTAGATGAAAAGCCCATAAGGTTACTTGCTTAACACTGGTTGAAACAAAAGCAGAATGAGTTAGCACAGAACCAGGACCAACAAAGACAGTAAAGATCACAAAGCTTAGCCCAAACTGTAGGCTGAATGCTATGCCAGGCAGAGCAGCCATTTTGTAGTCTACAGTTAGCTAGGCTCCCTAGAAAATATTAAATCAATACATCTTCTCCCCTCCGACAGATAGTAATAAATAAAAACCATAAGGAATGCCTCCAAAATGGGTTGTCTCAGTAATATGTCTAGAAGGAATTATAGAGGGATCGCTGTTGGCTAAAGACTACCAAAACCCACTCTGCCTCACCAAAGACAAGGGGAGTGTGGCGGAACTGACCAAATCACTCCAGGGAGCACTAAGCTCAACCAGCAGACCACACACCCTCTGCAGAAGTTCAGGGGGAAATGGACCAAGTGACACCCAACCCTGATCAGAGTGTGTGATCTGCAGCATCCAGAGTAGAGGCTTCTGTGCCACATTCTGCCCATAAGAAGCCTGTACCAACAGGTCCCACAGTTGCAGACAACCACCAAGCATTTAGACGGTGCCACTACATAGAAGCCACAGTGGAGGGGAGCAGGTGCTCAGGATCCCACAGCAGTTAACAGCCCTGAACCCTGCACCACTGTACCCAATAGAAACAGCCAGCAGATTCAGTACCCTCAAGCACAGAGACTTGGGCCACTGGGCTGAGAAACAAGTACTGACTGGCAAGCTGGAGAGCAGCTCCTTTCCCTGCCCCCAGCACCTATGAGAGGGTCCACAGCCGTGAGACCTGGAGTTGCCAGTTAACTCAATTCCTATTCAGATGCATAGACCCACAGAAGTCAATTCCTGAGGATAACCCCAAACAGCCAACAGAGAACCTCATGCATTCACAATAGAAGTACATCCCACAAAGGGGCTTACAGAGGAGCATACCTCAGACACCAACCATCATCCCGTGTGCCCAGATACAGCCCACTGACCTGTGACCTATGCACCCCAGAGGATGCAGGAGTTCTTCAATGCTACCCAGTGCCACATCAACTAGACCTAAACCTTAGACCACACACTCCACATACTCCAGAAATGTACACAGGGGAGCCTACACTGGATTTGACATCACTGGATACACTGAGCTTTTCTTCACAAGACTGCACCCCCTAATAGGGAATAACCTGGCTGCTAAGTCAGAAATGATTAGGAATCATCTCCTCTGACCCAACAGAAAGCTGTTAATTACCTGGCAACACACAAGGTCAGAGGGCCTCCTAGAATTGTATCAGAGGTGAACTGGTATGATCAATACCTCCTCACCCAGGAAACTTAGAGGTAAAGCCAAGGAATGGTAGGCATCTTCCAAAAGCCCCAAATCCTGATGAAATCCCAAAAAGGAAATTCAATAAGAAACAACTCCACCTCAGCATGGGTTATCATAAATCGCTCTAAGGCCAATTTTATTCTTATTGATATTACTTTTTCTATTGAATCAATAGATATTCCCATATTATTTGATATTGCAGCCTTCAACCCATTTGATTGTATTTCTTCTAATGTTTTAAAGCATTAACTGGACTCATTCTATCTTTGTTTTCTTAATTCGGCTGACACTTGCTCCTCCTAGTCTTTCCTTTTCCTCTAGCATCACCTTCTCCTACTTCAATCCCCGCACCCCCCCCCACCACCATTTTTCATCTTTCTTGATTATTCTTTTCTAGCTTTTCTCTTTCCTCTTTTCCCTTTTCAACACTATTATAGTGTGATAGTAGTTTTATTATCTTTAATACCTATTATTTTTAATAACCTATTATAGTGTGATAGTATTTTTATTACCTTTAATAACTAATTTCCCAACCTATTCCAAAACAATACTACAATTTTATACCTATATTAGAGGAACTGGGGAGGACATTTTCAGTAAGTTCTTTTTTCTTAAAGTTTATTAGTACATGGCTTTGCTCTGAAGTGATTGCAGTTAATAGGATTTAGTATCTTTTCTCAAAGTGGTGCAGGTAATGGGCACAGCAGAGGATACAGGCTGAGGGGGAGTATCAGTACTTGGATATTTTCCCAGCCTAGGGCACTGAAGAGAGGCTCATAAATAGTCCCTTGCATAAAAGTAGAAGAGATAATCATTCCAGCAGACAGGCAGATATACAAACAATAGGAAAAAGCAAGGGAAAAAACACCCCAAATAGCCTACAACCCTCCAACATTAAGAAACTAAAGGGTAATACAACCTTTTCAATAAAATAATATCAGAAAATTTTCTAAATATTAAGAATGAGATGGAAATACAAATATAAGAGCTATTCAGAAGAACAAAAGGTAAGATCAAAAAAAGATCCTCTCCATGGCAAATTATAATTAAAATGCCTAATATACAGAATAAGAATAGAATTTTGGTTTGGTTTATTCTTAAGGATAGAGTTTTATTTTTTTAAATGTTGTTTTTATTTTGAGTCATTCTAAATGCAAATATAATAGACAACACTCACATGTACTCTTTACCTAGATTTCCTTTATGTTAGCCTCTTATGTAACTAGGGTTTAATTGTCAAATGAATAAATTAACATTGATATGATGATTAAACTGTTTACTATTTCAGATTTCACCAATATTAAGGATAGAGTTTTAAAAGCTACAAGACAAATGATGGTGGAATGTGATGGACATCACTATCCAAAGTACATGTATGAAGACATGAATTGGTGTGAACATACTTTATATACAGAGATATGAAAAATTGTGCTCTATATGGGTAATAAGAATTTTAATGCATTCCACTGTCATGTTTAAAAAATAAAATCAATTAAAAAATAAAATAAAAGCTACAAAACAAAAATGGCAGGTCACATGTAGAGGTAAGTTAATTATAATTTCTACTGATTTTTCAGTCTAGACCCTAAAAGTTAGGAGTGTTGGGGGCAATATATACCAAGTCCTGAAAGATAATGGATGCCAATCAAGATTACTATATCCATCAATGCTACCTTCATAATTCAACAAAAATAAAAACATTCCTTGATAAGCAAAGCAGAAACTAAAAGAATTTATAGTCACTAACCAAGCACTATAAAACATATTCAATGAGATATTTCACAGAAAATAAAAAAATAAATATAAGAGCCAGTAATGGATGAATTTCACTAGAATAATAGTCATTTAATGAAAAACCAAATCTGAATTAAACATTAGAAATAAATCAAAATGGCATGAAATAAATATCATCGCTATAATAACAATGAATATAAAGAGGGACTAAACTCTCCAAAAGACATAGATTGCCAGAATGGATTAAAAAAACAAGACCCAACCATATGTTTTTTACAAAAGGCTCACCCTCCAAGCAGAGATATCCACAGGCTGAAGGTAAAAGGATGAGAAAGAATAAATTATGCAAATGTCAGAGTGGAAACAGAGCAAGCAGGAGAGGCTACTCTCATATCTGACATAGTAGATTTCAAGCCAAAATTCATCAGAAAAGACAAAGAAGTTCACATCATACTGGTTAAGGGAATCACTCAACAATAAGATATAATGCTTGTAAATATATATGCCCCAAGTGTCAGTTTACTTATATACATACAACA
This sequence comes from Spermophilus citellus, assembly GCF_964194105.1. Classification (NCBI taxonomy): domain Eukaryota; kingdom Metazoa; phylum Chordata; class Mammalia; order Rodentia; family Sciuridae; genus Spermophilus; species Spermophilus citellus. Next base: position 3,987,794 of record NC_138196.1, read on the forward strand.
AACCCTGCTCAATATTAAAAAAAAAAATCAAATAAAACCCAATACAATAATACTAGGTATTTCCAACACACCTCTCTCACCAAGAGATAGGTCATCCAGATATAAAGTAAAGACTCTTCAGTTCTAAAAAAAATTACTATTGGCAATACAAAAAAATAAATTTCTTTGCATCCTATCAGATTATAATGGAATAAAATAAGAAATCAATAATAAGATAAAAACAGAAAATATTTAACACCTAGAGATTAAACAATACACTTATAAATGAGGAATGGATTGTAAAAGAAATTGGGGAAGAAATCAAAAATTCTTAGAAACTAATGAAAACAGAAATCCAACTTATCAAAATCTCTGGGACAGTATCAAGGAAGTTATAAAAGGAAAATTTATAGTATTTAGTTCCTATGTTAAAAAAAATAGAAATGAATAATTTCTAAATGAATAATTGAATGTTACATCTCTAGGCCATGGAAATGGAAGAACAAAATCAGTAGAAGATAGGAAATAATTAAGATCAAAGACAAAATTAATGAAATTGAGAATTAAAAAAAAAATACAAATGATCAATGCAACAAAGAATTCTTGAAAAGATAAACAAGATTGATAAAACCCTAACAAACTAACCAAAAGAAGACCCAAATCAACAAAATTATAAATGAAAAGAGAAATAATACCCACACATTTGTGAAATATGAAGGATCATCAATAACTTTTGAAAAGTTATACTCCAATAAACAGGAAAACCTAGAGTATGTTGACAAATTTCTAGATCCATGTGGCCCTACCATGAGGATTCTAAGCTGTTCCACCAAACTTTTAAAGAACTAGTGCCAGTCTTCCTCAAATTATTCTATGAAATAAAAAGGGATGGAACACTCCCAAATTCATTCTATAAAGCCAGTATGACCTTGATAGCAAAACCAGACAAAGAAACATCAAGGAAAGAAAACTACAGACCAGTACCCCTAATGAACATAGTCACAAAAATCCTTAATAAAATACTGAAAAACCACATTCAAAACACATGTATAACTATTTAGAACAAATTAAAAAACAAAATAAATAAATAATTAAAAACACTTTCAGAAGATAATATATCATGATCAAGTGGGTTTCATTCCAGGGACACAATGGTGATTCAACATATGCAAATCAATAAATATAAGTCACCATGTAAATAGAATTAAGGACAAAATCATATAATTATCTCAATAGATTAAAAAAAGGCCTTTGACAAAAATCCAGCACCCATTTATGTGAAAAAAACTTGAGAAACTAGTTATAGAAAGAACTTACTTCAACATCACAAAAGGCCGTATGTTGCAAACCCAAAGCCAGCATCATACTGAACAGAGAAAAATTGAAAGCATTTTCTCTAAAATCAGGAATAAGACAATAATGTCCACTCTCACCTCTGCTGCTCAACACAGTCCTTGAAACTCTAGCCAGAGTTATTATTTCCTTATTGAGACCCCTATAGCTCAAGAATAAATAGTTATGGCATCAAATTAAAATACTTCTGCACAATAAAGGAAACAAGAATGTGAAAGAGTGCCTATAAAATAGGAGAAAATCTTTGCAAGTGCTTCTCTGATAGGAGATTTATATACATAGAACTCAAAAAACTTACACTAATAACCCAATTAATAAATGGGCAAAAGAACTAAACAGACATTTCTCAAAAGAAGAAATATAAATGGACAATGAATAGATGAAAAAGTGTTCAATATCCTTAGCAATCAGGGAAATGCAAATCAAAACCACATAGAGATTTCTTCTCACTCCAATTAGAATAGCAATCATCAATAATATAAATAGTAATAAATGTGGCAAGGATATAGGAGAAAAAGGTATACTCACACATTGTTGATGGGACTGCAAATTAGTACAACCTCTTTGGAAAGTGGTATAGACATTCCTCCAAAAGACTCTCTACATTGCCCAGATATCCCACTCCTTGGTATTTATCCAAAAGAACTAAAATCATCATACTATAGTGATACAGCCACATAAATATTTATAACAGCACAATTAAAGTTAAAGAACTTGAATAATAATAGTCAAGTTATGGAGCCAGCCTAGGTGCCTGTCAACAGATGAATGAATCAATAAAATGTGGCATACATACACTATAGAGTTTTACTCAGCCATAAAGAATGAAATTATGATATTTGCTAATAAATGGATGGAAATGGAGATCATCATGATAAGTGAAATAAGCCAGACTCAGAGAGTCAAGAGTCAAATGTTTTTTTTTTTTTTTTCCTATGCAGAAGCTAGAGCAAAATAAGGAAGAAAATAGAGGGAAGATCATCAGCATAGAGGGGGGATTGGAAAAGGTAGGGACTATGGAATGAAATTGACCAAATGATGTATGCACATATATGAATATACAATAGTGAATTTCATCTTTATGCATATCTATAAATCATCAATTAAAAAATAAACAGAAGGAACTTCAGTAGTGTAGAGGAAGGGGAACAGGGGAGAGATGAGGGGAGGGAAAGAGGAAGTACTGGGGACTGAAATGGAGCAAATTATATTCCATGCACATATGATTAAGTTGAAATAAATCCCATATTATGTATAACTATAATACGCTAATGTTTTTACAAAAGTAATTATATAGGGCAAGAAGAAAATCTACAAACCTATGAGTTATAGTTATTGTTACCTTATAAATAAATTCCCATGGAAAATTATGAAAAAAAAATTTAAAGTATTTATTGGCTCAGCCTCCTACTTTAAAACTTCATATCCTCTGGGGTGCCTTTCTCTCACCTAATACTGTTTTATTCTTTATAACAACTCTTCACTATCTTATGGATTTATTTAGGTGCCGTCTACCTTCCCCACAAGAACATTAAACTCTATTTTATTCAGTTGGTGTACTCCTACCGCCATGCCTAGAAGAGTGTCTAGGACAAAATAAGGTCTTCAAAAATATTTGCTGAATTAAGAAACGGAGAATTATCTACAAGAGAAGAGTAGAGCAGGTCATATCATTATACCTGTGTTAGAGACAAGAAAACTAACCTACAAACGATTTGAGTGGTATTCCAAAGTCCTAATTAGTGGCATAAAAAAGAGATTGGCTCTGGCTTTCTAAAGTTTGTTTTGTTTTTTTCCCACTGTATCATATATTCTTTCTACACAAATTTGGTACAAGTTCCAATCAGAATACCAAGTTCTAGAGAAATTTAGAGCTCACAAACCAGTAAGCAAGCACCTTTTGGTCAGCACCAAAACTCAACAAGTGAAAACAGCTGACCATAATTTCTCCTGTCTTTTCTACAATTCCAGCCAAGAATCCTCTTCTAATTCAAAGACACTGCTCAGAACAAGCTTACACACAGAACTCCCTCAGCTTCCACCCCAGCAACTATTGGACCAGGAACATATTCAGCTTAATGAGGAGCCCCTTAAGATTTATATTTTAGTCAGCTTTTTTGATAGTGTGACTGAAACACCCAACCAGAACAACTGTAGAGAAGCAAAGGTTTATTTGCGGGCTCACAGTTTCAGAGATCTTAGTTCATAGAAAGCCAGCTCCATCTCTCGGGGCTCGGTGAGGCAGAACACCATGGCGGAAGAGTATCATGTGATGATCAGAAAACAGAGAGAGAGAGAGACTCCACTCTCCAGATACAAAATATATACTCCATAGCCATGCCCCCAAAAACCCACTTACTCCAGCCACACCCCACCTGCCTCCATTTCCCACTCAATTAATCCCATCAGGAATTAATTCACTGATTAGGTTAAGGCTCTCATAACCCAATCATTTCCCCTCCAAACCTTCTTGCATTATCTCACACTTGAGCTTTTGGGGAACACCTCACATTCAAACCATAACAACTTAGAAAGCCTAGATGAAATTACTGATCTCCTCCCCCATCACAAAGGCATCCAATCCTCATGAATGCCACAAAAGTCATCCCAGAAACCCATTAAGAAATAATCTTGAAACAAGAGAACCCAATCTAAATGCCTGACCTAAATTTGAATCTCTCTTTTTATCCAGAGATTAACTGACCACTGTTATTATATACTATATCCCTCAGTTTTTTTCTTATAACTTTAGTATTTTATTTTAAATACTGGTGCTGGATCCAGGATTGGGATAAATTGTGAAGTTGGTAAATATCCATTTTTTCTGACCTTCTTTACCCTTTTCTGTACTGGCTAAAATATCCAGAAATCAGAATTGAGTACTTCCCTCCAGCTTGATTTCCAAGATACTATTACATGCATTAGACCAACATCCCCTCAAATTTGTTCCCCTGGAGACTAACTGTGTAGAGATGGTCTGCTGTGGTTAGTTTCATGCTCTGATAATTTGGGGAAACCCTGCATCTGATACACAAACCTCATGGATTTCAGTCACATAAATTTATATTGAAGGTTTGAGAAACACATGGTTATTTGACAGTCAAAATTCCCAGAATTATTTGACCAACATATCTCATTTCTTTTTCTCTTAACGCCTATTAACTTCCAACTGAATTAGTGTTCCTTGAAGGATATTTTTTAAAAAAAAATTCTCTAAGTCTCTATAAATCCCAGCTCCACACTCTCCCAATCACCATCAAAGCCAAATAATATTAACAATGACAACCACCACCAATTTACAACACAAAGTAATTTACACCTCTGCTTCAACATTGTATTTTTTGTCTTTGGAGCTGCTGCAGTTATGAACTGCTTCTGGTACTGCAACTGCCCTTGAAGGCTCTGCCTTCTTCTGACCTCCTCCCTATTCATTCAGCTCCTTGGGCCAGCTCCTGCAGTACTTTGTCTCTTAAGAGTCATGTAATGGCTCTGACCTGAATAGACCCAGCTATGTGAATTCTTTAATTCTCCTCTCCACATTGCAACCTTTCTCCCAGACATTCTGTTCAGGTTCTAAATGTTCCCTGCCATTTAAACAATTGCCTCCTGAACTACAATTAATTTGATGATGGAAGGAGTCAGGGTGGCCAAGAGACCAGGAAAGCAATCACTTGTGGCTCTCCCGTCAATTCCAATTACCTCTGCTAATGAAAGAGAGAAATGCTCGGAGAATCCAATGTTGCCTCGGCTGACACCTCCAGAACTTCATCAGGAAAATGGTGGACCTTCTCTCAATGTCCCTTGAAGTCCAAGTGCCATCCTGGAATCTAAGTGACCCTGCAGAGCTTCATCCATTCAATCAACCACTTGGGTCAACTGACCTCAAGGAAAATGTCAAAAGAGGATTGATAACTTTGCTTCAGCATCATGTTAAATGCCAACTGATCAACTCTTATAGGAAGTTTCTCGGTAGTTCTAGACATAGGTAAATCCTCTTTAGAATTTTAAAATGGAACTGGGAAAGGGCTGTCACACTGAGCAAACTTCATCTTTGGAAAAAAGAGTGCCAGTTCCTTGCCCTACACTCCATGTTTTCTGGGAGATATCAAATTGGACAACATGAACACAAGCCTCCAAATTTTAGATCCTAGAAATAAGTACAGCTATAAGGGCATGACAGAAAAAAGCCACAAGACTCCTAGGAACAGTTTTGTTGCTGGTTCCATTTTCAGTCATTTTTCAGAGCCAATGTGCATTCTCAACCCTTTTAAGCGTTTGTCACTAGGCTACCTTTGGAATGGCTGTCACATTTTATGATGGTTTAGAAAATGCTGTCCTTCTTCACACTCTTCAGAGGATACCCTCTGGCTGAAGTTAACAACACAGGTTTGAAGCTAGTTAGACATGGGGTATAGTCAGTTTACAGTGCTTAGTGGCTTTCAGAGAGTCCTCATGTGTGTGCTGTTATACAAAAAAAGAAACTGGATAATTTATTTTAAAAATACACTTATTTCTTATAGTCCAGAGGCAGGGAAGTCCAATATCAAAGTGCCATCATGAGGTGAGGGTCTTTTTGCTACCTTATCCCATGACAGAAAGCCAGTAAGCATGTGGGAGAGAGAGCTTACTTTTATAACAAAGTCATTGTCAATAATAACTGACCCACTGCTAAGAAAACCAACTCACTAGAAAACTAACCCACTCCCATGATAATAGCATAGTGAAGAAAGCAGGAATGGTCAATTAAAATAATTAACAATCATGCAACAGTGGTTTTGCATGTATAATCAAAAAGACAGACTAGTTTACAGAATTTGCAGATCTACACAAATGGTTAGCAAATGAGAAAAATCATGAAAGAGAACCATTACAAAACATGGCTCTGTCCTTACTGAGCCTAGCCCTCTGAAACAGAGGAAGCAAAATAGTAAGACAACTAAAGAATTTTTGGGGCATAAATTTCTTCGAACTTGTTATCTTATTATGTGTAATGCTGGCCCCAAAATTTAAAAAAAAGCATTCAATATTTTAATTGGCCAATGATATTCACTCTCTCATAATAAAAATGAATAGAAATAATCTTGATCACTTTCATTTTTATCTAAAGTTCAATGAAATTTTCCACCAATCAGTTCTATCCTTAGCTTGCACTGAAAATGCTGCTATTGAAGATGATTCTTGTGTACAGAAATTTTTTCATGCATCCTTCCCTAGCCACCAAAGCTAAATAAATTAGTGAGTAACCCAGGCCTCTGAAGTTCATTTCATGTCCTTGACACTGGCTGTGCTTTTGGGGGGCTTCCTTCAGTTCTTCTTGCCTGCCTCCAGACTCCTTCATCCAGAACCAGAAAGATAAAGGGGAAGAAATCCAGGAAATAGATGCACTTTAAACTGCAATCTCAACCCATTTGAAACTGATTAAAGGGAGAGTAAGCAGCTGTGTTTGGTTATTACTGGGGCTTACTCAAACCATTAATGAAGATTTTGTTAGCATTTTAAATGTTATGGTATATGACCTTTTAACTTAGGTAAAAACAATATTGCAATAATATATTTGAGAAGTAGCAATTCAAGCTTTCTCCTGCCTGACCAGCAAAATGAATGCTTTTTTTCTTCCTCACCAGAGCAAACACATATACTGATATTGATCTGCTGTCAAAGGTGATTCCTGCAGACAAAATTAGTCTGCAAATCATCTTGCCTCTAACTAGATGCCTTTGAGTACAAACATGAGGATGATTCATCTTTTCCAAACAGAATGTAACTGGCAAAAATGTTGTATTGCTTTAATTTCACCTCTGGATCTGGGGGGGGGGAGTCAGCTCCGCTATTACTGAATAAACTCCTTATTCTTCAACATTGAGTCTGACTTGAGCAGGAGAGCACATCGACAGTCAGCTTGTTTTAGGAACAGCTGGTTGACTCATTGATTACAGTCAGCAGATTTTCTAGCTGTGCCAGGGCCTGCCTATGATTGCATCCTGGGAAGTAAAGATATTCCTTCAGCAGGTGGGACTTCTAAAATCAGCAGTGGCTCAGGAAACTCAAACGTTCAAGTCCCTAGGTGGCCAAAACTCATCATGTGGCACAAATCAGTCTCTTCTCTGTGTTTGAAGGGAAACCTAATTATTCTTCATTGTTGTCAGCATCATCAATGCTCTGACCATCACTCAAAGGATTAATCAAACTCCCACCTGCATTGGGTACAGTACAAATTCAAGGGAAGAAATTGCTCCCACTCCAAGTCTCCCAGTAGACTTCTTTCTGAGTCTAGATACCACCATGTATTGCAATGAATGGAGAAGGTGTATGCAAGCTTGCATCTCTATAGTTAGTCCACTGTCCTTGCATCAGAGATATTAGGACTAATCTTGGTGCACTAATCTGCACAGTAATGCACAATTCAAAGGAAGACTCCAAATATTCTTGCAATGGAACAACCCAAAATTCACCATCCAACAAAAAGCATCAAAGTGATTTATAGAAAGATACTTTAGAACATATTGATAATTACATGTGTTATGATTAGAATATGAGATGTCCCTCCGAATCTCATGATTTCCACAATCTTCCAGGCTCACAAACTGAGCTACTTTCCTCTGCCATGCCCTTCCACCATAATATTTTTCCTTACCTGGGGCCCAGAGATATGGGGTTGGGTGACCATGGACTAAACCTCTGAAACCATGAGACCAAAATAAATGTTTCATCCTCTAAGTTGATCTTTTGGGGTATTTTAGTGAAAGTGACAAAAAGCTGACAAATAAGACATGAAGCAAATCCTCATCATTATCATTAATGAAAAAAAATGATGAAGTAGTTAGTCCAAAGCAGAACTTAATCAACATTATCAATATTTTACTTAGTCCCTGTGTGGTGGTGCAGGCCTGTAATCCCAGCAGCTGGGGAGGCTGAGACAGGAGGACTGAGCATTCAAAACCAGCCTCAGCAATGACAAGGTACTAAGCAACCCAGTGAGACCCTGTCTCTAAATAAAATACAAAAAAGGGCTGAGGATGTGGCTCAGTAGTTGAGTGCAGTCCCCAATACCCACCCCTCCAAAAAAACCCAAATATTTGCCTTAGGAATGTTATATGATTTTGTATACCTAGTGTGAATATGCCCAGGTTGAAAATTAGTTTGCCTTTCCCCAGCATATGGAGCCAGAGCATATGAGAATAAAATTCAGCATGTTCTCAGTGGCAAGGGATAGTCAGTGAGGAATGGAAATAAGCACTTCAACTGAACCATAATGTGAACTAGCTAAGTGTGTAGGAGTGCATGAGTGTGTGCATGAAGGTTTGGTGTGTGGTTTTCGTGTCTGTGTGTATACCTGCTGGAGGGCTTAACCTTCCAACATCAACTGTGAGAAGCTTGTGGGTGTGGAGGAACCACTCCCAGGACAGTTTCAGAGAATAGCATCTGCTTTATTGCGCAGCAAGAACAGCTTTTATAGCAGGTATGTACTGATTTACATATAACAGTCATAACAGGCCAGGGGTAATACACACATATCATCTTACAGAAGTCAAGACACCAGGAGTTCAGAAACTGCCACATACCCTGACCCCACACCAACAGGAGGAAATTGTGCTTTCCAGTGTTCTGACAGCACTTTGTCCCCAAAACACAGTGTTATAGGTTAGGACTTTCCTGTTGCACAATGAGCAAGATAAGCATTCCTCCATGTGGGTTCAAAGTTAGGCCCTGCAGCATATACCTATGTATATTTATGCAGATTTCATTGTATTTGTCTTTAGGACAAAGCTGTGGTACAACTCTGTTAGAAAATCATCTTTAAAAATAGCCCTTTACATGGAGTTCATTCAATTAGTTTCATTTATTAATATTTATATTTCACTTACTATTTTGTTTAAACCTGAGGACAACAAACTATGGCCCATAAATCAAATCTAAGTTGCTATCTATTTTGGCTAATAAAGCTTTATTAGAACATAGCCATGCCCATTTATTTATTAAGCAGTCTGTGACTGCTTTGACACTGAAATTGTTGTGAAAAAAACCCTATGGAACACAAAGCTAAAAACATTTGTTAACAGAAAAAGTTTGCCAACCCCAACTCCAAGTATTTTACAATTACTAACTCATTCAGTGCTTATCGCAATCCTAGAAGATAGATATTAGTATTGGAAGATATCATCTGTTCATACTGAGCAAATAATTTTTTTATACTGAGGATTGAACCCAGGGGCACTCTACCACTGAGCTACATCCCCATCCCTTCTTGTTTTTTTTTTTTTTAATTTTGAGACAGGGTCTTGCTAAATTGCTGAGGGTGGCCTCAAATTTACAATCCTCTTAGCCTCTCAGGTAGCTGGGATTACAGGAGTGTGCCGCTATGCCTAGCTAAATAAAAACATTTCGGTGAGGGTTTCACTGGTGTTATAAAAGCATAAAGTTCAAAAAAAAATTCACAACATCCTAGGGTTTCTGTATCCAAATCACTCTCTGGACAATAAACTCAGGAAAGAACAGAAAAAGAAAAAGAAGAAAAAAACAAAAGAAAATTATATCAGAAAACAGGACTAAATCACAAGTTACTCAATAAAGGATAGTCTTTTTTTTTTTCTAGAGAGTCTTGAATGAACTCCTCATAAAAAGCATTAAATAAAAGTATAAAATAAACAAGAAATCGAAAATAGGAAACACAAGAAATATAAAGGGCCAGAGAGAAAATCATTTGAAAAGAAAGACAAAGTTGAACTTTCATTTTATGGACTCCCTACAAAAGAATTTCTTTTTTTTTTAGAGAGAGAGAGAGAGAGAGAATTTTTAAAAATATTTATATTTTTTTAGTTTTTGGCGGACACAACATCTTTGTTGGTATGTGGTGCTGAGGATCGAACCCAGGCCACAGGCATGCCAGGCGAGCGCGCTACCGCTTGAGCCACATCCCCAGCCCCTACAAAAGAAATTTTTAAAAGAAAAAAACTAACTGGCATGAGATTGTATCTCTTTGCAGTTTGGATTTGCATTTCCCTTAAGGTTACTGATATTGAACATATCTCACATATCTATTGGCCACTTGTATTTCTTTTGAAATATATTCATATTATTATATTATTTGCCTATTTTTAATTGGATTACTTGTGGCTTTTTTGTTATCAAGGTTTTTTGTTTGTTTTTATGCATTCTGTATAACTATTTAAAATAGCAACAAGATGGAATCAGTCTGGGTGCCTATCAAAGGGTAGTTGAATAAAGAAAATGTAATACGTACACATTGGAATATTATTTCACCACAAAGAATGAAATCTTGCCATTTGCAGCCAAATGGATGGAGCTAAAGGACATATGTTAAATAAGCCAGACAGAAAGACAAGAACTGCATGTTCTTGCTTATGTGTAAAACCTAGAATGTCTATTTGAAAGTAGAATAGTGATGACTATACGTTTGGAAGGGTGTGGGGATAAAGGGAGGATGGGCTTCATCAGTGCACTCTGTAAGCATGTGTGGAAATATCACACTGAACCTCACTGATATCTACAACTAATGCATTTTAATAAAAAATAAAAAGGGAACAAACGTATTTAAGAAAATAATGCAATAGGTATTCCCATGAATAAAATAAATCCCACGAATCTATAAATTAAAAGGGCCTGTTAGTAGACACATGGGAAAATCAACCCAGAATTATCAAACCAGAATACATCATGACAGGAATATGCGACAGAGGGGGCTCCGTTTACCTCAGGAAAGTCAGAAAGCAAAAGAGAGAGGAAGGAGGTGGGGTCCCAATAGCCATCCCTTTCAAAGGCACAACCCCAGTGACCTAACTCCTCCCAGTAGGCTCTGTCTCTTAAAGGCTCCACCACCTCCCAATAGCACCACAGGCTGAGGACCAAGGAAGACACCTAAACCGTAGCAGTAAAGAAGGAGAAAATAGAAAGTAGAATAACATCATTAACTGCACAGGCTGAGGGAATCAGATGACACCATTCAAAGAGAAGAAGTTCAAACTTAAGAGAGAAGTTCAAACTTAAGTAAAAATAAAGGAAATTGCAAGGCACAGTGGCCTACGCCTGAAATCCCCAGCAGCTCAAGAGGCTGAGGCAGCAGGATCCAGAGTTCAAATGCAGCCTCAGCAAAAGTGAGGTGCTAAGCAACTCAGTGAGACGCGGTCTCTAAATAAAAACACAAAATAGGGCTGGGGATGATGCTCAGTAGTAGAGTACCCCTGAGTTCAATCCCTGGTACCAAAATAAATAAACAAATAAATAAATAAAAGGGGATTTGAGAGCACTAATAAATGTATTAACCCAAAGGAAATCATTTAGAATTAAAGTTAAAATTTTTCTCAAATACCAAAATGAAAATTTTTAAAAATCAAAAACATTAAAGCAAGTAAAAAGGAAAAAATAGTAAATTTGGAAGGGTGTATATAGTTAACATAAAGGAATATGTTTGAGATCAAATATTACAGTCACATGGATAAATGTGAACAGACTAAAATTATCTACTAATGGAAAAGATTCTCAAGTTGAAGTATAGTGGAAAACCTAAGTCTACAGTACATATGAGCTAGACTTACAATGAGTAATTCAAAAAGATTAAAAGGGTGACCAAAAATGAAGCAGGTAAAACAAACCAACAACAACAAAGAGGTCGCAAACCAAAAAGCATTTAATGAGACAAAGAAGGACATTTCAACATTATTTGAAAGTACATTGAAGATACAAGTCATGAATATCTAGACAGCAAATAACCCAGCAACCACCTATATAAAATATAAGTAATCAACAATACAAGGAGAAATACAAAGAAACACACCAACAATAGGACACTGTCACACACTACTCTCAATACAGGTCAAGTAGGCAAAAAATTGACGTTCTAAAATATCTGAACAGCAAAGGGGTGGACCTTTTGGACATGCATCAAACACTCTACCCCGATAAAAGAAAATACACCTTCTTCTCAAGTGAACAAGGAATCAAAATTGAACATATGCTTTGGTTCCAAGAAAACATCAGTGGGCTTCATTCAGTAGAAATATTATAAGCAGCACACTTCAATAACAATGCAAAAAAAAAGCTAGACAATAAAAATAAGGGGGTTAAAAAAGGTCTCTAACTCTTGGGGGAGAGAAATGTAAATAGAAATTACAGACGTTCTGAAAATATTATGATAATAAAAATAAAAGAGCACTAATAAATGTATCAATCCGTGGAATGCATTAATGTAATAAGAGGAAATTCATAAATGCATAGCTCTGAACGTCTGGATCAATTTAAAAAAAATGATAGTACAAAAATAAAACTATGAAAAGAACATGCAAACAAAACAGAAAATAAATTTAAGAGCAAAGATTAATGAGGTAGAGAAATTTTTAAAAAGATGCATTATAAACAACTAGATGAAAATTTGAATGAAAGAGGTAAATCCTTTGAAAAATCCAACTTATATATGTATATAAAAGTATACACACATACAAAAAAATTTGACTGGTCATGTATTTTTTTAATTTTATTTTTTTAACTGCATCTAGTTTAAAATCTTTCCATAAAATGATCTCCAGGCCCAAAAGTCTTCACCAGTGAATTTATTCAAATATTTTAGAAAGAGCTAACAAATGAGAAGAGAAAAAATTTCCTCAAGCTCTCAAGTCTTTTTGTTGGAAAATCTGTTGGCCAGTCTGACTTAACCACTTCAGGTAACCAGAACTAGGGCACTCTCTCCCAGGGCTCTCTGCACTAGCAATGGGAGCCTGCTATTTTCACCCTCAGTCCCAAAGCAGGAGACAGCTGCCACTTTGCTGAACAGTATGGTAGAAACAAGAGCCAGCAACTTCCTTGCTGTGGCCAAATATTACTGGAAGATTGCAGTGTCCAGGAGCCTAGCAGGAAGCCAGACTGAGCATGCCCAGGTTGCCCTCCTGCAGGCAGCACAGGAGGAAAACACAGATAAGGAAACAAAAGAAGGGGAAGGACAAAGCAGATACTTCCAAAGGACAATGGGGTCCTTTATTTGACCACAAAACATGAGAGATATCACTGTCTTCCCAGTTCATGACCACACCCCACTCAGGACTTCTTATATACCTGAGAACCCAAGGGGCACATACTCTATAGCATACTCTATATTTTTTTACCCCCTTCAACTCTAAATCAGAGCCATTCTCCCAGAACACAAAACAAATGATGAGGAGAGAATCCCTCTGCCTGCCCAGGAAATGCATCCAAATAGAATATGAAATTGCTGACCTCTCAGAGCCTTGTGTCTCAGAATAAAATGCTCATCTCTGACAAAGACTCACTAATGTTACACCTGCAATATTCCAGTTGCCCTCACCACCTTCTCCTCCTCATCTCTGTCCACCCTCTCCAACCCCCATCAAGCAGACACATTCTGACAGCACCGACTACTTTCTATACTCACAGAGAGTATCAACAGGCTTTCTGACTCCTGGTTGGGTCCAGCCAGTGGGAAACAGGAGCATGAATGGGATTGCAGAGACCTCCCAGCTGCAAGTCCTGGAATGAAAGTGTCCTGCTCCAATCAGGCAGTTCCCACCACCTAATTCTGTCCCTGGGTTCCAGTAAGAACCCCTCCCCACCCCAGCAGTCCTCCATAGACAGCCTTCCACACTCCATTACTTCACCTGTTGCACTGCAACCCATCCCCTACCCCCGTGGCTTTTCTCTATTTTGCCCTATTGTTTGAAAAGTTATTTTATTAAGCTTCCTTCAAAAGCCTACCATCCCTTCACATGCTGCTGTTGTTTCTGACTCTAGAGATGAAGAAAATAATCTGAGGAAAAGAACAGAAGCAACCTGAGGACAGGGCCCTGTCCATGTGCTAGTTCACAACAATGAGGACCTGTCTCTAAATGTCACTCCAGGATATTTCAAATTTGAACATAGGAAATAATACTGGTGTTCATCTTTCTTGGACCTAGGAAACTGAAACAGAAAGTCTATTTTATTTCAATGAAATATCTGCACAATAAATGTTTGCATTTCAGAAGCATTTTCCCCAAATAACTGGACAATACCTTTCTTCCCTAACAAATATTTGAAAATTGTTATGAAATTTTGTTTGTTTGATTCTTTTTTTCCTTTGTTTTTAGTTTTTTAAGTCGTTAAAATAATCCTTCTCTGCTATGCTACTAAAATCTCAGCTTTTTTTTTTGTAGGCGTAGCCAGGAAGAAAGAAACACTTGCCACCAGTTCGGGTGGCCATTTTGACCTTGACCCAGAGATCTGAGAGGGCTTGGAAGACATGGTCCGACTCCATTTGTATCACTCTCTAACTGAAATCCTGATTTCTGTCCCCTTGTAAATATGCCTGCTTTAACTCCCATGTTCAATGGGCGAAAAAAGAGAAAGTTGTAAAGCAGATGTCTGTTAGTCATTTAATCTAGTCTAATATATGTGTGTATAGTACATAGATAGATAGATAGTCTAATATATTTTGGAGTCAGAGGACCTAGGTTTAAATTCTGGCCTATGCACTTAATAATTATATGATTTAAATGCTCAGATGTTCATATCTGTCATCTGTAAAATAGGCATAAGAAAATGTTCTCACCTGCATGATGTTGTTTATTTATTTATTTATTTTGGTACTGGGGATTTAATCCAAGGATGCTCCCCCCACACCTATTTTTATTTTCATTTTGAGACAGGGTCTCATTAAATAGCCCAGGCTGCCCTCAAACTTGCAATCCTCCTGCCTCGGCCATCCCAGTCAGTGGGATTACAAGTGTGTGCCACTGCACCCAGTTTTCATGGTGTTATTACAAAATGCAAATACTATAACTTACATAAAAGCATATAAAAACCTGATATGCCTGGCAGTCTGTTATAAAAGCAATTTTTGAAGAACTGTGAAATCTAAGTCATTGTATCCAAAGATCAAATATTAATTAAGGGCTTGGCAGTGATTCAGAAGACAGAAACAGCATAGAGTATGCTCTGGAGTTTGCAACATAATTAAGGAGACAAGCTGAATATACTTATAGTAATTATTAAAGAGCATTACCAAGTATGTTTTTAGACTGCTAAGTTGTATCATTAAAAAAAATAAGCCCAAGTTCAAAGAAAAAAACAGAGTAGTATGACTTCATTAATATACTCAGAGATGTCTTCACAGAAGAATTTTGAGTATAATAATTGGAGTTAACCTTTATTGTTTCTTATTATAACTTTAAGCATAATTTAACTTTAAGCTAGAATAAAAACAATAAGTAATTATGATCATGATAGTTGTCTCTTAGATGTTTTATATTTTTCAATAGGCTTTTTCTTTTGTCACATTTCCTTTTACTGTGATAGTTGAGGTGCAATTGTGAAAGTATTCGTTTTCACATTTACTCATCTAAACCGCAAAACAATGACAAATGATAATTATTACTTACCCCATTTTACAGAGGAGGAATTAGGGTTCAGAGAGTTTGAGTGACTTGCTCAGTGTGCACAGTTATGCAGTGGAAGAGCAAAAATTCAAAGCTGAGCAGACTCACTTCTTGCTTTGAAACCCACTGCTCCCCTGCATCCATTGAGTGTGCCTGGAGCTGATACTGCAAAAATATTCTTAATACTTCCTGGCACAATGTACCCTCAGACCACTTCCTTCCTGGCTCCCTCTTATGCAGTAACTAAATGAGAATTCGAAGAGGTTCTACTTCCAGGTCTATGAGTAACTCACTATGTAACCTTAGGAAATTGAATATCTGCTGCTACAGTTTCATTCTGGATAAATTTTAAATACTGACACTTTCCCAAATGCACCTGCACTATCACAATAAAAGGAAATGTGACAAAAGAAAAAGCCTATTGAAAAAATTTTAAAAATCTAAAAGAGCAAATTGTCATGATCATTATTACTTATTGTTTTTATTATTGTTCTAGCCAAACCCATGACCAGAAGGTACAGTTCTATTCGCAATCTGTAACGACCCAGGGAAAGCTGGGAGATGCATGTAGCTGGATCAGCATAGCCTGACAGTCCCCAAAGGACTGCTATTGTGCACGTCCTACAGGAGAAGGGAAAGCAGATGAGCAGACCTGGATTATACAGCGATGCATGGATGCAGAAGAAGAGAAATTACTTTGGGAACCAATTTCTGTTTTCTGCTTCTGTCATTTTATACAGGACTACTGAATGTTTCATTTTCCAATTTCTCTGAATATAGATGCCTTTGATACAGGAAAGACACAGGGCTCCTAAATAAAAGATGAAATAGGAAAATGGACAAAGAGTAGTGAGATGTTTGCTTCTTTTAAATACACACTTCTACCTTAGCAGCATAGAGAGCATTGAGAATTTTTTTTTAAAGCACCTGCACTGATTCAGATAACACAATCTGCCTGAGGACACGTAAGCAAACTCAGATGCACTCAGATACACCAGTTCACTGTTAAGGGACAGAAATCAACCAGATGAATCTGCCCCTGCCAAATTGGCAATCTGATAATGTCAATGACTGAGAGGAGCTAAGATTGGACCTTGGATCAAGTGTGGGAGCCTTAAAATACATAAACTGGAAGTAATAAGATGGGAAGAATCTGTTTTGTATTTAATAACCTGAAAAAGCAAAGGGGAAAGAATTAATATTCCCTGTGCTTGCCATTCCAGTGATTTAAAAGGAATTTTTACTTGGTTAAGGAGAATGCAGGAACAGAAGCATAGATGTGACAGAAACATTGACAACTATTTATTCATTCATTGCCTCACTCATTCGGAAATCACTCAGTGATTGTCAAAAAAAAAAAAACAGCTATATGTCATATGTTCAAACACAGGACTAGGTAGTATGAATAAAAAATGAATGCAGTAAGCCAGGCATAGTGGTACAGGCCTGCAATCCCTGCTACCAGGGAGGCTGAAGCAGGAGGAGCCAAGTTCAAGGTCAGCATGGGCAATTTAGCAAGACCCAGTCAAATTTTTTTAAAAAACTAAAAATTAGAAAAGGGGCTAGGAATGTAGCTCAGTGTTCAATCCCTAGTAAACACACACACACACACACACACACACACACACACACACAGAATGAAGCCTAATTTTTCATGAAAATAACTCATAATGTAGCATCAGAAATAGAAATAAGTAGAAAAACCTAATGTGATGGGCTTGTGTTTAATGATGAGATGGGCACAAGTTCCCAGGGAACCCCTAAGTGTGTGGAGAAGGATGCTTCCTGGAGAAATGGCCCGAGTTGCGTGTTGCAGTGTCAGTAGGAGTCAGCCAGGTAGAGGTGGGGAGACTTTCCACCAAGGGGGCCTAATTGAGTGAACAACTGAGAATCAGCTGGGGAATGGTTTGTGCTGGCAACTTCAGAAGGTTCCTCATTACTACCATGTAAAATGCAAGGCAGGAAACGGGGGAGAAGAAGCTGGCTTTCTCTGGAGTAGGAGCATGTGTTTTGTCCCATTGGCTAGGGGTTCTCCAGGGTTAGCATGCTTCAGAATTACCTGAAGGGTTTTGAAAACTTGGCTTGTCCCCAGAGTTTCTGATTCAGTAAGTCTGTGTGGGGTCTGAGAATTTGCATTTCTAGCAAGTTCTCACATGATACAGTTACTGCTGGTCCTGAGACCACACCAGGCTAGTGGAGGGCAAGACAAGGATAAAGTCAGCTGTGCTCCTAGAGACCCTGGGTCTCTTGGGCAGGCTGAATTGAGGAGGCACAGACTGAAGACAAGGAGGCCAGTTAGGAGGCTGTGGCAGAGGCCCAGATGGAAAAGGACATAGATATCAGTTAGCAATTCCATATTTATTACCCACAGAACATCATAATGGGCAAATCAATGAATCATGTTTGTAATGTTTAACTATTTCAAAAGAACATTGAAGCAAGCAACAGGAAGAGAATATATTTAGGAGAAAAGAAGTAGAGCTGGAGCTGATTAGAACTCTCTGATTAAAAATAAGGCTCTATTCTCTGATTAATACCAAAGAATAGAGATCAGTTCCATCCCTTGGATTTCTCTGTTTGATGAGATAGTAAGTGGAAATCCCCCTTAAGAAAGGAGAAAAATTCATACCCTGAAAGAAGAATAATATAATTAGGGTTTAGGAATTAGAAGTGAAGGTGAATAAGCTAAAAAAGAAAAAAAAAAATCTCCCAGACTGACATACCAGTAAATCCCACCTCTGCAAACCCACCCCGACATCACCCCACATTTTCTAATTGCCTTGTCCAAAGTTGAGTTCATTAGATTTCCTTCCCAGAAATCTGAAGATGAATGAGAGAGGCGTGGAACTGAAACATATTGGAGGAAATTCATGAGAGCAAAAGTCTCTAGACTCCAAAGGAGGCTGGATGAACCTCTCCCCTGGGCCACTCAATGTGGCCTGAACTCTAGGAGTGTCCCCAGTTTTACCTGAGTGCTGCATCACCAATCATCTGTGACAAGAGCCATACATCAATGTTTTTATAAAATGTGATTTTAAAAAACAGATCACTGTAACATCATTCTAATTGTGAGAAGAACATCAGACAAATCTCAATTGAGGGACAATTCTACAAAATACCCAACAAGTACTCCTCAAAGTCATCAAAAAATAAGGAAAGTTTCAGAAATTTTCATAGACAAGAGAAACCTAAGAAGACACAATTAAATGTAATGCATCCAGGATGGGATCCTGGAAAAGAAAAGCCCATTAAGTAAAATAAAGGAAACCCATATAAACTGTGAATTTGGTTAATAAGAATATTTTAGCACTGATTCACTAATTGTAACATATGTACAAGAAATACTAACGTTATTAATAATAATAATAATAATAATGTTAATAATAAGGGAAATTATAGGGTATATTTGTTAGTCAGAATGTAGTCATTGTGACCAAAATACCTGACAAGAACAACTTAGAGAATGAAAAGTTTTAGGGAGCTTACAGTTTCAGAGGTCTTGGTCATAGATGGCCAACTCCATTGCTTTTGGCCAAAGTAAGACAGCACATCATGGCCCAAGGGTAAAGGGAGAAAAACAGCTTACCTGATGGTGGCCAGGAAGTAGTCGGGGGTTCCCACAAGGAAGATGAACCCTTCCAGGGCACACCTCCAGTGACCCACCTCTTTCATCCATACCTCACCTGCCTACAGTTACCAGCCAGTCAGTCAATTCAAACTAGGAGGGATTGATGTGATTAATGCTCTTATAATCAGTCATTGCACCTCTGAATATCCCTGCATTAAGGTGGTGATACCTTACATCTAAACTATAACAGTGTATGGGAGCTCTCTGTACTAACTCTAGAATTTTTCTGTAACTCTGAAACTCTCCTAAAAATAAAACTTTCCTTATAAAATGAAGTAGGAGAAAGATAAGTTTTTTTAAAAAATATACAAAATAAAATATATGGTATTCAGCAGATATAAAATCACATTTCAATAAATATATAAGTAAATATTAATAAGAAAAGAACATTGAAAATTGTACACCTTTATTAAAAGTGTGTATATGGGCAAATAAATAAAGAATTGCTGATACAATCATAACTTTTGTCATTTTGCAATTGTAACTAAACAAAGAGCTACCTGTGAAAGAATAAGTTCCATCATTAAGCACTTAATGTATACATTGAAGAAGCAGATGGTTCAGTGTTAAAGTTCTTAATAAGACAAATAAGCATACTTTATGCTTGTTAATGTATCTGATCATTTGGATTGGTCACAGAGCTTCACACTAATGATAATGTAAATCTAAATTGTTTTTGTATTTTAATAACACTGACAGTAAAGAAGCCAGTTTTATAGAAGTATGCTGATAGAGGGGTAAGAATGATTTTTAAGGGAATTTTAGTAAAAAGGATATTTACATTTGATCTTTATTCAAAATGAAGTAAATGATGTGGTATTTTATTTTCAAGTTTATTTTTAATCCTTTATCAGTTACCATCTCAAAAACTTTTTCCCATGAAGTTATACTTAAATGATCTCTCAATGAAAGGAATGACTGTCATATCAATGAATTTCTTACATAATTGACTTCTTTTAAGGAAAAGTAAAATGCAAAAATTCTGCCAAAATCTATGAGGTGTTTGGTGATAACTTTTTTCATTTTTGGAATATCACGATCATGACTTATTTGATGATGGTTGTTAAGTTATGGAACATGTCATAACAATCTGTAGAAACCATTCTCCCAAGATTTTAACTATTTTTTTGTCCTTTGATCTTATCAGCCATCGAAAATCATTCTGTACTCCTTCCTGTCAGGGAAATATTAGGATCATTATAATATCAAACATAACAGACAAATAAGTAAGTCCAGCCATCCAATTCACCTCTTTAAAAAGATCAGACCTAACAGTTTTCTTATCTTGAAGAAATATTAAGAGTTTCTTCTATAGATCAAGCATTCTCAACTTTTCTTTTTATAATCATTGTGCTTCTATATGCAATGGAAGTTATTTATAATTCATCTTCCATATTATCACAGAGTAAAGAAAATAATCTAGAATGAACTACCTTACCCTTGAGTTAATCTGCAATTGTTACAATGTCATTTGGCACATCTTCTATTTTGGCTGACTTTTTTTTTCATAGCAAGATTTTTTCAATAACAGAAACAATGTGTTGGTTTTTCTTTTGGCCCCAGGTTTTTGATTTGGGTGACTACTCCAGAAAGTTTTATTTATATTGTAATTGGAACATTAGAGTATATACTTCTGCACAAACTTTAAAACATACTTGTTAGGTTTGTAGTCCTTCACAGTTTCATGTCATTGGGATATAATTATAACTGCCTACAATGAAGCTGGAAAAAAATAAATTTTCAAACCATCATTATGTTCAGATTGCACATATATGAAAACAATAGCAAGTTAATGAAATCTATGCACATGTCAAGTATATAAGGAAACGTACTTTGTCAGGTTTGCTTTCCTTTGAGTTGGTCTTCCATATCAGTAGCAAGTTCAAAAATATATCAAGAGGTCAGCCCCGCCAAGCTTGTGTGGAGCATAGGCACCAGGTCAGCCCCACAGAGCCAGCATGGAGTACAGGCAGGCCCAGGACAGCCCCACCAACACCCACACATCTCACACTGGGTCTGAGCTACATCTTTGAACACATTGCCCAACACCAGCACTTGCCCCCTCCCATGTGTCCTGACACTTCATCATGAAAGCAGCTGCTTCTATCTTTGGTCACTGTCATGGCCATCTTTAGTTGTGGCAACTCCCAGCTTGGAACACCAGCTGGGCATCAGAGGTATTGGAACCCTGTAGGGGCATTAAAAGCCTAAAGCATAAAAAAAAGTAATGCTATGGATTCTCAGTGCTAGAAGGAAAGACACAGGAACAACATGAAAAAAATAGGGGGAAAATGTGCCCAAATAAACCAAGATACTACATTATTAGAATCCATGTATAGCACAAGAGCAGAAATGACAGAGAAGGAGTTTGGGTGTACATAAATAAAATGTTCTGTGAATTAAAGGATGATATAATAAAACAAACACAAGCAGCAAAAGATCATTTCAATAAAGAGCTACATAAGCAAATATAGGAAGCAAAAGAAGGAGATGGAGGTTCTGATTTAAAAAGATAACAGAAATCCTTCAAATGAAAGAAACAATAAACTGAATTAAAAGCTCAATAGAAAGCATCACCAACAGATTAGAAGACTTGAAAGATAGGACCTTAGACAATGAAGACAAAACATATAATCTGAAAAGAATATAGATCACACAGTGAAGATGGTAAGAAACTATGAGCAGAACATTCAAGAAGTATGGGGTAACATAAAAAGACCAAATTTAATAGTTATTGGGATAAAGAAGGCATAGAGTTCCAACCAAAGGAATGAGCTATTTATTCAATAAAATTTTCCAAACATGAAGAATAAATTGGAAAACCAAATACAAGAGGCTTACAGGATGCCAAATGTACAAAATCACAACAGATCCACATCAAGTCACATTATAATGAAAATTCATAGCATAGAGAATAAGGAGAGAATTTTAAAAGCCACGAGAGAAAGGAATCAGATTACATATAGAGGGAAATCAATTAAGATATCTGCAGATTTTTCAACCCAGACCCTGAAAGCTAGAAGATCCTGGAACAACATACACCAAGCTCTGAAAGAAAATGGATGTCAACCAAGGATTTTATATGCAACAAAATGAAGCTTTAGATTTGATGATAAGAAATAAGAATCTTCCACAATAAACAAAAGTTAAAAGAACTTACAGCTAGAAAGCCGGCAGTACTGAATATCCTCAGCAAAATATTCCATGACAAGGAAATGAAAAACAACAATGAAAATCAGCAAAGGGAAGTATTATACTAATCAAAGGAGAAACCAGATCAGTTTAATACCAAAAATAAACAAAAATGGCTGGGAATACAAATCATGTCTCAATAATAACCCTGAATGTTAATGGCCTAAACTCACCAATCAAAAGACATAGACTGGCAGATTAAAGACTCAACACTATTCTGCCTCCAAGAGACTCATCTCATAGGAAAAGACATCCACAGACTGAAGGTGAAAAGTTGGGAAAAAAATACCACTCACATGGACTGTGGAAACAAGCCAGGGTTTCCATCCTCATATCAACTAAAGTAGTCTTCAAGCCAAAGTGAATCAAAAGGGATAAAGATGGACATTACATACTGCTCAAGGGAATCATATATCAACAAGACATAACAATTATAAATATATAGTCCCCAAACAATGGAGCATCTACGGTCATCAAACAAACTCTTTGTCAAGTTCAAGGGTCAAATAGACCACAACACAATAATTCTGGGTGACTTTAACACATCTCTTTTACCACTGGTAGATCTTTCAAACAGAAGCTGAACAAAAAATAAACTATAGAACTTAATAAAACAATCAAAAACTTAGATTTAACTTACACATAGAATTTAGAATATTTCATCCATCAACAAGTGAATACACTTTCTTCTCAGTAGAACATGGATACTTCTCTAAAATAGACCATATAATATGCCACAAAGCAACTCTTAGCAAGCACACAAAAAAATTAGAAATACTACCTGCATTCTATCAGATCATAATGGAATGAAATTAGAAATAAATAACAAAATAAAAAATAAAAGCTACTCCAACAACCGGAGACTAAATAGTAGGCTATTGAGTGAACAATGGGTTGCAAAAGACATCAAAGAAGAGACTAAAAAATTCTTAGAAGTAAATTAGAATACTGATACAACATATAAAAATCTCTTGGACACTATGAAAGAAGTACTAAGAGGAAAATTCATTGCATGGAGGTCATTCCTTAAAAGAAGAAAAAGTCTACAAATAAATGACCTTACACTACATCTCCAAGCCTTAGAAAAAGGAGAACAAATAAACACCAAAAACAAAAGAAGACAGGAAATAATTAAAATTAGAGCTTAAATCAATGAAATTGAAAAAAAAGAAACAATTAAAAAATTGACAAAACAAAAAGTTGGTTCTTTGAAAAAATAAATAAAATTTATAAACTTAGCCATTCTAACAAAGAGAAGGAGAGAGAAAACTCAAATTACTAATATCTGTGATGAAAAAGGAAATATCACAACAGACACTAGAGAAATATAGAAGATAATTAGAAATTATTTTGAAAATTTGTACTCCAATAAAATAGAAAATACAAAAGCATTGACAAATTTCTAGAGTCACATGATTTGCCCAGACTGAACCAGGATGATATACACAATTTTAACATAACAAATTCAAGCAATGAAATAGAAGACATCATCAGAAGCCTACCAACAAAGAAAAGTCCAGGACCAGATGACACACGGCTGAGCTCTATAAGATGTTTAAAGAAGAACTAATACTGATACTCCTCAAATTATCTCATGAAATAGAAAAAGAGGGAAAATTTCCAAACTCATTCTATGAGGCCAATATCACCCTGATTCCAAAACCAGACAAAGACACATCAAAGAAAGAAAACTTCAGACCAATATCTCTAGTGAATATAGAATATAAAATATAAAAATTCTCAATAAAAGTCTGGCACATCAAATACAAAAACAAAGATAGTACACCATGATCAAGAGGTATATTCATCCCAGGTATGCAAGTTTGGTTCAACAAATAGAAATCAATAAATGTAATCCATCACATTAATAGACATAAAGATAAGGATCCCATGATCATCTCAATAGATGCAGAAAAAGCATTTGATAAAATACAGCACCCCTTTATGTTCAAAACAATAGAAAAATGGGGATAACAGGTACTTATCTCAACATTGTAAAAGCTGTCTATGCTAAGCCCCAAGCCAACATCATTTTAAATAGAGAAAAGTTGAAAGCATTCCCTCTAAAAACTGGAACAAGACAGGGATACCCTCTTTCACCACTTCTATTTAAGAATTAAAATCCAGAATCAATAAATGGGATGGATTCAAATTCAAAAGCTTCTTCTCAGCGAAAGAAAAAATTGAAGTGAACAGAGAGCCTACAGAATGGGAGCAAATTTTTACCACACGCACATTAGATAGAGCACTAATCTCTCAGATATATAAAGAATTCAAAAAGCTAAACACCAAAAAATAAATAATCTAATCAATAAATGGGCCAAGGAACTGAAACGACACTTCTCAGAAGATGATATGCAATCAATCAACAAACATATGAAAAAATGTTCAACATCTCTAGCAATTAGAAAAATGCAAATCAAAACTACTCCAAGATTTCATCTCACTCCAGTCAGAATGGCAGCTATTAAGAATACAAACAAAACAAGTGGTGTCAAGGATGTGGGGAAAATGGCCCACTCTTACATTGCTGGTGGGACTGCAAGTTGGTGCAACCAATTTGGAAAGCAGTATGAAGATTCCTTGGCAAACTGGGAATGCAAGCACCATTTGACCCAGCTATCCCTCAGTCTATACCCAAAGGACTTAAAAATAGCATACTACAGGGACACAGCCACATCAATGTTTATAGCAGCATAATTCACAGTAGCTAAATTGTGGATCCAACCTAGATGCTCTTCAGTAGATGAATGCATAAAGAAAATGTGAAATACACACACACACGACACACACAATGTATTATTACTCAGCATTAAAAGAGATTAAAATCATGGCATTTGCAGGTAAATGGATGGAGTTGGAGAATATAATGCTAAGTGAAGTAAGCCAGTCCCCAAAAACCGAACGCCAAATATCTTCTCTGGTATAAGGATGCTGATTCATAATGGGGATGGAATTGGGGGAGCATGGCAGGAATAGATGAAGTTTAGATAGGGCAAAGGGGAGGGAGGAGAAGGGGGAGTACGGGACTAGGAAAGACATTGAAATGAGACAGACATCATTACCCTAAGTACATGTATGAAAACACGAATGGTGAGACTCTACTTTGTGTTTAACCAGAGACATGAAAAATTGTGCTCTATTTGTGTAATGTGAATTGAATTGTGTTCTGCTATCATTTATAACTAATTAGAATAAATGAAATTAAAAATTATATGTATGTATAGTTAAGTATACATACATAATTAAATAATACATAATTATATATAATATAATTATATATGTTATAAAATTATATAATTATGTATATTGTATACAATTATGTATTATATATTTAATATGTATACTTAATTACATATAAAACAATTGTATATAATATACAATAATATAATAATATAATATACATAATTATATTATGTACAATAATATAATTATATTATATACAATTATGTTTTATATATAATTATGTATATATAATGTAAATACATATACATAATTATATATATATATATATATATATATATATATATATATATATATATATATAAATGACACAAGTGATCGTGTCATTTAAAGGTGATACCTCAGCTATTGCTTTGAGGCAAATTGAATATTTCAAAGTTAACATCTTTGAAATAGTTTCAACAGTTATATATGATTTTTAATGTTTAATAAATTCAATTTTATACATGAAATATCAAACATTACTTTCTTTCTTTTTAATTCATAAGATTTTCAAAGAATTCTCTTAGATTTGAACTTATTTTTTTGCGTATGCATTTTGGTAGTTTTACCTAGTACCTCTCTGATAATTGAATCATAAAAAAGTTAATCCATGCCTGGCACCGTGGTACACACCTATAATCCCAGCAACTTGGGAGGCTGAGGCAGGATAATCACAAGATCAAGGCCAAAATCAGCAACTTAGTGAGGCTGTAAGCAACTTAGTGAGACCCTGTTTCATAATAAAACAAATATAAAGGGCTGGGGATGTAGCTCAGTGGTAAAGCACCCCTGGATTCAATCCCCAGTACAATAAAAATAAATAAAGAAAAGAAGCTATTACATGACCAACTAAAGTTTATCCCAGGAATGCAAGGTTGGGTTAATGTTCTAAATGTACAATGAAAATAAACTAAGAAAAATCACATTATCATCCCTCAAGATAGAAAGTATTTGACAACTTCCAACATTAATTTCATTAATTCCTAGTAAATACTTTCAGCAAACTAAGAACAGAGGAGAACTTCTACAACTTGATTAAAGGTCTCTATAAAAACCTACAGCTAACATTGTACTTAATGATCAACTATTGAATGCTTTCCCCCTGTATGAGCTCAGGTGAGTTGCCCCAAAATTTGTAGGTTGAAATCATAACCCACAGCACCTCAGAATGTGACAAATTAATTGTAGATAGGGTCTTAGAGGAGGTAATTAAGGTGAAAAGAGGATACATTAGTGGGCCCTTATCCAATATGACCTGTATCTTTATGACAAGAGGAAATGGACAGGCACAGAGAAAAGACCACAGGAACAAGTGGACACTAGAAGCCAAAGAGGCAGGCCTCAGATGGAAACAAACCTGCCCACTCTTAGATCTTGGACTTCTAGCCTCCAAAACTGTGAAAAAATAAATCTAACACATCCTTAAGTTCAGGAAAAAGATAAATTCACCTTTTCTCATCTTTTCAATTCAACATTGTTCTGGAGGTTATAGCCACTGCAAAAAGGCAAGGAAAATAAATAAAAGTTGTCCAGAATGAGACGGAAAACTAAAAATATCTTTACATTCAGGTAACATTTTCTAGATTGAAAATCTTATGAATAAAAGGTAACAAAATTATTGAACAAATTTACAAAGGTTGGGGCTTACAAAATCAACACTGAAAGCTTTTTCTACATACAAGCACAAAAATGGAAATTGAATTTTTAAAACACTACTTTTTACAGTAGTAGCCTCAAAAAATTAGATAACTAAGGTTATATGCAACAAAAGGTACATAAAATCTGTACACTGCTAATGGTTGAGAGAAATGAACAAAGATCTAAATAAAATGGACAGAGATCATATTAATGAGTCAGAGACTCAATATTTTAAAGATGTCTTTTCCTCTGAAATTAACCTACACAATCAATGCAATCCCCAAACCAAAGACCAACCAAAATTCCCAAAGTTTTTTTTTTTTTGTATAAAATGACAAGTAGATTATTAAACTCAAGTAGAATTGCCAAAACAGCTTTGAAAATAAATAACAAAGTTGAAAGATTAACACAACTTACTCTCAA
The DNA here is from genome assembly GCF_964194105.1 of Spermophilus citellus. Taxonomy (NCBI): domain Eukaryota; kingdom Metazoa; phylum Chordata; class Mammalia; order Rodentia; family Sciuridae; genus Spermophilus; species Spermophilus citellus. The sequence continues at coordinate 4,015,610 of NC_138196.1, forward strand.
AATATACTGTAAAGCTATAGTAGAAATTAGCAAACCGAAACCTGCAGACCAAATTTAGGCTACGTTGTTTGAAGTCCTTAAGCTAAGAATGGTTCTCGTGTTTTACTGGTTGTTTTTTAAAAAATGCTATAGGAAACATATATGCCCCCATGAAACCTAAAATATTTACTATCTGACCCATTACTAAAAAAGTTAACTGACCCCTGAACTATGGTAATCAAGACAGTATGGTATTAGCATACAGATAACAAACAGATCATTAAAGCATAACAGAGAACCCAAAAATAGTCCCATATATGTATGAACAACTAATTTTTTTCAAAGATGCAAAGGCAATTTAATGGACAAATAATATTTTTATCAACAAATGATACTATTACAACTGAATATCCAAGTTCTGAAGAATAAAGTTTATTCTATGCCTCACACAATAATAACTCAGGAGGAATCATAAATCTAAATGTAAAACCTAAAACTATACAAGTTCTAGAAGAAGACATAAGAGACAATCTTTGTGACTATCAGTTTGTCAAAGATCGCAAATATGATGCTAAAAGACAATCTATTTTAAAAAAAAACTTTGATAAATTTACCTAAATAAAAAAAATTTAATAAAGTTACCTAAATCTTAAATTTGTTTTCAAAAGTCACCATTAAGAGATTAAAACACACGGCAAAATCTGGAAAAGAAATTTGAAAAATCATATAAGTAAATTTGACAATCATATAAATCTAATAAAGGATTTCTATCTAGAATATGTAAAAAAACTCTGAAAACTCAATAAAAAGGAAAAACAACCTGGTTTCTTATTTGTTTGTTTGTTTTTCTCTTACTCTGTCAAAGAAAGTGAGGAATAATCGTCCATGGCAAATGGCAGTTGCAGTAAGCAACACTAAGTGCTGGTTTGTGCTCATAAGAGAATGCTGTACATACTGCTCCTCAGGGTTTCTGTGCTCTACTCCTTCAGAGAAACTCTTCAGTATCAAGGTTTTGAAACTATCCCTGAAAATATGGCTTTTCTAACACATTTTAATTAAGCAAAATATTGAGCAGAGACTTCACTAAAGAAGATACAAAGATAGTAAATATGCATATGAAAAGATGCTCAACATTATTAGCTATTAAGCAAACACAAATTAAAACCTCAGGGAGGCATACTGCCTACCTATTAAATGACCAAAATCAAAGACTGCCCATTGAACGTGTTGGCAGAGATCTGAAAGAAATGGAGCATTCAGACTCTGCTGGCAGGAATGTAAAATGACAGAGTACTTCCAAAAACAATTTGGCAATTTCTTAAAAACATATAATTATCATAGGATCAAGCCATTCCACTCCTAGGTATTCCAAAGAGAAATGAAAGCATGCATCCATATAGACACTCAGCCTGAATGCTCATAAGTATTATTCATGAATACAAAATATTGGAAGTGAATCAAATATCTATCATCAGGTTAATGGATGAACAAACTCTGGTATAACCATACAATGGAACAGAAATCAGCAGAGAAAAAAAAATTCACTATCGAAAAGGCAACAACAAATTTGGACAAATCTCAAAATATTTATGTATATGAAAGACACCATGTAAAAGAAAGCACATAGTATATGATTCCATTGATGTGAAATTCTACAAAATGGAAACTAATCTGAGCTAATAGAACTAATAGTGATAGAAAGCACACTAGTGGTTGCTTGGGATGGGGTGGGGATTGACAGGAGAGGGCAAAAAGAAGGGCTGCAAGGAAACTTTTAAGAGTGATGGAAATGTTCATTATCTGGGTTGTGATAATGGGCTCCTTGGTGTGGATATTATGTCAAAATTTATCAAATTGTATGCTTTAAATATGTACATTTAAATTGTACCTCAATAAAGCTGTTTTTAAATATAGAGCCTACAAGTATTAAAATATTGTACCATGCCCTGTAAAATGTGCAATTATTATTATGTGTCAATTAAAAGTAAAACATAAGGCAACCTACTTTGCAATTTTAATTTTCCTTAAAAACAATTTAACTTTTTAAAATTTAATGCAGATCAACAACAGCAACAATGCCACTACCATTTCAATCCTGAGTGTTACAGAAATAATATATCACTGAGACATAAGCATCAAGCAAAGAAAATTCCAAGCTGGCAGGTCACCTGTTACTAAATATAAGCCATTGGGAAGTCCTGGATATTGCACATAATATATTTCACTCTGCTTGCACCCTATTTTGGATATTCTGTGTACATTTGGAGCAAAAGACTCCTCAGAGACTCTTCAGGTCATTAAATCTATTTATCGTAAGCTCCTTTTGCCAGATAACTATTAGCATCCCATAGAACTGATATCCGTGGGATACACTGTAGGAAAAAATTGTATACTGTGGGTGCTAGTGGAGATCAAGGGAGGGTAATAAGAACGGCAAAAAAATGAGGTGTAACTCCCAGCCATAATATTTCAATAATCTGCAACACTCAAAAATCGAATCACTAAGCTTTACCCAAGTAAAGATCTATATATATATATATGCTAGATACACTTCATTTTAATGACATCTGAAGTGTTCTAAAAAGGAGGAGGAAATTAAAAGTGATAGTAAGGTCCAAAGTCAATAGATTGTCTGATTTTGCTTCTGACATGGTTTGTCATTCTGTCCTTGCCAAATTTCTCTACTAACATAGCTTCAGATTAGCCCCCAAGCTTTGCAGATTAAGTTAAAAAATCTGCAAATTTTACATATTTATGGTTCCATGTCTGAGAGGTTCATTATCACCAGGTTAGAAAAAAGAGCATTAATTACAAAAGCTTGAAAATCTATCTTCAATAAAAGGCTTAGTGAGTAAATGTGATTTTATATTTTTTATATACACTTATATGTACACTATGGTGAAAATTTATCCCTGTCTGACTGGGATAGTGCTGTCAAGTGCCAGAAAATGTACACTACCCAGCCAGAGCAGGGAGGCCTTTTCTGACCCTCTCAAGAGTATTATTCATGCCCAGATATCCCAGACCAGTTGCTCCTGAGGGTGGGGGATTGACAGGCCAGACGCCTGATTCTCAACATTCAGAAATGAAACACAAGTCTTCTACCAGTTTTAGAAAAAAAAGAAAACCTGCTTGAAGACTGACTTCTAACCTCCTCTGGCTGACATTGTGGATGCAAGATTCCCATCCAAGTTCTGTTAAATATAATTCGCTCAGCCATGCACACATCTCATTCACACATCTTTGATTCTTCTCTTGATGGTCGATCTTTGGGACAGTCTTGGCTACCCTTCACAGCACCCTAGCCAAGCTACAAACCAAGGCAACAGTTACCACATATCTCAGACCTTTTGTAGAAAGCTGCATTTGCTATCAGACTTGTCTTTGGGCTGCAGTGTGCTGCTATTTGAGGGGTTAAAATAATGGCTCCTGGGTATGAAAACAAGGTCTTTCTTAACTCCCAGAGAAACTTTTTCTTCTATTGTCTTAAAATGTTTTTTTAAAGAGGGAGGGAGGGGGAGAGAGAGAGAGAGAGAGAGAGAGAGAGAGAGAGAGAGAGAGAGAGACTTTTTTAATATTTATTTTTAGTTTTGGGGGACACAACATCTTTGTTGGTATGTGGTGCTGAGGATCGAACCCGGGCCGCACGCATGCCAGGCGAGCACGCTACCGCTTGAGCCACATCCCCAGCCCTTAAAATGTTATGATTAGAGAAATTTGGTATTTTGCAGAAATCTTTGGTTATTATAAAAAAATCTCTATCCTGTAGTCCTCATATGGGTAAAAATTTTCATAATTGCTCCTTGGGATAGGCAGTGCAGATATAATTGTGCTTGTCCAATCCCTGAGGATCATGAGAGTTCCACTGACTCATAGAACTGGAAGATCCTAGGTATATATCTGGCTAATGTCATCGCTGAATCTGGGATTTCAAAATTATATCACTTGGGTGTCCAATATCCATCTTGGAGAAGTCAAGCAACTTGCCCAGTTCAAACAGCTAATAATTAGTATGACCTGAACAGTAATCTCCAAATCCCAAATCTGATGTCTTCTCACATAGTATCTTTTGATATAAAGAGAAGAACCAAGTTTTCCCTGCCCAGGGTTAATTTTCCTCAGGTCTATATTCCCATACTTCTATTATGGTTCCTGTCACATTGTATTACAGCACTTTGTTAATGTATCTATATTCGTCACTCATGAAGGCAGACATTGTCTCATATGCCATCCAGTAAATGTCTTTGAAACTGAATTATCATCAGAAATCATTTATTAATGGTCTGGCTCAAAACATTTTTTTTCTCTAACACTCTCTCTCTCTTCCTCCCTCCCCCCACACCTTCCTGAGAGAAACTTAGAAGGAGCTATGAAGAGACCGTTCCAGTCTAAGTTCTTATCTTTCTGTGCATTACAACCCAAGATAGACAATAAGAAGAGACGGATGGTTAGTGAATGTGCATAGTATAGACATGAAAAAGGGACAGTCAATACAGAGAAAAGAAGGTGAATGAACCTGGACTTTGGACTGCAATAGTTGAGGTTAAAAAAAAAAAACAGTACAAAAAAAATTACATTGGCTCACAGAACTGGAAAACTGAAGAGATATATTTGACTAATGGCACAATTAAATCCAGGGTTTCAAATTAAATCACTTGGATGTCCAATATCAATCTGAAGCCTAACATGTAAAAATCTTGGTTTCTTAATCTTCCTCCAAAACCTGCTCCTCCTGAATTTTCTACATATCAGTAATTGAGATGTAGAAAACAGCTGGACAACAATATCCAGTCACCCTTCTTTAACAACAGAACTCCTGTGGTTATGAGAACACATTTTCTCCAACAGCAAGTGATCGACAGTGATGTGTACCACTTACAGGCCATGCCCTTAAGAAGAAATATGCATGCCTCCCATGGCCCTTCCCCATTTTTTCTCCTCCTCACTGAGAAAGTAAAAACTGATGATCTCGGAGGTAGAAAGCTTTCTATATAAAAGTCACCGTCACATCCCTGGAAGCCCTCTGGGCTCTGATATAAGGGAGACATAAGTTTTTATGTCATATGAACCATTATACTTTAGAGTTTCTTTATTATAGCTACCTGGTCAATACCCTAACTCATATAAAAAATATGATTAGAATGTCTTTCTTGTCATTGAGCATTTGGGGAACAAGGAAAATAATTGAGGGACTATGAAAAAGGAGTAGAAGAAAATTAAGGGCTCTGAGTTCCAGATCTAATTCTGCCTTCGAACCCAGGGTCTTCTAACATCATAAAACCTGAGGGCAGCTATTTATACTGATACGAAATACCCACAGAACATTTGCTAGTATGCTATCATTAATATTTTAAAAATATTTGTAAGTATGCAAGTTTTATGAGCATAGAATATTTCCAGAAAAGAACACCAATGAAATTATTGAGGGGATGCCTCAGTCGATGGGAACTAGAGGACAAGGGAGATAGTGTTGGGAAAAAAATAACTTATTTATGGTGCATTTTGAATGTTAGTCCATATGCAGCTCCTCAAAAAATAATAATATTTAGACTTTTAAAAGTCAACCAATCTAAAATTAATTGTTAGAAATGGCTAAAATCTCAGCTATTAACCCTTTATCCCCTATGAATGGCTTCCACCCTTCTGCAGAGAACATAATCCACAGTGGTGCAATGAGAAAAAAAAAGTATCTCTTCAGGCCATTGTTAACAATGAATGTGAATGCAAAATTCCTCTTGGACGTGCATATCATAGATTCCAAACAGAAAGCAGACACAATCAGCATTTTTCTCCAATGTAATTTTTTGTATATTTGTTTCCAGTGGAAGAAGGAATCAGTAGCTGCCTTGCATCCTTGGAACTTTTGTACCAACCCCCTGTCACCCTCTTCACCAACATATATACACACATATCATTTTGTGAAGGTCATCCCTCAGTGAAGAGGTCACCAAGTCAGGGTAGGGACAGCTGAAGTCTCAGCCCTCGCTGCGCTGATCTGTGCTGTTTGCCAACCCCTCATCAGCATTGAAGTCAATATTTCATCTGGAAGCTGAAATTAAGTCATCACCCCTCTTGCAAGCAACACTACTCCTGAAATAAAAATTTTACAACATTAGGTTGGAGGAGGATCACTTAGCATCTGAAAACACTTCCCCTGTGACCTTGAGCTTTTATGGCTTGAGAGCCAAAATGAAATCTCTGAGTCAAGATTTATGAATAAATAATTAACCATGAAAATAAAAGCAGCACTGAAAAGGAAGTAGGTCCTTTCCATTTGTAGCCAAACTTTCTGTAATGGGAGTCACTCTCCTGTGCACACAGTATTTTCAAGAAACACACACACACACGCACACACACACACATACATGAAGACCTTAAGGTCTGATAACCACAGGAACCATGAAACATTGTATAGATTCTGCACAACCTGCCTGTTCCATGGGCCTTCTTTGGCCTCCAGAATGTGCCCAGTTAACCCAGATTCTGAACAGCAATGACAGCAGTCACTGCCTCCATCCTCCTCAGGATTGGCTTCTTCTTACCCCTTGCCAACTTCCCAAGAATAGCATGAGCATGCTTTCTCAGTGGTCCACCTGCCAGTCACTTGCTCCCCAGATATGAGGTCACAGAGTGAAGCAGTAGAGAGTGAGTCTTCCAGAGTGACTCTTGGCTCATCCCACCCTACTGCAGTATGTGCTCTGTGAGATCAACTCATCCATGAAACAAAAACAATGGCCTTGGGGAATATTCTGCCCTCTATGTAGGCAATACAGGAAAAAAAATCACAAATAAGGAAAGCTCTTTCCTTCTTTTAACTGAAAACTCAACATTCAGAAGAAACTTTCCCCAGTCCAGACTTTTGGCTTTGGCTGTCCCAAGCTGTCTATGAAGAACTGCAAGTGCTTCCCTTCTCCTAAAGTGTGCACCTTCTGCAAAACTGCCCATCCTTTTCCAGCAGAGAAAACTTCCCAGTGCATGAGAGGATCCCTGCTTGGAGCTTCCCAGGGCTGCAATCCATGAGCAAGCATCAGAAGCCCTTGAACTTCTTCCTTCTAATCTGAAATCTAGCTTTTTATGTCTTATCTTCAGAGCTCCTATTGTTTTCCTTTAAACTGCTCTGTCTACCTCCCTGCTGACTCATTGTGTCATGGATCCTCTGAAGAAAGATAACAGATCAAATTATAATGAAGTGCAACACTTTTCAGCCTCCTGGCCTGCACCAGGCTCTTCTTCACAGGGCTGGGTAAAAGGGCACAAGTCTCCAGACTATGAGGAACCCCGTCCCTGAAGATTATAGATGACAGAAACACTCTTCCTGTTAAAGAAAGTCAAATGTTGACTAATTCTTCACCTCACCCAATAGTCCCCTCAGAAATGAAGCCTAAGCCACTCTGGAAAGCAGTATGGAGATTTCTTAGAATGGGACCACCATTTGACCCAGTTATCCTACTCCTTGGTTTATACCCAGAGGACTTAAAATCAGCATACTACAGTGACACAGCCACATGAATGTTTACACTAGCTTAATTCACAATAGCTATGCTATGGAATCAGCCTGGGTGGCCTTCAACAGATGAATGAATAAAGAAAATGTGATACACACACACACACACACACACACACACACACACACACACACACAATGAGATATCACTCAGCCATAAAGAAAAATGAAATTATGGCATTTGCTGGAAAGTGGATGAAACCAGAGAACATCATGCTAAATGAAATAAGCCAGTCCCCAAAAAACAAAGGCCAAATGTTCTCTCTGATATGTGGATGCTAACTCACAATAAGGAGGCTGGGTGGGAAGAACAGAAGTCCTTTGGATCAGACAAAGGGGAAGAAGGGAAAGGAGGGGGAATGGGAATAGGAAAGAGTAGAATGAACTGGACATAACTTTCCTATATGCATATATGCATACATAACCAATGTAACTCCACATCACATACAACCAGAAGAAGGGAAATTTATACTCCATATATGTATAATATATCAAAATACATTCTACTGTCATGTATAATTAAGAAAAACAAATTTAAAACAGAAAATGATAAAAATTCCTTCAACAGTTAAACAGCCCCTCAGGACAGCCCCTTGCTTTCAAGATTCCACAATTGCCAATCTTCCCCACTTTGCCTTTGGTGAGTTGGCACCTCCGTAATTTTCCCTAACATTGACTTTCCACCTAGAAGAATTTTATGAGATAATAGTAGCCAAACACTTTGTAACCAAAATCATGATACCCGTAGCTGTTTAACAAACTGCTCACTTCTCTCCAGCTATGTGCCAAACATAAATTGCTGATTATTTATCTTATTTTAAAATCAAGTTTTTTATTTGATTCTTGCCTTAAATATTTTTAGCAGCTCTGTTGCAGTATAATTAGGCTATAATAGGCTACAAATGTTTAAAGTATAAAATTTGACAAGTTTTAACAAATGTAAACTGACATGAAACCATCTTGGCAATCAAGATAATAAACATATCCATCACACTCCAAAGTTTCCCCTGGCCCTTCTTAAATCAATTTTATAGCAAAATAACACTGTTTCTTCCCTAAATAGATCTGATCATGATCATCTGTGTGACTGTGGGCTTCTTTACAAGCTTTCATCTTTTTATGCATTTAATAGGGGATTACACTCGATGTTCTGTCATGGTTTGGATATTAATGGGCCCCCAAAGCTCCTTGGTTAATGCAGAAATATTCAGAGGTGTGATGATCACATTATATGATGGCTGTAATCGAATCAGTCCATCCTCGTTTGAATGGACTCACTGGGTGATACCTGTAGACAGGTGGAGCATGGCTGGAGGAAGTAGATCCCTGGGGGCCTGACCTGGAAGGATTCATCTTTCCCGAAGCCCATTCCTCCACATCTGCTTCCCAGTTGTAATGAGCTAAGGAGCTATCTCCACCATGATATACATACACAATGGAATATAACTCAGCATTAAAGAATAATGAAATGTTGGCATTTGCAGTTGTATGGATGGAACTTGAGAATATCATGCTAAGTGACATAAGCCATTCCCCCCCAAAAAACAAAAGCTCAATGTTTTCTCTGATAAGCAGATGCTGATCCATAGTGGGACAAAGAAATAGAGAACAATGAAGGAACTATGGTCTGTGTATAGGAGAGTCAGGGGAGTGGTGGGGTTTTGAGGATGGGAAGGATAGTACAAAGAGACAGATATTATTACACTAGACATTATTACACTACATACATGTATGAAAATACTAGTGGAGTGACTCCAAAACATATATAGCCAAAGGAATGAGAAATTGTGCTCTATTTGTTTACTATATATCAAAATGCATTCTACTGTAATATAAATTAATTATATAATTTAAAAATATATAAAATAATTCCTTACTTTCTTTTAGAACTTAGTACTTAGAACTCTGTTTAAATTTTTACTTTCTGGTGTTTACAGAGCATATGATTTTGGATGAAAATAGCACATGGCAATTTTGTATCCTGAAATCTGAGTATAAATACTTAAATATTCTAATCTTCATACATATTTTAACTTTGAATTTTTTCCTACTTCAAATAAATGACATACATATCTACTATGAAGCTAATGTAATATTTTGTCAGTCAATATATTCATTTCTCAGTTTATTTAAAATATATTTGTTATTTCCTAAAATCTCTCATGACTATAATTTGACATTTTCTTAACATACCTTGTATATAGAGGTTAAAATTCTTCAGAATAAATATTACCAATATTAAAATATTTGGATTTTAAATAGATCCGAATTTTTATTAAGTTTCCTGATCAATTGTTTTATCCTTTTTAAGCTTGTTAGGATGATCTTGTAAATTTTGTGGGTTAGTATTAACAGAAGTCATGACATATGAATTGAAGCAAATATTTATAATATGCCCATGCCTACCATATCTGTAGTCTCTGTAGTTAATATATGTAAATGTAGAAGTAAAAAAATGGTACTGAATTCATTTGTTCCTCTTTGTGTTAGCACTGACTAGTCACTCAGATCATCCATTCATATTTCTTGTACATTACACCACTAGAGATCCTATTGTTCTCCCCTTACTGGGTTCCTGATTTACCTAGGTTCTCTGAGATCATCTAATATCAATTTTGCCACCTTTTCCCACAACAGAAAATATGTGCTCACTTCTCCATTACTAGTCAGTCTCAAAGTGATCCTTTTTATTTCACCTTTTCCCCAATATACAATAAAACATCCATTTCTCATTACATACATTATGGGTTATTTTGTCTTCCTCATTACTACAGACTTCTATCATCATCTATGAGTCAACTCAGAAGCATAGTCATGACTCCAACCTTTCCTAATCTAATTTTGTAGCACATTTATTTTAATAACTTTTATTTTAAAATACTTATGGCTTTTAATATATATATATATATAATAGGAATTCAACCCAGGTGTGCTTAACTACTGAGCCATATTGCAAGCCCATTTTATATTTTATTGAGAGATAGGGCCTTACTGAGTTGCTTACTACCTCACTAAGTTGCTGAGGCTGGCTTTGAAGTCATGATCCTCCTGCCTCAGCCTCTGAAGCCATTGGGATTACACGTGTGTGCCACTCCACTCAGATAACATTTAAGATGTTTTTGTTAGTGTTTTATCTTAACCATTACTTCACTCATATTTGATTTAAATTTTTTCAATAACTCAACAAAATCATTCAAAAAATATTGTTTCTATTTTCATGTGTTCCAATTTACCTTGTCAATGTTAGCTTTCTCTAGAGTATTCAAACTTTTGTTATATCATAATTGACATTTATACTTTTATCAACATATATTAAGCATATTTTTACTTGCCACTGTGACCTTTATCATACACCACAAAAAAATATTCTATCCAAGGTTGCAAAGCTCGGTAGAGAAATTACCTAGATCATTAGCATCATATACTTAGCATATGAATGCTCATGTGGATCACCATCTTGGCTTTGTTTAACACATTTAGGTGTTTTTTTCAGCTCTAATCTTGACAGAGGAGTCATGTTTTTCTCAAAATGTATATGGCTATGTGTTCTAGTCAACTTTTTATTTTGCCACTATGACCAAAGGACCTGCCAAGAACAATTTGTTTGTCACACATGGCTTGAGAAGTCTCATTTAATAAAGGGTTGACACCAATGCTCTGGACCTAAGGTCAGGCAAAAGATCATGACAGAATGTTTTTGTAGAGCAAAGTAGCTAAAACATGGCACCAGGAAGAAGATAGCACATTTCCCATCAGGGACCTGCCTATGGTTACCACCCATTATAAATGATGCACTGATTAAGTTAAGGCTCTCATAACCCAATTATTTCACTTGCAAACTTCTTGAATTGTCTAACTCATGAGATTTTGAAGAACAACTCATATTTAAACTATAACACTAGACTTAAATACTGCATCTCCCAGTGTGCAGTTAGTCAAAATACTTGAATATTAGAGATGCCTCTAATGATAATAAAACAGAACAATTCTTCAAATATGATTTCTGACACATTGCTAAGTACCAAAGTCTGTAAATCACTATCAGAAAATCTCGGTTTTTTTTTTTTTTTCTTGGAGAGTGTGGGTTAAGATTGGATTTAGATTGTGTATAAGTTAAAAAAAATCCTGTAGGACAGGTGTATTGATAAAAAATGTTCATAGTTGCTCTCATTATATCAAAGAAGACATTTGGTATTTGTTTTTTAGGGATTGGCTAGCTTCACTAAGCATAATCTGCTCTAGTGCCATCCATTTCCCTGAAAATTCCATGATTTTGTCATTTTTTAATGCTGCGTAATACTCCGTGGTATATAAGTGCCACATTTTTTAATCCATTCATCTATTGAAGGGCATCTGGGTTGGTTCCACAGTCTAGCTATTGTGAATTGTGCTGCTATGAACATAGATGTGGCAGTATCCCTGTAGCATGCTCTTTTAAGGTCTTCAGGGAATAGTCCAAGAAGGGCAATAGCAGGGTCAAATGGTGGTTCCATTCCCAGCTTTCCCAGGAATCTCCAAACTCTTTCCAAATTGGCTGCACCAATTTGCAGTCCCACCAGCAATGTACAAGTGTACCCTTTTCTCCACATCCTCGCCAGCACTTGTTGTTGTTTGACTTCATAGTGGCTGCCAATCTTACTGGAGTGAGATGGTATCTTAGGGTGGTTTTGATTTGTATTTCTCTGACTGCTAGAGATGGTGAGCATTTTTTCATGTACTTGTTGATTGATTGTATATCCTCCTCTGAGAAGTGTCTGTTCAGGTCCTTGGCCCATTTGTTGATTGGGTTATTTGTTATCTTATTGTCTAATTTTTTGAGTTCTTTGTATACTCTGGATATTAGGGCTCTATCTGAAGTGTGAGGAGTAAAAATTTGTTCCCAGGATGTAGGCTCCCTATTTACCTCTCTTATTGTTTCTCTTGCTGAGAAAAAACTTTTTAGTTTAAGTAAGTCCCATTTGTTGATTCTTGTTATTAACCCTTGTTCTATGTGTGTCCTATTAAGGAATTTGGAGCCCGACCCCACAATATGTAGATCGGAGCCAACTTTTTCTTCTATCAGACACAGACTCTCTGATTTGATATCAAGCTCCTTGATCCATTTTGAGTTAACTTTTGTGCATGGCGAGAGAAAGGGATTCAGTTTCATTTTGTTGCATATGGATTTCCAGTTTTCCCAGCACCATTTGTTGAAGATGCTATCCTTCCTCCATTGCATGCTTTTAGCCCCTTTATCAAATATAAGATAGTTGTAACTTTGTGGATTAGTCTCTGTGTCCTCTATTCTGTACCATTTGTCCACCCGCCTGTTTTGGTACCAGTACCATGCTGTTTTTGTCACTATTGCTCTGTAATATAGTTTGAAATCTGGTATCACTATACCGCCTGATTCACACTTCCTGCTTAGAATTGCTTTTGCTATTCTGGGTCTTTATTTTTCCATATGAATTTCATGATTGCTTTATCTATTTCTACAAGAAATGCCATTGGGATTTTGATTGGCATTGCATTAAACCTATAGAGAACTTTTGGTAATATCGCCATTTTGATAATGTTAGTTCTGCCTATCCATGAACAGGGTATCTTTTTCCATCTTCTAAGATCTTCTTCTACTTCTCTCTTTAGGGTTCTGTAGTTTTCATTGTATAAATCTTTCACCTGTTTTGTTAGGTTGATTCCCAAGTATTTTATTTTTTTTGAGGATATTGTGAATGGAGTGTTTTTCCTCATTTCCGTTTCAGAAGTTTTGTCGCTGATATACAGAAATGCCTTTGATTTATGCGTGTTGATTTTATATCCTGCCACTTTGCTGAATTCATTTATTAGTTCTAGTAGTTTCTTTGTAGACCCTTTTGGGTCTTCTAGGTATAGAATCATGTCATCTGCAAATAGTGATAATTTAAGTTCTTCTTTTCCTATTTTTATGCCTTTAATTTCTTTCGTCTGTCTAATTGCTCTGGCCAGTGTTTCGAGAACTATATTGAATAGAAGTGGTGATAGAGGGCATCCCTGTCTTGTTCCAGATTTTAGAGGGAATGCCTTTAACTTTTGTCCATTCAGAATGATGCTAGCCTGAGGCTTAGCATAGATAGCTTTTACAATGTCGAGGTAAGTTCCTGTTATCCCTAGTTTTTCTAATGTTTTGAACATAAAGGGATGCTGTACTTTGTTGAATGCTTTCTCTGCATCTATCAAGATGATCATATGGTTCTTATCTTTAAGTCTATTGATGTGGTGAATAACATTTATTGATTTCTGTATATTGAACCATCCTTGCATCCCAGGGATAAATCCTACTTGATCATGGTGCACAATTTTTTTGATGTGTTTTTGTATTCAATTCGCCAAAATTTTATTGAGGATTTTTGCATCTAGGTTCATTAGAGATATTGGTCTGTAGTTTTCTTTCTTTGAGGTGTCTTTGTCTGGTTTCGGGATCAGGGTGATGTTGGCCTCATAGAATGAATTTGGAAGAGCTCCCTCTTTTTTGATTTCCTGAAATAACTTGAAAAGTATTGGTATTAATTCTTCTTTAAAGGTTTTGTAAAACTCCGCTGTATACCCATCCGGTCCTGGGCTTTTCTTGGTTGGTAGTCTTTTGATGGCTTCTTCAATTTCATCCATTGATATTGGTCTGTTCAAATTGTGTGTATCCTCCTGACTCAGTCTAGGCAAGTCATATGACTTAAGAAATTTATCGATGTCTTCACTATCTTCTATTTTATTGGAATATAGGTTTTCAAAATAATTTCTAATTGTCTTCTGTATTTCTGTAGTATCTGTTGTGATATTGCCTTTTTCATCCCGTATGTTAGTAATTTGAGTTCTCTCTCTTCTTCTCTTCGTTAGCATGGCTAAAGGTCTGTCGATCTTATTTATTTTTTCGAAGAACCAACTTTTAGTTTTATTAATTTTTTCGATAGTTTCTTTTGTTTCAATTTCATTGATTTCCGCTCTGATTTTAATTATTTCTTGCCTTCTGCTACATTTGCTGTTGTTTTGCTCTTCCTTTTCTAGGGCTTTGAGATGAAGTGTGAGCTCATTTATTTGTTGTTTTTTTCTTTTTTTGAGGAATGACCACCAGGCGATGAATTTTCCTCTTAAAACTGCTTTCATTGTGTCCCAAAGATTCCGATATGTTGTGTCTGTATTTTCATTTATCTCTAAGATTTTTTTGATTTCCTCCTTTATGTCTTCTGTAACCCATTGATCATTCAGTAACATATTGTTCATTTTCCATGTGATGTAGGATTTTTCCTTCCTTTTTTTATCATTGATTTCCATTTTCATTCCATTATGATCAGATAAGATGCATGGTATTATTTCCACCCCTTTATATTTACTGATGGTTGCCCTATGGCATAATATATGGTCTATTTTTGTGCTTCTGAGAAAAAAGTATATCCATTTGATGATGGTTGATATATTCTATATATTTCAGTTAAGTCTAGGTTATTGATTGTGATATTGAGTTCTATAGTTTCTTTATTCAACTTTTGTTTGGAGGATCTGTCCAATGGTGAGAGAGGTGTGTTGACGTCACCCATAATTATTGTGTTGTGGTCTATTTGATTCTTGAACTTGAGGAGAATTTGTTTTATGAATGTCATAGCACCATTATTTGGTGCATAAATATTGATAATTGTTATGTCTTGTTGGTGAATGGTTCCTTTTAACAGTATATAATGTCCTTCTTTATCCCTTTTGATTAATTTAGTCTTGAAGTCAATTTTATTCGATATGAGGATGGCCACCCCTGCTTGCTTACGAGGACCGTGTGCGTGGTATATTTTTTCCCATCCTTTCACCTTCAGCCTGTGTATGTCTTTTCCAATCAGATGTGTCTCCTGGAGGCAGCATATTGTTGGATTTGTTTTTTTTAATCCATGATACCAGCCTATGTCGCTTTATTGGAGAGTTTAAGCCATTAACATTCAGAGTTTCTATTGATATATGGTTTGTACTTCCATCCATGTTTGATTGTTTATCCTTTTTTAAAAAAAATTAGTTTGTTTCTCCATGATTATCTTTCCCCTCGACCTCTATCTTTACTCAGGCACTTCCCACTGATGGTTTTGGTTATTGTTTTTCATTTCTTCCTTGTGTAGTGTTTTGCTCAAAATGCTTTGCAATGCTGGTTTTCTGGCTGCAAATTCTTTTAACTTTTGTTTATCATGAAAGATTTTTATTTTGTTGTCATACCTGAAGCTCAATTTTGCTGGATACAGAATTCTTGGTTGGCATCCATTGTCTTTCAGTGTTTGAAATACAATGTTCCATGACCTTCTTGCTTTCAGTGTCTGTGATGAAAAATCCGTGGTTAAACTTATTGGTTTACCCCTGAATGTAATCTGTCTCCTTTCTCTTGTAGCGTTTAATATTTTCTCTCTGTTCTGTATATTGGATATCTTCATAACAATGTGTCTTGGCGTTGGTCTACTGTGATTTTGTGTGCTCGGTGTCCTGTACGCATCTTCAATTTGTATATCTGTTTCCTTTTTTATTTCTGGAAAGTTTTCTGTAATTATTTCATTCAGCAGGTTACTCATTCCCTTGGTTTGAATCTCTGTACCTTCTTCTATCCCAATGACTCGTAAGTTTGGTTTTTTTATGTTATCCCATAACTCTTGGATGTTTTTCTCGTGATTTTTTACCAGCCTTTCTGAGTTGGCTAGACTCTTTTCAAGATGATATATTTTGTCTTCATTATCTGACGTTCTGGTTTCTACTTGCTCCACTCTGTTAGTGATACTCTCAATTGAGTTTTTAATTTGGTTTATCGTTTCCTTCACTTCTAGAATTATTGTTTGATTGTTTTTTATAATCCCTATCTCCTGATAAAGATGCTTAACTTCTTCTTTTATCTGTTTATGTAATTCATTCTCAATGTGTTCTTTCGCTGCTTTAATTTGCTGTCTCGTATCCTCTTTAAGGTTCCATTCCATCTGTCTAAGGTGTTCCTTGAGTTCTTTATATGACCATTTTTCTGATGACTCTAGGTCCTCCTGAATATTTAGGCTGTCCTGCATTGTTTGTACTCCTTTTCTTCCTTGCTTTTTGAAGCTGCTCATGTTACTTCTTGTTCTGTTTGACTTCTGAGTTACTGTTTACTCCTATAAATTTATTTGATGCTTGGGAGGAAAGGTATTAGAAGGGAAGGGAAGAAGTCACTAAAGAGAATGAGAGTAAGCAGGTAGAATTCAAGGAAGGGCAGATAAGAAAAATGAAAAGACAAAAGAAGAAAAAAATAGGAAATAAAAAAAGAAGAAAAAAAATTTTAAAAATATGGAACGCTTCACGAATTTGCATGTCATCCTTGCGCAGGGGCCATGCTAATCTTCTCTGTATCATTCCAATTTTAGTATATGTGCTGCCGAAGCGAGCACTCCAATGCCTCTCTATCTCTTCCCTTCACTCTCCCTCCTGGGCCACTGCAATAACTCCTTACTTTTCCCAGTTTGCCTCTCTCTTCTTCTCCATTTCTTTCCTGTACCTTTATCAGAAGAATATTCTAATAGTGCTGAATCCATTGCACCACTGATTCCTGTTTAGAATCCTTCCATGGTACCTGTGCCTGTGGTGAGGTTCTGCCCTTGATTCATTAGACAAAATGGGATTTTGAATATCCTGCCCTACTTCCCTGACCCATAGATCCGACATGCATATCACATGAGGCTCTGTTTGGCAAAAGCACATGCTTTAACATAAGAACAACCAGTTTGAATCCCAGCTCTGCCGCCCTGAAGCTATTTGAACTTGGGAAACTCACCTCGCCACATTGAGTTGCTCTGAGGCATTAACACAGGCGTAGTTCTGAGAACAGTGACTGGCACACAGTAAGTGCTCAAATAGGTGTCAGGTTTGCTGTGGTTGTAGGTTGCCCACATGTAGTCTCCTCTTTAACCCACCCAGGTTCTTTCCTGATCCATGAGAATGTCACGTGCAACAGTACCTGTTGCTATTTCCCAAATGGGATGTCCCACCCTTCCCCACCCCTCTGCAAGGTCAACTCACCCCTGTATGATCAGAGTCCAGTCGTTCCTCCCTAAGGTCCTACCTGACACTCTCAGACCTTCTTTCTCTCCTACCTGAGGAAGGAAGGGACACTACTAGGGTAAGTATGCAGAGATGGGGCACGTTCATTGTGGGTCAGCCCTGAACTGGCGGAGGGACATTGTGGCCTTCTGGAGATGCTGGATTGGTGTTGGAAGATGGCTGTGAGTTCATCACGACACAGAAGAGTAGATGCTGAGATGGGGACAAATGAGGGCCAGGGAGCCCCAGGGGGAATGTAATCCACACTTGTGGATCGGAGACTTCCCTGAAGGAGTGACAGAAACTGAGGGAACTGAGCATGGGCATCATCCAAAGGGAAATGGGAAGAGGTGTGGTAGGAACTGGATTGTTCCAGAGAGAGAAGAAATCACTCAGGATTGCCTAAAGCTTGGAAATGAGAGAGAGGAGCTATGGGTGGTGGGATGGGGGCCTTTGGTTGGTTTGCCGTGGCAGAAATGTGGCCTTGGGATGCAGAGGGGCCAGCCTCTGGCTTCTCTGAAGTTGAGATTTTGTCTTAAGGACCACAGGCTTGACGAGGGTGGAGGAGGCATGGCTTGACTAGCGTTCCACCCTTAGGGATCACTCCCCCCCGTTTGCTTCTGTTACCCAGAGTTATGGTCCTAACTACAAGGTTGCTTTTCTGACTCTCAGTTGCTTCTCTCTCTAGAAGGGTAATAAATTCACAATTTTGCAGAGAACACTGTAGGAGATGATATGCGGAATAGCATATCCTAAACCCTGAAGCTGTCTACAAGTAGAGGGATAATTGTCCATTTTGGATGTAGGGTGTGGCCTCCTGGGTCCTGGAAAAGCTGAGTTCCCACCCTAGTCTTCCCACTACTTGGGAAAGTGTCTTCATGTTGAGATGATGACATCATGATTTCCATTTAACAGATGAGGAGAACGTTGAATGCATATGGCTCTGATGAAGAAATGTTTATAGTGCATGATTTTTTTTAACATGGAAGAGTGTCTAATGAAGGTTAAATTCCATACATACACACTCCATATATCTGCTCCAATCTGTTGTCCTTACATAGGGGCAGAACACATATCTATATCTTAAAATAACAAACGAGCAACTAGCCTAGAACTGGGCACCTAAAAATAAGTTCATGATAATATTAAAATAAATGGTGGAATCATGATTGTCTTTCTTACTCTGACATTGGACCCACTACATCAAAGCCCCTGCCCTTGATTTCCCCACCTCCAAAGCACAGGCACACACGTGTGTGCACACGCCCTGCATTACAGCTGCGGTACAGGCCCTGCCATGGTGACTCATGGGCTCTGCCCTTCTATCTTCTCAATATACTTAACTCTTCTGAGAGCAAAGAGAGGCCCAGCATGACCTGCATCCCTGTCCTTTGTTAATCAACACTCTGGATCTATGGGATCATTTCAGGTAACCATCAGACACACTCTGAGTTTTGAGAGTCAAGCTGGGTTTACAGAAGGAGTCCTTTAGTTTTCAAAATGTCACCCACGCTTTCTTAGGACCCAGGAAACTCCTAGCAATGTTAAACCATCCTTATTGCTAGGGGGTTCCCACCGAATTACACATACGATCTGGCACATGGGTTGTAAACTTCATGGTTTTCATTTTCTGGGACCAGATAAGCCTAGAGCACAAGAGATTAATTAAAAGCAACTGATGGGAGTGATTACTCTCCCCACATCTAGTTCCAGGAGCAGCGTAGCATATCAGTCTTTGGTTTGTGCTTAGTGACATAATTTGGAAGCAGGATTACCCTCTCCTTATAGGAGAGAAATCATAAAGAAGAAGGGGAACACTTCAGAGTCACAGATTTTGTCAGTGCCGGAGAACTACACGGGTCCATAGAAATGCTGGCCAACTAGAGGAATCTGCTTATGAGCTCCCAGCTTTGTGTCAGGCGCAGTACTGTTGAAACTGTAATTCACACAGGACTGAACTCCATGTTGGAAACCTGGCATTAAGAGTGGGCTAATTAAAAAAAAAAGAGTTGGCTCATTTAAAAAGTTCCTCTTAGATTCTTATCAATGATTAGCATTGCCTCTGCAAAGCCTGCTGTTTATTATGAAGAGGTTGATGACGACCTGCCTGTAGCTTGTAGGGAAAGAGTCTAGAGGCCATGACGGCCTGTGAGTTGGAATGAAAACAGGGTCGTGGGATCAACATGGCGGCACTGTGGGTCAAGGTGTTGACTCAAAGACAGTAATGACAAGGCCAAGAGACCTTTGCTGTGATCCCCAACCCAGCATGGTGAGTTGACATAGGAACTGGGCCTGTCAACCTTCTTCCCATCCCTTTGTTGAGGATGGAGTCTGTCCTCTGGCTGAAGAGGTGCCCAGTCTCCAGGGGAAGAGGGCATCTCTCCCTCGGGACTCTCCTTACACCACACACCATCACTGCCACGCACCTGAGATCTTCACCAGTTCGGGACTGTCGCAAAGCATAGGGGTTACTTTGTGTGGAGGGAAAAATGTCAGCCACTAAGTAGGGTGAAAGAAGGGCTTTGGAAAATGGAAGGATGTAAAGAATAGTTCATCAAAGAAGAAATATAACTGGTTGGAAAGCATGCACTCAAGTTCACCTTCATGAAGAAACAGAGGACGATATAAGGAAGCCACATGTTGTGTCTATCAGTTGGCAAAGATGATTTTTCTTCAGTGAAATTCTCTAAGGCTGGCAAGAATAAAGAGCCACATTCAGGATCACAGGAGTCTCGTAGGTCAGTTATCCACTTTCCATCTGAAGGAATAGGAAGCAAGATGCTCAGATCAGCAAAGCAAGATTAATTAGCAAAATATAGGAAGATAATCTAAATTACCCATAATAAAGATATAGATAGGTGACCATGAGTGGTTAGAAATGGTGTAGTTCTCCTAAATGACATATTGAAACTGCATAATGACTAGCAAAACTCTTAGAAGTATTAAATAAAAAAAATTTTAGAGAGACAGTATACACACATAATCAAAATTATTTGAGATATACCTAATAAACCATAAGGAAGTCACCTCAATGTGCCGCTAGGGTTTATCCTCAATATTTAACTTATATTCTGGTTTGCAGTGCTAGGGATCAAACCCAGGGCCTCCAGCATGATGAGCCAGGGCTCTACCACTGAGCTACATCCCCAGCCCTTATCCTCAATATTCAGTAAGTCAGAGAACAGCTGAGACTTTCGTGGAATGAAGCTCACAGACACGAAGAAGCTTTGTGAATAGCACTCGTGTACAAAATTGAAGGAGCTGTCATCTTTGGTCTCCCAGTGGATCCAGATTTTATTTAGAATTGTTTCTGATGATTCTGATTTCTATTACCAAAGCTCATTACCAAAGCTCATTTCAAAATTTTGTAAAATATTTTTTAAAATATTGTTTAGTTATCAATGGATCTTTATTTATTTATATGTGGTGCTGAGAATCAAACCCAGTGCCTCACACAAGCTAGGCAAGTGCTCTACCACTGAGCCACAAATCCAGCCCCATCATTTCAAGATTTTTATAGTGCGAGTGGTAGAAGCTTCTGCTCTGCTGATGAAGTAGCAGGTCTCAGTAAAGAGACGTTGGTTTTAGATTGCATTAACTTAGATCTGCTCCCATCGGGCCCTCTCTCAGCCATAAGCGAGGATTTGAGCCGGGAGAGCCATGCTCTGGAGAAAACATAACACTCCCTGAATGAATCTTCTTTCTCAGAATCACAATCAAAAACTTGAGAACATATCTAGGGGGAAAAGTTATATTTGACTTAAAAGGAAACTAGGACCACCGTATTTTGCTTTCCCCCCTGACTCTCTCTCCTCCCCCGCTAGCTGGGAAGACAGGAGCCTGACTCCAGGATCCGCTCTGCTATTTGCTCACAGTATGATCCTGGTCAAGGGAGGGCCTCCTCTGTCGGGGCCTCGGGTTTCCCCATCTGTTAAATGTGTTCAACTCTGAACAACTGGAAGATGGAGCCGGCATCAGTTGAGACAAAGAACAAAATTTCCTAAGGGTAAATAAGGAGCCACAAAAAAAGTCTGTTGGTGTTTATTTTACTATAGTATATCAACTTCCCACAGAATTTACACAGCAGTAGGATACAAGGCAATCCGACTTTGGCATGGACGGTGGAGGCCTGAGTCTATTCCTGCTTCAGAAATAGAGGACATTTAATTGATTTCCAAGGAGCCCTTCCAGACTTAGCAGCTTCATCTCTGGGCCTTGAATTCCCACTTAGACTCCTCTGACCTTTGCTGTTCTGAGACAGGCATCCGAATCCAAGACTTTCCACAGCATTGGTCGTGGCGCACGGGAACACCGTTTGAGACCTAAGGCCCTGGTGCTAAGAGATGGCAATGTGATGCTGTGACTAAGGATAATATGATGATATGCTCTCTTTTTAATAATCAATGTTAGAGGGTTTTAGTCAGCTTTTTGGCTGCTGTGACCAAAAGACCTGACAAGAGCAATGGAGAAGAGGAAAAGTTTATTTTGGCTGATGGTTTCAGAGATTCAGTCCACAGTCAGCTGACTCCATAGTTCTGGGCCCAAGATGAGGCATAGTGGTGGAAGGGCGTGGTGGAGGACCGCATCTGAGGACCTGGCATCCAGGAAACCCAAAGGCATTTCTCCAGTGACCTACTTCCTCCAGCCACACCCTCCCCACCTACAGTTACTGCCCCGTTAATCCACATCAGTAGTGGATTACTCTTAATCAGTGGATTTATGGTTTGGATCACTGATCTGGTTTAAGCTCTCATAATCTAATCATATCACCTTTGAACTTTCTTGTATTGTCTCCCACAGAGCTTTTGGGGGACACCTCATATCTAAACATAACATAGGGGTAAAAGTGCTACTATTCATGTTACTATTAACTGAACTAGTTAAGGGCTTTTAGATGCAAGACACTAAAAACTCACTGGACAATTGGAAAATAGGGATTTTTTTAGAACTACAAGGCCTAGCTCGTATGAAAGACGGAAAGATGTCAATAAAGACAGGAACCAAGACATTTATGGGATGAGATATCAGGGAGGAATGAAAAGCTTCTTTGAGGTAACATTATTGACATAAATCGCCTCCATCCCTTCAATTCAGTCTAACTGGTCTGGGGAGAGAGCGAGTAGAGGGTGCTATCTGGAGTTTCAGACTCATTATCCAGGAGAGGGAGCAAAGCTTTCTTCTTTTTGACCATCTGTATGACCACCTATGAGAAGACATGTGCTCCCATGATATAGATGTCGTATTCCTTACCCTCAGCACAAACTTTCAAACTATTACTATGTCTTTTTAACAAGTATAACCTTTGAGGTCCAGAGGGGTTTAGTAATTTGCACAGGTCCACACAGCAGAGTTGCTGAGACTCTAATCTGGGTCTCCCTGACAGAGAAAGCTGCTCTCCATGGTTCTTGATCCAGCCACACATCCAAAAATCAACAGCACATGTAGAGCCTCCAGCCACATTTAGTATGCACGGTCTCCTTTCCGGTCCCCTTTCCTCAATTTCTACATCAGCTGATGGGGAATCATCCTGGCTGTGGACACCCCTGTTCAGACTCTGAGATCTACACTTGCTTCAGACTTGAAACTCAACACTGTTGTCATTGCAAGGACCTTGGCTCTTTCACTCCATCTTGCCAGATATTCTGGTAAGAACTATTACCTGGAGCAAGAACCTAGCTCCCCTCCCTGGTCAACAGGACTCTAGGACCCTGCTGCCTGCCCCTGGGTCCCTGCATGAGAGCACCCATTTGTCTCGGGTCTCCTGAGTGATGTCAGCAACACAGCTTCCTTTGTCTCTCGAGGTCACCCTGTTCCTGATACCAGCCAGCTCTATCCCACCAAATCTCTCACCATCTGTCTGTTCCCAGGGCAATCAGGATTCCACGACCTGACATATTCTGCCATCTTTCTCCCTCATCTCCTTGTGAATTCAGTCTCCTCACCTCAGGTTCTCAGGGAGTTTGTAATGGGCAGCCCAGAGTTTTCTGGAGTAGGGGAGGGCCCTGTCAATCACTCTGCAGGTGAAAGTTCCCTGGGCAGGCCAGCACCTTGCAGGGTGCTTGGGTGGCTCTCCTCTCTCTGGCCTGGGCTGTTCTTCACCCCTGTCTCTGACACATCTTCCCATGTGTCCCACACTGGGCCCTGATAGATCCTCTTCTGCTGCTCGGATTTTTTTCCCCAAAGGGAAAATGTAATATGCAACTACTCTGCCTGCCCTCCCCACCCTCTGAAATCCTACCCCTGTTTCAGGACCTGGCTCTCTGCCACTTTTCCACACAGTGCCTTCCTTCGTCTCTGTGGTCAAAAATCAGGTCTGTCTCTCTTTGGGCTCCTAGTACATTTTCTGCTTTTTTTTTTTTCTTCGAAGACAAATAGCATCTGCTTTATATCGTGATTGGTGTCCGTCCACTCTACTGGACCAGCAATTCTCAAGGGGATGTTCTTTGACTTCCCTTGGCAGAGTCACCTGGAGGGTGGGGGAGGCTTATCCAGTCTCACAGCAGGTATGGACACCTGTTTTTGGTGCCTTACAACATTTATTTCTGCTTTTTACAGAAAGAGCATCCTCACTTCCCTGGGGGAGGGGGATTTCCTTTGCTGATTTGCATTCAGCTTCCATGGGACTAGCATCCAAGGTGCTGCTTCTCCTCTCAAGGGACAGCCAGGTGACATGTACCATTTTCTCCCTGGCATTCTGAATTTGGGGTCCCAAAGGTACAGAAAAATTGTTCCCTGAAGATTTGTCCATTACTTCCTCCAACCTAAAACCTCCATTTCTTTTCTGCCTAAATTTAATTTAAGCAGGGAAATGCCAAATGCACCCATGAATCTGTCCTGTCATGAGAACCTGTGGATTCTCATCTAATAGAAGGAAGGCTGAGTATGGGTGGCAGGGGGCGGGGGGAGTCTTGAAAGGGCAGCCACCAGGGCCAGGTTTCCTTGCTTCCAAACTAAGAAAAAAAAAAAGACTTACTGAAACAGAAGATTTTGTAATAAGGACCAAGAGATCTGCATTTTTACAAGAAATTTCCTGGTGGTTTCTTTAAAAATAAATTTTTTTGGCCTAGATTTAGACTCACAGAAAAGTTGTGAAGATGCTAGAATTCCCTTCTATCCCACACTCCCTACCCCTTATTAACAGAGTTCCTTATTTCCTGTAATCTAAAGCACCCACGGTGGTATATTTGACAAAACAAAGAAACTAGCATTGGGACATTACCGTCAACTAAATTCCAGACTTGGATTTTACCGGTTTTCCTGTTAATGTCCTCTTTTGGTTCCAGGATCCACTGCAGAGTACCAGATTGCATCGGGTCTGCCATCTCCTTGGGTCTGTGACAGTTCTCAGTCTTGTTTTTTTTTTTTTTTTTTTTTTATAACCTGGACAGTCTTAAGGAACATTGGAATGTCCCCATTTCTCTTGGTGATTTTGGCACTGCAGCAGACTCTAAGAAGCTTGAGGACAGGGCTGCCTAGTCCCCATTACACATGACATGCTCAACGCATGCCCAGCACAGAGTAAGGACTCAATAAGCACATGCTGGAATAAACATAGCTGCGCATCTTTCTAGTCCTCACCACCCTGCACTGGGAACCTGGTCTTGCCCATTCTGCATTCCACAGCATGCCTGCCTGACCAGGGCAAACCTGTGCTGGACCTGCCACCACTGGAGAGAGATGAATACCTCTGACGTGGGTAGGATTTTCAGACAGCAATGATTGCACAATTATGAAGGAAAACTTAGTCATGGCCATGAGGCCACTTTTGGACACCTGTCTTTCAGTTCATTCATGGACGTGTGCTCACGGCCCACTCATGTGAAAAGAAACAGGGGAAGAAGGGGTTGTAGGCGTGTTCTCGCCAGAGCTGGGGAGAGAGACTCTTGCTCTAGGCATGTTTGTAAATTTAAAAATATTTCAGATGCTTTGGCGGTTCTGCTGCTTCTGGTTCAGTGAACGGGGGGAATGCGTGTGGGGGTTGGCATGCACCTCCTGGGCAGCTGCATTAGGGACGTGCTTCCCACTGCACAGGGGGACCCTGTGGTATTCAGGCTGCTGCTTCCCTGGGCTGGGTGGTGGCTCAATTCAGACACCAACCAACAACAGGGGTTAGTACGTCTTCCCAATAAGTACCTCCCACACATAAATGCCTAATGCTGATACTACTCTAAAAAGCCAATCATTTAAGTTCTGCTTTATTAATAAATAGCAAACGATGAACGATACAGTCTTGAGAGGTCAAGGAGAATGTTCAAGGTCACCAGGCTGAAGGGGCAAGGCTGGGGTGGGAACTTGCGTCTCCATGGTGCTCTTTATTCTGCACTTCTGTTTTTACTCTACAGAGACCCCGGAAGCCACCTGCTTTCCTTTTCCATGTAGATATGCACATGTACATTTATCTCTCATTGATTATGTTTACTATTAATAAACAATATTTTTTTCCAGCTCACAGATTCATATCCAGCATTATGTAGCGCAGCAGTGACCCTGTGTATCAAAACCCTATGAGCTTATCAGAAATGCCAGCTCCTGGACTCCAGACACCACGAAACAGATACCTGGGAGTGGGATCAGTGCTTTAGAAACAAGCCCCGCAGCAGATGCGAATTCTTGCTAAAGTCTCAGAACCTGGGCTGCAGGGAAGAACGCATGACTTGCAATCGGGGCCTCGTCTAGCTTCAGTTCTGGGATCTCTAGCTCGTTAGTCTTGGGCAAATCAAAGCCTCTGCGGTTAAGTGGGGAGTCCTGGCTCCACAGAATGCTGTTTGCATCATCAGAGACACTAAGGACAGGAGCCTGGTCTCCCTCAGCCATAAGGCTCTCAAAGTTCTAAATATGTGGGAGGCAGAGGTCCACGTCAGGACGTTATGATTCTGTCATGTCTGTTTCTCATCTGGTGGCAGGAAGTTTTGATGGGACTTTACACACCCTGCATAGTACCATGGCCCTGGAGGCCTCTGTGCTGAGAGAAGGGGATTGATATGAAGCCAAAAACAGACCCAGGAGGGTGGGTACTGTTAACAGCACCAGCTCTCAACCAGGTTTCTAAACCTCAGCTTCATAGATATTGAGGGCCCCATAATTCTTCACTGTGGGGCCTGACTGAGCCTTTGTGCAACCCCATGCCGGTGGAATCCTGTGCCCAGGTCATGACAACCAAAGATGTTGTGGGGTGTTGCTGGCTGTCTCCCTGGGGAAGAATGGACCCTGGTTGAGAACTGCTGTATTCCTGGAGGAGATAGAACTAGTTCAAATCCTGGTTCTACCATTTACCTGAACTTGGGCAACCTGTGTAACCTCCCCCCTCCCCCCAACCAGTATCTGTTTCAATAGCTGTAAAACAGGCAGGTAATATTCTCAGGCCCTACTCTACTAGGTGTTTGTGAGGATTACATGAGAAAGTGCTTATCATGAGTGTAGCAAGATTTTTTTTGGTTCTGTGTTGTTTGTGCCCACGTGCAAACCTGCACATTTAGTTTAAGAAATCCTGGAGTATTGTCAGGCTCCCCAAATTTGAAAATAAAAACACACTCCTCCTTTTTGTAGAAATGGGTTTTCAAAAAGTGGACCATTCTTAACCTCAGGTCAGAAGCCACGAACTGAGGGCCTTGGTATGGGAAGGGAACTGAACTGGTCTGAGCTGATTCAGAGACGGTTTTACCTAGGACCAGATTGCTGCTGACACCTGATGTTCTATAGATTATAGCTACAGAGACTTGAATGGATCCAGTTAAACCAGACTCTGAAAGACAATGGAACCGTGCCGGTTTGTGCTCCCGAAGCGTCTCTTCCAAGTTGCCCACACACTCTTTCCTGGTCTTTCAGGACCCACCTGCACAGTGGGCTGCCATTTGGACCCCACTCTGAATGGCTTTTCTTCAGGCCGCAGGCAAAAATCACTCTTCTCGACGTGAACCTGCCAGTTGGACCCACAGACGGAGTTGAGACGGACGAGGTGTTTAGTTTAGCTCTCTTCGGGTCTGGCTGTTTGAACACCGAATCTGTAGACGCCTGATCTTTCAAGAGAAGGGGAGGTGTTTAACATTTGGGACAAATTAACCAGTTTGACAAAAGCAAAACAGCCCTCCTTTTAAGATGGAGTGTTCCTTAAGTGCCTATACAGTTTCCAGCCCAGACCGGACGTTTCTCCTCCCATCTGCTCAGAAGGGGTGTTGGAACCCAACGTGTGTGCAGCAGGGTCAGACACCAGGGCTCTCCTGTGGCCGGACTCAGCAGAGCTGAGTGATTAGGCCCTGATAAGGATCTCAATCAAGCCTGAACTGGGCCTGAACCTGCAGATATCCATCTACCCTGCCATTTCTTTGGGTGATTTTGTTGTCCCCTCGCGCCCCCCCCCACCCATTTGAATATTTTCTATTGTTAGGGCTCAGAACTTGGCCGTGAGTTCATGTGTGGAAATGAGTAGTCTAGTCTTAATACTACATCTTCAGCCTCTGGCACACAAGCCACTTTTAATAGTAGGGCTTGGGAAAGGGCTAAAAATAGACATGGGGAGGCAAGGAGTCCAATCCACAGGGGAAAGCTGAGATGAGGAAACCCAACCCCTTCGAGATCTGATGGTACAATGCAGGGAGAAAAGGAGAGAATGTCTCAATGACCAGTTGTAAATGTGTGGTTAAACTATGAGGTTCCAATACCTCCTGTTGCTGTTACTAGTAAAAAATTTGAGAAAAGGTCATCTCCTGTCACTTGCTTGAATTTCATTCTTTATTTTGCGTGGTGAACTCTTTGTCCTTCTGGATGATTGTCTTTAAGGAATCTAGAAATCAGGACCTGCTGCTCTGTGATCTTCTGCCTCCTCTCTCTCCTACTCTCCACCGATTCTGAGGACGACCTTGTTCCTTGTGTCTCATTGCTGAGACACTGAGCAGAAAGCAGCCCTTATCTTCCCAAGTCTTTGAGAAGGTAAATCCATTTCCATATCTTTATTTTCCCTTTGGGGTGCTCTTCTAGGTTTAGATGCATGATTTGAGGGGTCTTTCTCTCTAGATGTGAGAATATTTTCTACAGAAAGCTGCTAAAAACCTGTCCTATGAACCCAACAAACTATTTGATGCAGCTCTGAGAACACTATCCCCCTCCACTCAGCTTAAAAAGGAGGAGAAAATAAGGAGCTGGTTATAGCACAGTAGGTCAACAGTGGTGGGAGAAGTGGTCAATTCTGCTCACCTTCTCTTTTACAGATCAGGGACAAAGGGAAAAGTGTTATTCCGTACTTGGACATGTAGGTTCAATCAGAAGAGGGGGAATAGGAAAGTTGAGAAGGCAAATTGCCCTCTGCCACCATTATTTTTGGTTTACCATTTATTTTTGGCCAGAAGGTGGTATATTACTAAAGATATATTGCTTTATTTAAAAAAGTTAAACTTATGTCACTAGAAAATGAAGGGAAAATCAATGCCAATGGTACCATTGATTTAAACAAAAATCAGGGAGAAACTTTAAAACTTTTTCTCTATCTCAAAATTTTCTTCCCTCCCTTCCTTGCTTCCTTTATGAATGCCTACTGTGTGTCATGTTCTGGGCCAAAAGAATACAAGATATCAGTGATCTCACCTCCCCATGGGTTTGCTGTGAACTTTAGATAGTTATTGTGTCTTGAATTTGTCCTTTTGAAGTAGACTGAGACTTCTATTTCCAAGTGACTTTGAAGAGACTGCTACTTTGTAATTCAGTCTTAAGGCTGGACCATATGCTCATGACTCTCTGTCACCATCTAGAGACAATTTATATATATATATATATATATATATATATATATATATATATATATATATATATATTGCAGGCCAGTTCCTGGAAAATTGAATGTATCATTCAGAAATTATGGTTTTGCAAGTGTTTGTGTATCAGTCCTACAGATGGGATCAGACCTTGTCTTGTCATCACCAAATGAGTAGAATTGGCAGCATGGTAATTAGATCTGTGACTATATAAGAAATGAGTCTTTGTTTCTGTGCCAAACTATGGAGGATTGGGATTTATGGGGAGTAAAGTTTTATTTTGGGTATGGGAAAAGATCTGAAAGATCAGTGGAGAACAAACCACTTACATTAGGTCCAGGAGGTGGCCAATAGCCTCTCAAAGGGTGGACATTCAACAAAATGTGTCCAGTTAAATAAGAGGCTCTGAGGCTCCCTGTTGATGGAGAAGGGTCACAGACTAGGATCGAGATCTGCACTGTTCATCTAGGTTATCTCTGGGGCAATCCTGATGCCCCAGGGAATGTGTCAAAAATATCATATTCTGTCACAATTGTGTGTGTGTGTGTGGGGGGGTGCTGCTGGCATCTAAGGGGTAGAGGCCAGAGATGCTAAATGCCCCTCTTTATAATGCATAGGACAGATCCCACCACAAAGAATTATCCAGCCCCAGTGTCAATAGTGCTGAGGTTGAGAAACCCCATAATCCAGTAAAACATATAGGAAAGAGATGTTTTCTGGGACTCTAGCGCTGACCCTCATGAGGACCTTGTATCACCAGTCACAGAAGATAAAGACCAGGGAAATTTCCTGCAAATGCATCTCATTGGAGTGACATGTTTCTTTTCATCTGAGTGTAGGCACACCATTCAACCCCTTGCCCCAGTTTCTTTTGGCATTTACTTAATGGTGTGACTTACAGTGCTATGGATTCTGGATTCCTTTTCTTGTTTCGTCTGTTGCTTGGCAACTACTAGTACTGAATGTCTGATGTCCAGTTTCCTTAAGTGTCCAGTTTTTCACTGAAATAAAGCACTTAAGTCACCTGTGTCAGAACCCACATGCAGATGCTTGCTATAAAAGCATATTTGGGTCCCACAAACGAGAATTTCAATAGCTCACAGCCCAGGAATCTGCATTTTAAGCCAGGCTCATAGGTGAGGATATATGAAGACATAGAAATAAATACTCTCTGTTCTTACTTTTAAAGTCTACTTATAAAGTGCTTGGAAAAATATACTCTATCCTCATTATATTCTTTTGATATATTGTGTCTACAACCCCAGGTTTAGGAATGTTGACCTGTCACTTATTCTAAGTTGACACGGACCTCGTTTGAACTATGTGGTACCCATAGCAGTGTAATATGTTACCAATCCTGCTACCATCTGGTCCAAGACCCTGTAATTGTTCACCCTGATGCTAGTAACAGTGGCTTAACTTGTTTCTCTCTTGGCCCTGTCTCTGCACCTGCACACTCAATAAGATCCACACTTATTATTAAAAAAAAATGATGTTGCCTCTCTCTCACACACACTCACACATTTACTGAAACCTAGCGATTTCCTACATGCTCTCTCCCTGCCTACCCTACCAGGTCCTGAGCATCTGCCCCTCCCTCTGGCCTGTCACCCTTCCACAAGGCAAAGGCTTTTCCTACTTAAACTTCACTGATGCTGTGCCCCCTCTTCCACATAAAGCTGACCTCCTACTTCCCTTTGGCCTTATTTTCAAGGTCAGTTCCCAAGAGATGTCTTGAACATGTGCACATACACCTGCACAGGCTCTCTTTCATCTCCCTGCTCCCATTTAAATTGCATTCTGCTGCTATCTTTCTAATTAGGAGCGCATTATCCTCTTCTGATCGGTTAGGTTCCCGTTTCTCTTGCTGAGTTACCAATGAGGTTCTTTTCCACTGGCTAGCAAGAATATATTTCCTTCCTCATTGCAAATGTGGGGATCAAAGGATCAAATAAGTGCATTGAGACTGAACATTGACATGGCCCAACTGGAAGCATGCCACGCTGATGGCTGATTGCTGTAGGTTTGGGGTCTGGGGCCAAGATTCAGCCCTCCCGAGTTGGAACCTGGGCCACTTGGAGAACGAGGAGGTCACCTCGGCCAGGCTAATAGTGTTCACACGCGGACAGTGACAGGGTCATTATTCTAGTCCTCCAGCTGCTCTAGATTTGAGGGTTGCCTGCGTGACTCCTGTTAGCTGGGTTATCTTGAGCCCATCTGGGCCTCAGTTTCCTATATTCATCAAGGAGCCAATGATTCCCACTTTGTTAGGACAGGGTCCCTGGTAAAGGAGGTAAAGCCAGGATAGCTCCGACACCTTGGAGATGTTGAGAAGCCTGAATCTCTTGACTCTCGCCGGAAGACTTGTAAATGACAAGTCTGCAGGGACAACGGAAGAAGTCGCGCCTCTTACCTGAGCCCTTCTTCTCAGCTCATCTCTCCGTGCGCTCCCATTTCGTTTGCGGAGCCTGACCCTGGGCGCGCCCCTCCTGTTCTGGCGGTTGGTCCCTCCCTCCCCCCACTCCCACCCAGCCTCCCCGCCCCCTTCACCCCCTCCCTAGAGCCCGAGCCCGGAATCCCACGCCCTTGCATCAGCCCGGGGGCTCGGACGAGCCCGGCAGCCGCTGGTCGCCAATCGCCGCGCGGTGGAGAGGCGGGCGCTCGGCTCCGGCGGGCGCGCTGGGGGAGCCAGCTGGCGCGGCTTTCCCCCGAGCCTCAGACGCTCACACCGACACACAGACGCACAGCCTGGCTGGCGGGCGGGCAGGCACCGACAGAGTCTCCCAGCCGCTAGCGCTCCAGCCCCGGCCTGGGGAGTCCCCGGCACCCCCGGAGTGCCGCAGGCCGCCGGCGCCGCCGGGAGGGAGGGCACGCGGGCGGCCCGGGGAGGCGAGGCCCCGGCGCGCCCGCCCTGCCAGGTGAACGGCGGCGGCCCCCACCTGGCGCCGCACCTGGGGCTCCCGGCCGCCGCGGGGAGAATGTGCGCGGCCCGTGCGCTCCGCCCGCCACGTCTGGCCGCCTGCAGCCGCCGCGCCCGCACCTGACCATGGAGTGCGCCCTCCTGCTAGCATGCGCCCTCCTGCTCGCATGCGCCCTCTGGGTCGCAGGGTCCAGCCCGCCGTGGGGCCCCGCGGGACTGGGGCGCTTGGCCAAGGCAGGTGCCATTGAGGGGCTCAGGGACAGCGGGTGGTAGGGGGCGCCAGCCCCGCCGCGCCCCTCACGTGGGATGTCATCTTTTCTCTTGCAGGCGCTCCAGCTGTGCTGCCTCTGCTGTGCATCAGTCGCCACCGCCTTTGCCGGTCACAGCAGCAGCGGTGGCAGCGGATTAAATGATGGTTCGTATATGCATCCCCTTCCCCAAGGGCCTTTCAGGACACTTTGTTCCTTTCTTACCCCAAAGAGGGAGAGAGACAAAAGCGCAGCCCCTACCCTGGCAGGTGTGTACAGTTTTGGAAATGGTTCCTATTTGGAGAGCAGGGCTTGTGGCAAGGACTGTGAATTTATCAGAAAAATCAGTGCCTCAAGCGGCAAGTCACATAAATGAAAAAATACTTTCCCTCCTTCACAGATGGCTTGTTAAGGAAAAAAACTCTTAACTGTGGTGAGAACTTAGAAAGGAAGTGGACACCGGCTAGGGTATTAATGATCAAAGGGCTCCTTCCACATATCCTTCCTCTCCTGGGGAAGCCCACAAAAACTAGTCCTGGTTGGGGTATGAAGGACCATGCACCTCTCTCTTACCACCATCTTCCTCCTCACCCATCTCCACTTCTGTTCTTTCCTTTCTTTACTGTGCTTGAGTCGGGTGCCCAAAGATGGCTTTTAGAAGGAGGAAAGCAGTAGCTGTAGGTCTTGGAGTCCTTTGTCTCTTCTGAGATTTTCCAGCCACAAACTTCCAGAATATCCTTAACTTCTGTCATTTATCATCTTCCCAATGGTGTCCAGAAGGGAGATCCTTGTTTGCACTGTTTCCTACCAGCTACAGGAGAACAACTAATTGCTGACCCAAGCTGTATAGAAAAACCTTGCTGTCCCGCCTAAATTCCTTGGGATGCTATAGTTTTCATCCTTGCAGGATTAACCCTTCTTGCCAGAGGGAAAGGGATCGTACTGGGACTGGAGGATGAGGGTGGAGGGTCACAGACAGAAGATGGCAGAGCATGGGTGAGAGGACAAGAAACCCAGACATTAGCTCTTGGGAAATTTACCTTTTGTCCAATCCAAGGCTGCAGTTTCTAAAACTGCCCCTCCTTGTTCCATCAGGATCACATGGCTGGAGATCCCTTCTGACCCAGCCACCACCTGTAAGGACCTCATCTTTAGTCAGCTCAAGTGATGGATCAAATCACTCTTTATAGGGGACTCTGACTGCTCCTCTTCCAGTAGCCTGTTTATTCTCCCCTTGGAAACAGACTAGTAGCAGGTGTCTGGAGGGTGGGGCTGGCTGGATGAGGCTCCCGCAAGGTCTTCAGAGTGAGCCAAGTTTCAGATGCTTTTGGAAGAGGAGGTAAGAAACAACTTCTTGTAGAAACACTATCTGGACCATTTCAGAGATGGTTTTTGTAGTCAAGTAGAATTTGCATTGGTAGAGGGCAGAAGTGGGTTTTCTGCAGAGCCTCCTACGAAATCTTATGTTTTGCTCAGGTTTTTAAGGATAAGAGAAGGGGAAAACTGTTTTTCCCAATTTCTGAAAAAAAAAATGTCCATTATGTAGCATTTCTAGTTAAAGGAGTGAAGGCAGCAGACAATGGAAAAGACAGGACTAAAGAATATAAGAATAAGAGTTGCCCAAGCAATAAAAGTCACAGATGGTATAGATACAGAATAGGTAAAAGTTATTGTCATATTGGTTTTGTTTTGCTTTTGCAAGTGTGTGCTTCATCGGAATAGCCCTAATTGACAATAACTGAAGGGTTCTATATTCCCTAACTTTATAAAATTTTGTTATTTTTTATTGTTGTTGTTCACCATCTTGGGAAAAGAGAACTTCCTCTCCACCCCCCCACCCCCCATCCAGTAACCAAAGACCCAAGTGACTCACTCATGTATTGTAGTTATTCACAATCTTTCTAAACACTTTCCAAATTAGTTTCCCATTCTGTGCCTCGAAAGTAGAAATGCAGAGCATTTTTAATGCACAAAGGGCATGTTCCAAATCATTTTTGTGGGATGATGCTTTTCAGTTTCAATGTTTTGTGAAAGAAAACAGTGTGCTGGCTTTGCTTTTTTAAACTGCAAATTGTTTTTGAGCTCCCCCTCTCTAGAACATGCAGCAATTAGTGCTGCTCTGGGGAGCAATGGTGAAGGTATTTTTAAACATGCCTTTCCAGGTGTCCCCCATCTGCCACGCCCCCTCCAACATGTCTGAGCGGTTTTCCACACCAGACTACCTAGGATGGATCTGACAACTTTGCGGCATTTTTAGGCATCCACTATTTTTTAGGCTTATGATAAAATGGGATCATCCCCGTAAAAACTCATAGTTAAATGGTAAGAGTGAGCTGACTGTTGGAGTTTTATCATCACAAGTAAATAGTATTGGAAATAGAAACTGCTGTTGTTTGTTAATGACCTGAGGTATGATCTCAAGTTACACACCACCTCTTGCAGTGTGGTGTACTGTTTAACTATGCCCCCCCTGCAAAAATGCTCTCCATTCAGTTTGAGCACAAAGCTATTAATCTCCTTGGGAATAAATCCCATTTATTTGCTTTTGTGGTTTTTGATCATTTTTATCTTCCTACCAAAAAAAAAAAAAAGAAAAGAAAAGAAAACCCAAATCTTCCATATGAATGGCTGTGTGGCTAATGTAAAGAATTCATCTATAGACCGTGAGAATTGTGACCTTTTTCATATTCTTGAAACTTATCAAAACTGTAGTTGATTTTCATTTTTCAGATGATACTCTGGCAGAGCTAATCACAGGGACTCCAGGTCCCCCTCTTCAGAGCTGCTGGGGAGCCTCTTTGCTCTAAGTGCGTGGTACTAGGAAGGAAGGTGTCTATGAGCCGTCTGTTGCTCTTGGCCAGCCTGTTGGAGAGTGACCACTGGTAATGTGGGCTCTGGGTGCTGACAGCTGAACTTTTCCCATTGCAGATTACGTCTTTGTCACGCCGGTAGAAGTGGACTCGGGCGGGTCATATATTTCACACGACATTTTGCACAACGGCAGGAATAAACGATCACTGCAGAGTGCTGGTGGCTTCCTGCACTACCGATTTTCAACATTTGGACAGGAACTACACTTAGAACTTAAGCCCTCGGCGATTTTGAGCAGTCACTTTATTGTCCAGGTACTTGGAAAAGACGGTGCTTCAGAAACTCGGGAACCCGAGGTGCAGCGATGTTTCTATCAGGGATTTATCAGAAATGACAGCTCCTCCTCCGTCGCTGTGTCTACGTGTGCCGGCTTGGTGAGTACACCCCAGTCTAGTCCGACTCCCTCTTTTGTGTCCTGTAAACTCGAGTGAACAGATGTCTGCAACATGAAATGCTCTTCTAGCCAACTCCACACATTCACACTGTCAGCTTTGATACTTATAATATTCTCAATTGAATTAATCTAATCTGCTCTCAGAAAGAAGAAAATATAATAGAACTTTAATTACCATTTAGAACATTCTTTCGATGTTTAATGGTCTGGGCCTTTTCATTCTCCATGTTTGAGACGCTCTCCCAAGGAAATTAATTTGATGGATGCCATTCGCTTTGTGAAGTCTTGGGAGACCAGGCATTCTATAAATCTAACAAGCTGCATGCGTCTACATTGCTTTGAAAAGGGAAAACAGTATTTCCATGCAAAATTGCATTCAGCAGCCCTGGTAAGCCCTAACCTTCGACAGCACTGAAGGCAGGTGCTGTGGTGTCCTGCTCATGGGAGACATCCTTTTAGAATGGGACATGGTGTGTCCTTAAGGGTGGTGACCGGGGAGGCAGGACATTTCAAAGTATTTGAGGGGAGTGTCATTTCCTCTCTGTGTATTCCTCATCTGTTGACCACAAGGCCAGGGATATTGGTGTCAATGATACCTCTCAGGATTCAATCAAATATATGGGCTCTCATTTTGTGTTGCATAATTTTAAAATGTCTTTTGGGTTGAAACAATGTGTTGAGTTGACAGAAGGGTTTGTGAAAGATGTGTGGTGATCATGCTCTTGCTCTGGTGTGGCCCCGAGAGGTAAGCTGAGAAGGCCCACCGAAGATGTAGTGGGTAGTGTCCAGGGCGGGTCATGGCAGAAGCCAGAGGAGAGGCTGGGGTGGGCGTGAAGCAAGTCACTCCCATGTTCTTGCTAGTTGAAACTTTGTTATTTTTGCAGCTTTTTCTCCCACGGTGTGACTTGAAATTCAGATAAAATCGTTCACCCTCACCATTGTCATGATAGTCTATGGTTTATTGAAAGTATGAAGATTTAACCATCCCCAGCTGAGCTGGATCTATTTAAATGATGGCTACTGCTCACTAGTGACCTTGTTATAGCATGGTCACACACACGTGTGCACATGTGCCTGGATGTGTCTTGGAATTTTTTTGTTTGATTTGTGGTGTAGAGCCTGCTGTTCTTTGGTGTTGCCTGTGCATTTCTCTTCCAGAATCTTCAGGGGCTTAAGCTCTCCACTATGGTGCCTTGTGTGTGTGTGTGGGGGGGAGGGCTGAGATTGGATATAGGGGTTCTTTACCCAAATTCTTCTTATTTTTTTTTTATTTTGAGACAGAATCTTAGTGGCCCAGACTGACCTTGAACTTGTGATCCTTCTGCCTCAGCCTCCTGAGTCTCTGTGATGACAGGTGTGTGCCACTGTTCCGTAGTGGCTTAAACACTTATTCTATATACTCACAGTGAAGAGCACGAATTCTCACACCAGCATGAAGCAGTAGGGCCTTAGACAAGTTACTTACCCCTGTACATGTCTTAGTTTCTTTGTCTTGGAAATGGGAATAAGGAGTGATGGGGTCGCAGGGCCGTGGGAGGGAATGGCTTATGGAGAAGGTGCTACAGCAGCTTCTGGCTCACCACTGTTCTCTTTCCCGCAAAACTTGGCCCCATGTTTGGTTCTCCCAGCATTCCACCATCTGTGAGTGACATGTCAGATCAGTTCTCATTAAGGGATGTCAGGTTGTTTCTCGTCAGGGAGAGACTCGCTCTTAAACAAGGAGAAAGGATCACTTAACTGTGAGTTCCAAACGTCATATTTTAACCAGCAAATCTGCCTGGGTCAAAGGCTGATATAAATTGGGATGTCTCTACTTTTCAATAAGGCAGGTGCGTCGATTTAGCTTATTAACTTTAGTTCTCTAGGTTTCAGTTTACATTTGTGAACCACGTAATATGAGTTCTAGGATCACTGTGACCTCTGGGCATCTGACTCTGGTTATCCAGTTTATTGACACTGGCAGGCCCCATTTTGTCAGCGGTGGGGAGATTGTCATTATCCATCCCTTTGTGCCCCACCAAATTGCAAAGCCCAGACACCTGTGAACACACATATATTGGAAGAGTTGAGCTTAGTCAATTTTCACAAAGTCTACCCCCATGTAAGCACCAGCCAGATGAGACAGGTCATATTAGTACCCCAGAGGACCCACCTTGTCCCCTTCACTGCCCACCAAAGGCCACCACTGCCCTACTTCTAACAGTTTAATGTGTGTATTTCAAAAATTTGCACAAGTAGAACCATAAGCTCTCTCTGGGTATGAAGATTGTACAGTGTTTCCATTTAATTGTCAAACTTGGCCCCTTGTTAACTATCAAAGTGTTTTCTGTTGGGGATTGTTGGGAAGAACACTGCGGAAAATTCTTGAATGTGCCTTTTGCTGAACTTGTGGCTGCGTTCTGTTGCGTAGACTCCCGAGAATGGGGTTCCTGGGTCACAGGATATACACACAATTGGCTTTAGGGAGTATTTCCAATCAGCTGTTCAGAGGGGTCCTAGGAATTTACACTTCCATGGCCAGCAAATGAGCACTGGGTGAGGGGGGGGGGCTGGGCCACTGGCATTGGGATTCCTTGAGGTGTGATGATAACCCTCTGCTCATGTGCATACCGTGTGTGTTAGGAAAATAATACGTCACCGTTAAATGACCTGGCAAAGTGCCCATGGGAAAGCTAGCCATTGTGGTGACTGCTAGGGAAACCTCAGAAGATAATGAGAGAAGGCAGAAGGTGATGGTAGTGAAATGCATATATTTGTACATATGGGTATGTGTACATACTTCAGTGGGAGTTTTTCCATCAGGGAATTTGCCTTCAGAATTAATCTATGTTTACAATGTTTGTAATGCCTTCTTGAAATGCACCTTGGATCCCCTTTCTCCATCTGACAGTTCTCACTTTATTCAGGAGTTGAATAGGTTGTTACTTCCTTGGAGATAACTCATAAAAAAGAAGTCACAAACTTCCCTAAGTGAGTCCCACCAACATTAGATTTGGAGGTGATTATTTTTTCAAATTTCGAATGACTTTTCCAGGCTGACACTGCCCACTGCACCTGGAGACTCACAGCCTTTCTCCCAGAATCTCAGGGTTACAGATTAACCTGCTGGCCTTTCTGCTGTACCTACCCTCCCCTGACCACTGCAGTGAGGTCGCCATTTCTGCAAGCCCATGCCATTGGAGGGGGACGCCATCTTCCTGTTGAACTACAGCTAACTCAGGATTTTCGCCTGTTTTCAATTCTGTTTTCTTATACGACAAACCTATATCTTTCTTCTTTAGTACTAGGAGCTTTAAGACCTTTCTCTGCTCTAAAATATTCTACCGTGGTGGTGATCCTTTGAGTTGGAACAGTGACTTTCAGAGTGTGGTCAACTCCACTAGCTTTATTTGAGGTGCTAAAACTGTGGTGTCCTTCAACTGCAAGCGATGCTGGGACGGGGGCAAAATGCATATTTTAAATTTCCCAAATGGTTCTGATGCATAGTAACATTTGAGAAGCACCTAATGGTTGTGTGTTTGGAATTTACTGGAAAGATATTGAGTCATCTTTCTTTCATCCAACAACTGTTTACCAGCCTCTGTGATGCCAGACATGTGCAGAGCACGAGGGATAGTAATGATGAAGATGGATGCGAGGGCCGGGCACAGAGCCTACAAGCTGAGGGAGAAGATGCCATGGGGCTTTTAGACCTGGAAGTTCCTATTTTAGTGTGAACCAAACTGTGGCTCCACAGAACAAAGAGCTGACAGGTTATGACCTCTGGAAAACGGAGAGTTGGTCACGTTAGTCCCAAAATGCCACCTCATGGAGAGTTACAGTGTCATTAGCATATTAGCAAGTCAGAGCAGTTCTGCACGAATCCCATTTTAAACACTGTTACATTAAATAACATATTTTTTAAAAAAACTCTGTTCGGGCTGGGGATGTGGCTCAAGCGGTAGCGTGCTCGCCTGGCATGCGTGCGGCCCGAGTTCGATTCTCAGCACCACATACAAACAAAGATGTTGTGCCCGCCGAAAACTAAAAAAAATAAAGATTAAAAAATTCTCTCTCTCTCTCTCTCTGTCTCTCACTCTCTCTTTAAAAAAAAAAAAAACTCTGTTCAAACCTAGGCTTTTCCCAGATTTTCTGGTCATGGAAATTTTTTTTGAGGGGCATCTCTTCATAGTTTGGTGATAAGAAAAGCCCCGCAGAGATGCTGGGATCTTTTGTGTGGCTTTCTAACTGTTGCAGGATGCTTTAGGGATAAGAGTTTCAACTTACGGGAAACTTGACGTTGAAAGCAAATTTGACTGTGACACATTTCATACTTTATCTGTGGCTCTGCGAAATCCCCAAAGATAGGACTGGTTCTAACTTGACCCCTGCCCTTTGCAGGCCATACTTCATAGGTCACCATCTGATACCGTGGTTCCTTCTGTGTGTCACCCTGAAGGAGCAATTCTTGGGCCTCAGTGTATTTGCCCTCCATTGGTTCCTGACATGTTCCCCCGGTGACCACATGTTCCAGTCTGGGACACGCTCTGATTGTCATCCAGCCCCAGTACCACATCAGAGGCCCTGGTGGAATCTGTACCACATCCAGCCTCGATTCCTGATGTGCCATCCAATTTTGTCACTTCCTTTCTTTCTGTCCTTTGTCCCCAACAATTAAACCGTAAGTGGCATTTCTCCTCCATGGCTGGCTGCCCTAATGTCCCCATTGTATCTTTCTTTAGGAGTGGCCTTTCCAGACTACAACTGCAGTGACCCATTCCCCAGAGAACCTGGGTCCCTGTAAGGAGCTTTGGAAGCCATTGGATTTCAATAGGCAGTGGGGATGCTTTGATCTCCCCTTTTCAAAAGTATTTTATGACTCAGAAAGCTCCGTCATTGAGTGGCCTGTTGCTGGTCCCTGCCTGCCAAGTTGTCTTTAGAAAGCTGATTTCCATTCATAAAAGGGCTGAAGTTAAGTGACCTTCACGGCTCTACACTTAGCAGGCCCTGAGAGCCCGCAGGGGTTAGCCCGCAGGGGTTGCTGAATTGCATACACCCCTTTGGAACCTCGTGGTCACTTGAGAGGATCACATGAAATTAAGGATTATACTGGGTTGCATTTGTATGTTTTTGGACACAGGCTGACCCAAACCAGAGGTGTTTTCTTAGGCTATTACTCAATTCATCAAGGGTAAAAAGACTTTTAAAAAAAAAATTTTTTTTGGCTGCTTTCCTCTATGTCCTCCTCAGACAAAAGACACCAGCACACCTGGAGTACGATGCCGTTGGATTGTTCCATCTCCTGTGGCGGAGGTAGACCACTTCCTGATTCCATCTTCCAAGCCTGTCTCCTCTGAGAACAGGGTGCTTCACTCCAAGACTCTTTAGCAGTGCCTGGTTTAAATAAGTCACCCAACGACTGTCTTCCAGGGGAACCATCACTGTGAAACATAAATATTGTACTATTGGAGAAATTTCCTATGTAGAAAACAATGAATACTCACAAAGTTCAAATCAATCACCACCAAAGCTCAAAAATTACATGCTTAAAACTTACAAGGGGAAATGTATGAAATACATTTGTTTATAAATACAAGCATATATA
This sequence comes from Spermophilus citellus, assembly GCF_964194105.1. NCBI lineage: Eukaryota > Metazoa > Chordata > Mammalia > Rodentia > Sciuridae > Spermophilus > Spermophilus citellus. The sequence continues at coordinate 4,056,889 of NC_138196.1, forward strand.
TATATATATATATATATATATATATATATATATATAGAGAGAGAGAGAGAGAGAGAGAGAGAGAGAGAGAGAGAAGAGGGAGAGAGAGGTGTTATGTCTTTCTCTTGTTATGTCTTTCTGTCTGTCTCTATTACAGTTCACTTTCTCCTAATCCTGACTTTCCTGCTTTCTCTTGTAATTGACATTTCACTGGGCTCATAAACAATGGGATCAAGACAAGTGAGAACACATACCAGACAAATTTAGGATGACCATCTGAAATGTGAATATTGTGTCACCCCATGCGTAAAGGCATGGTAAGGTCAACAAAGTCTCTTTCAGGAGAGAAGCGGGTTCAATCCAGGAAATAACCTGTGCCAGGAAAGAACGGCAACCATCCACCCAACATGGACAAGGAAAGAATTTTATATAGATGCCAGAAATGTCACATATTTGTAGGTGTCAGTAATTGTCACACTTGCTCCTTTGGGAGAAAGACTGAAAGTTCATGCTCATAAACATGTCCCTGAAACCAAAGCATGATAGTTGGTTGCTCATTTCCTACCATCAGGAGCACTGGGTGACAGTAGGTCTTCCTCCTGTGCCCATCCCACTCAGCAAAATAAGGTCTCTTTGAATCAAGGATAAAGCAAAGATACAGAAAATGAAGAAATTCTTATGTCTATGAGGCTTGTCTTTAGGCGGCCTTGCTAATTAACAAAATACAAGAAAATACTTTTTAAGTGCACGTAGAAAATAATCACAAGATAATACATCTTTGTTAATAAATAATTCAATTGCACTCTGCTAGAAAGAAAGATAATCCCCCAGATTTCTTTCATCAAGAGTAGGCAACATTGATACTTTCTATCATTCTATTTTTTACATATGAAAACACTCATAGGTTTGACAGTCTCAGCCACGTGGCATAAATGTCATTTTGTATTCTTTCTTACTGAACAGCTATAATGCTGTACACAGATTTTTGCACTCTGCTCCTTTTTCTCTTAGTCTCAGATTGTGAGCAATTTCTCAACTATCAGATGTGCTTTAAGAACATTTCTAATGGCTTCTTGCTATTCCAGGAAGAGCATAGCATCTTGGGAAAGAGACAGAGTTGATCCATTTTTAGTTCACAAGGAATAAATCCAAGCATGATACAGATGCAGGAGAAGTGCCCGGGGAACTCCCTGCTTGCCTCGATTTAGCAAGGTCTTCATGCAATTCATAGACTGTGGTATAAGCCCTGGGCATAAGAGAAGGTGGCTTCAGATTAATAAATTCTATGGAAGTATACCAGTAATTTCTGGGAATCCCAATGTAGTTGTGATCTTTGCCTCTTTAAAGCAAACCTGCTTGCACCCAAGTGGCTGGACTGAGTGCCAATCATCATAGCAGGAGGAACATTTAATTTGTTTCTCTGAGTCCATTTAAGGGAAATTATCGCATAAATTAAAAAAAGAAGCACAATTCAAAGGGGAAGCAGCTTTCTTACTAGAGGAGCTTAAAAATGCAGTAATTCATACACACAAAAAAGTCTCCAATACGAAGTCCTGAAATGAACAATAAAAGCAAGGCAGTCAGATGCTACTCCACAAGCCCACAGTTCCAGCTGATGGCAGGAATGCACATTCAGAGTTCCAAGTTTTGCAGCATGATATGTATTCAGTAAGAAAATACAAGATGCTTCATGACAAAGCAGACTCTTAACCTTTTCATACATAGTTCATTAGTGGGTTTTCTATGAAGAACATTTTCCATTAGATGTGTTAAAGCTTGCTGAGGTGTTTCCCTTTATGGTTGCTCTTTCCAAAAAGTTGTATTTATGGCTTTATGATGCTGAAATCCACATAGTCTTGAAAAGTAAAAATCTACACATTCAATGATTAAAATTCATTATCTTGGAGATAAATGGAATTCAAATTAGTTGCAGTCATATCAAAGGGAAGTGTTTTTACAAAATATTTTTGGATTCTGTCCCCTAAATAGAGTATCAGAACACTGGTAAATCCAAAGCTAAGCTTGGAAAGCAAGTTGTACTCGTTAATTATCTGTAATTTTCACTCTCGTTCCTTCTAATGTCTTATTAGGTTATATCAATGTAAAGGCCATTTGCTTACGAGATCAAAATACTCAAGTCAATTCCTCCTTCTGCAATATAAGAACCAAGCCAGCAACTGAACCCAAAATATGCAATGCTTTCTCCTGCCCAGCCTAGTAAGTCATGTGGTCATATCTTTCTGTTCATATCTGTGTGTGAAGGCCTTTGCTGCTGGTGTGAGATGCTGCAAAGCCCACTGTCAATGCTTCTAATTGAGAGAGATTGAAAAGTAGATGCAATCTCTAAAATAAATTTAGAAATAAAAGATGGTTGAACTGGGGAATGAATTCTAGAAGGCGCGTGCATGACTATACCACAGAGATTCCCAATTTTATATATAACTATTAATGTATCAATTAAAATTGAATAAATAAATAAATAGAAAAATCAATAGAGTAGAGAGAGGGCATCAGGGGAGGGAGGCAGGAGGGAAAGAAGGAGGTCATGTTAGGGATTGAAATGGAGAAATTACATTATATGGATTTATGAAAATGCCAAAATGAACTCAGATATTATTTATATCTATTATGCACTAAAAATAAACTTTAAAAAGTAGGGCTGCATTATGACTTGAAAAGTAAAAATCTTAATCTGCATTAGACACTCAGTTGACTTGAGCAATGTTATCTTGGGATGTGAAAGTGTCTTTTATTTTTTTTTAACTTTTAAATAGAAACTCCACTTCTCAGAACTGAATCAAACAGATATTTAAATAACACACAATTCTATATTAGTAAAATGTACATGTGGTTGTGTGCTTAACTTTTATATAAGTCATCCAAGAATTTAAAAATCATACTGTTGTGCAGACCGTGAAACCCCAAATGCAAATTACATAGTAGCAAGGCACAAAAAGGCGAAGCCAAGTGGTGATAACCCCTCAATGATGGTCCCCGTGGGGAGCTCAGTGGGTTTGTTCTTTGATTGATTTTTGCCACACCATTGTTTGAACACTAATTTTAAGTAAGCTTCCCAGGCAACTAGAGTCTAATGCGATTTATCTTCTGCCAAATATATTTATATAAATGGACAGTTTCTTCTAAAGCCATGGCACAGTCACCCGTGCTTCAGGTCCTCTTAATAAGCAGTGTGTAGTGTTGGGTGATGCAATCATATGGCGTGATCTTTTTATATATGGATCTGTGTGTCTTTTCCTTGGAACTAGTGGTGCATTTGTCAAAATCGTTTGGGGTTTCAGCTACCCACAAATCCCATAGGCCCAATTGTTAACCCAGTTTTTCTCTTAGGGTCTAGAACCAGCTGTATCATGAACACAAAAAGGAGAAAGAAACTGGGCAGGGGGCTTTTATGGATTTTCCTCTTTGGCTAAGAAATAACTGAGCCTAAGAAATCTCCTGGAGGCTCTCACATGTGATGATCAGAAAGTGCTCTGGACCCTTGTGGGGTGACCTCTGGTGGAGATGATGCTGTGTGCTCAAGTCTGCCTCTGTGGACATATAGGGATAAACAGAACACTCAACTGGCACATTGGTTGATTCGAAACCTCCTCCCCATCATCTATTATTCCAGCCAACCAAAGAAAGAGACCTCATTTTCCTGTATGTGCATGTAAAGACACACCGATGTTATGCCTGCCTCCTAGAACTCCCCTGATGACTGTGTGTAGACATGATATCCTGTGAGGGACCTGCTCACTACTAAGAGCAGAACAGTTCCTGCAGGATCTGTAGAGGAGGTGATGTGCGGATGGGACTTCTGCTCTTTTTTTCCTCTACCTTATTATTTGTCGGTATTTTCTGCTGGGATAAAGGTCCCTCCCAGGGACTCTTCTTCCCCACAGGTACACTAGGAAGAAGGGTTTAGATGCCTAGACCTGAGAAGTAGAAGAACAAAGGTTTACTCTGTTACTTTCACACATAACAAACATGCCATCAGCACTGGCTGTATGCGAAGCCCCTGAGAACTGGGGTATGGAGATGAGTAGTGTGTGGCTTCTGCAGTCCGTGAATCGACAGTGGAAGGGAAGAGATGGGTGTGTGAAGAAGTCATGGAGATGCAGTGCGGTGTGCTACGAAATGTGTGTAGGAAGTAAAGTAGTGATGGGTCTGGGCTTGAAGGTGCAGGTGGCTGGGGCCAGGTGGAGAATTTGCTGGGCTCACTGTGGAAAAGCCCCTATGCCTTGCAAAAGTCTGTGTTATTTCTAGAGTCTTTGCAAACCCATCACATTAATCCCATAGAAGAAAGTTGAGTTTAGTAGGAAAAAATACCATTTCAGAAGTGAATGTTGAAACAAATAATTTCATAATGTTTTATTTATATCTTGTTATAAGACACAAATAATTATATAAATAGGAAGAAGCATTTTGTTGGATATCATCTTTCTTTAAATAAGATACTATGGATTATGTGACATTCCTAGAATTTCATATTCCTAGAATTTATTTGCTTAATGGTATAGATTAAAGGTCTTTAATTTCACACATCAAGCTTTTAGGAGAAACCAGAAGAAGATATTATGAGACTAGAGAAAGTGACAGAATTTCAAAGGTATTAAAAAACATATTTGGTCTTATCTAAAATGATATTTAGAATCTAAGATAAGTTTTAGACATTGCTGCTGTGATTCAAGTGCATAACAGCCTATCTGGAGTATCTATTTTATGCTTTCCCTGAAAATCATACAAGTTCAATTATTCAAAAGTGGTTGCTGGTAAGCATGATTAGTTTCTATTGATGGGCATTCCAATGTACACCAAGTCTTAGATAGTTGTAAAAGTACTGGTCTGTCAATCATTAATGTGAGGTGAGATCTCTAAGTAATTGTAAGCTTTAAGAATAATCAAAGCAGTAGTTTGGGGAACTGCCCACCTGTGATTGTGCTTTGTGTTAATTCCCACCGCAGCATGTATCAGAAACTCCCCTCTGCTCACACACCCACCTCTGCACTGGGTTGAAGGCACATTTGTAGAAAGGACAGTGCCTCATTCGTTTTTCCAATCCCCGTGCCTCGAAGAGGCCCTGACACATAGTTAAGATCCCAATAAATTTGGCTGAAGAATTGCTCAGATATTAAAATGGCATGTATTTCTTCCCCTGCAGAAGAAATATTTTTCCTAGAACCATGTGGTGCTTCCTTATATCTGAGTCACCTTAGCATATGATTCAGAATTAGTACAGATTGCCCTCATTGGTTTTAAAATGGATCTAAGGTATTCACCAGCTGCTTATTCTGTTACAGTAACTGCCTTAGCGGTCACAATACTAAGTCTTCACTGAAAGTAATTTTGTTTTTCCGCTGAAATTTGGCTGCCAGGTGAATGGAGCGTGTGCAGCAAGTCATGTGCCAGGGGCCAGCAGAGCCGGAAGGTGCGGTGCGTGCAGAAGAAGCCCTTCCAGAAGGAGGAGGCGGTGCTGCACTCTCTGTGCCCAGTGAGCACGCCCACCCAGGTCGAAGTCTGCAACAGCCACGCCTGCCCTCCAGAATGGAGCCTTGGGCCTTGGTCACAGGTAATGGGGTCAGACTTGGAGTCACTGGTCTTGGTCCCCACTCAGGATGAAGGTGAACCTGCAGGTGTCTTTGTCCAGGGGAGCTCAGCTGTTTACATCTTCATGGGAATGAGGCTGGATTAACACCCTGGGGACCTGGGAATCTGCATTTTAGCTATTTTAGCTATTGTTCTTGAGTGATTCCAAGGGGACCTGAAGTTTGAGATTCCCTATCCCCGAGCTTAGAATATTCCTTAGTGGTTTAGAAAATCATGTGGGGGCCATTTAGGTGTGCCTAGTAAGTGTAGCAAGAAGTTGGTACATAGACCTGGCAACTGAGTTCTACAAAGCAAATGGAAATTTACAAGTGCAAAGAGTGAGCCATAGGAAAAAAAATATTTAACTCTCACTTTGGTGGAAAAGGGAGAGAGTTAAAACAAATTAAAAGGATCTGGGTGTCAAGTTCACTACTGTCAGAAACTCCCAGAGAAAGGCTTCACGTTAATAAGTTGAATGAGACATTGAACTATCTGTCATTCACCACTCAGAATTTCCCTCTCAAGGAGAGGCTCTCCACGGAAGGAAGGCTTGTCCCTAGGACACAGGCTGCTGGTATCTAGTGCACAGAGGCAGGTACCTATGATGCTTTGTGTCTGCCACAAAGACTAAGTGTCAGAGGTCTCCCTCCTTCAGGACCCCTGCCTTACCACCGCCTTACAGGTGATGGTTCATCCTCTGCTAATCCACAGATGGCGATCAAACATTAGAGAAGAGCTCAAAGCTGCAGGGGAATGGTCACTTGCACTGTAAGCCCCGTAGCAGCCCCTGATCACATGTCTGCCGTACTTCCTTTCCATCAGAGTCCCTTGTGTCAGGCAGAGGGCTGATTTCTGAAGTTCAGCAGTACAGTGCCACATTCCCAAAAGAAGGCAGAGGAAGACTTTTTTTTCCCCATGTTGGGGTATATCTATTGGATTAAGAATCCCGGAGTGGGAAAGAATATCTTTGAGCATGCTTTGGGGTACTTAATGTGAGAACACATTCATTTTTAAATTTAAAAGAAGGGTAAATGTAAGTAGTATACGATGTTGAGTCTGTTCTCTTTCTTTCCAGTTGGGAATTATAATTTACAAAGGGAGAATTCAGAGGACTGTTTTAGCCAAATATGTATGGTAGTCATGGATAATGGAGACTGGTGAATTTCAAATGGCCCTGATGAAAAGTATGTTAGTTCATCGAGTTTGCCCCAAATGTAACATGGAAATTATTTCTTTTGTGAAATTTTGATTACTAGAACCAAATGTGTCTCTTCGAGAACCTGCTCATAACTAATATGAAAGAGATCCTTCAGAATGTATCACAACCTGTTCTTGCATGAGCAACAGGCCGCATATTTGGCCATTCTGAAATAGAATTGCAAACATAAAATTAGAATTTTTTTAAAAAGAATTAACCATTTAGATATTTTGTGACAGAGCAGTGATACATGTCATGGTTCACTCCCTGGTCTGGCTTCAGACCCACTTGTCCACTGATCTCTCTTCCTTGGCAACTGTGTGATTATCTTGGACAGGATGCTCTGCTCTTGGATTCTTAGATACTTCTTTTGTAAAACAGGGTGACAGTGATTGGGTCCTAAAGTTGTCAGAAGGTTGTGTGATACAGGCTCTGTTATTCCTGCTAAATTACATCATTACATGGAAGGGATTCTCCCTGATGTCATTGTCATCTCCTTTAAGAATGCGAAGAAGAGTGAGAATTCACACTGGTCCTCTGAGCGAGCTGCAAATGCACCCTGCTGATGGTGATTAGTTAAGAAACCCAGGTAAAAAAGAGAGGCCGATGTGGCATATGGTCCTTCTGAGAGAAAGATAAGATTGTATGGGCCAAGATGGTGACACGTTCCTTGAGGAGAAGCCTGGAGCCAGTCTTTTTAAGTGACCTTGACAAGTTTGTAACTATTCCCCTGAAAGCAAGGAGATGCTTTTGAATAATTCTTTTGAAGGTTGAGAGTAAGAGTGAAAGAGTAATTTGCCCACCTGAAGCTTTGTATTATGCAGATTTACTCAGATCTTTTATGAGTGCTTAGTAGTCTCCACCATAGTTAGGACAATACCCAGAGGGCACAGTTGTCAGGGGTAAGAACCTAGTCCCTTGTGCCCCCTTTCTCTGACACCTGACTACTGTTGATGTAGCACACACCTATATTCTATCTGTCCATCTGCACACATTTCTGCTGTTACTCTTCTTGTTGGAGTCACAAGTGATCCTCTTTGGTTAAGCACCCAGGTCCATTGCACCTTGTAACAGACACATACAATTATCACAGTAGATAGGTGCCCTTTTCTAGTATACTGTGCCGTGTGATGAATGTAACTCATCTTTAGACCTGGGGTCACCAGCAGCCATTTGATATCCGGCAGGTTGAAGGCAAAGCTAATCATGGCAAGTTATGTACTTTTCCCTGGGCCCCTAGGTGGGTTTCGCCTGCTGTAAGGGACTTTATTGGTAATTTTGCTCAAATGCTTACAAATAATCTTGCAAACACTTCATCAGTATGAAATTTACTCCAATGAAAAGCATTTACTAAACCAGCATGCCAATAGCACTTTTTCTTCTTCTTAAGTGTTCCAAGACCTGTGGACGAGGAGTGCGGAGACGTGAACTCCTCTGTAAGAGCTCTGATGCAGAGACCCTCCCTGAGAGCCTGTGCGCCAGCATCCCCAGACCTGAGGTGCAGGAGGGCTGTGTGCTAGGACGATGTCCCAAAAACAACCGGCTGCAGTGGGTCACGTCTTCATGGAGCGAGGTATGAGCTCGGCTGCACTATTGGGTGGGGAGGGGGTTCAATGCTCAGCTCATCCACCAGCATCCAGAGTCAGAGGGCTCCTTCTTGTTACACACATACACCAGGTATCTACTAATTGCTGATTCCCCCTCAATGCTTGTTTCAAACATGAATAAAGTGCCCAGCATACCTACCAGGCCTGTGCCTGGGTAAGGGATACAAAAGTCCATAAAGCACACATAGGGAAATGGATGCGGTAGGCAAGGTGCTATGAGAAGTCTGTAATTTTCTGAGAAAGTTCAAGGTCAACCAGAGCCAGACTTTAGGAAGAATTCTCATCAGCAGAGACTCTCCAGGGAGCGTGAAGGATGAGCAGGAGTCAAGCAGAGGTTGGGGCAGGTTGTTGGGGACAGGATTGCACACTCAGCAGGCCGGGACAGGACCAGGCTGGGGGTATGGTGGGAAACTTCATTGGAGAGGGGTCATAAGGCCTGGGGTAGCAGGTTAGGAACATGTCCTGCAAGTACTGAGGAACCAAGTGAAATCTTAAATGAGCAGTGGAACCCTCAGGGAACAGGCACCCAGCAGGCAGACCCAAGGGTGGGGAGGCCCTGTGTGGACACTGCAGGAAGGAAGACGGAAGATGAAAGTGTTTGGGACAGAGAAAAGCCATATCCTTGAGTTCCTAAGGAGACCATTTGGTACCTTCAGGCCCATGTGCTGGTAGGAGAGAGGGAGGAGCTGTCTCCAACTCTGGCTTGGGAAACACAACCGAACTCATAGACATAGGAAAGTGGAAAAGGATCTAAGCCCAGAGCACACAGTGTAGACAAATGAGGTCTCGGCTTTGAAGGGTCTACAGTCTGGTAGGAAAGATAGAGAGGAAAAAAAAATAATAGTGGGACGTTGAGCGAGCTTGGTGAGCCTCACCGTCCTTTCTTCTGTCTAAATGATAAACGGGTCCATACCACGAAGTTATGGCAACACAGTCTCCCTCCTCCCCATCTGTTTTCTTTAAAAGACATTATGACCTGAAGGCTACATGCGTGACCCTCGACTGGCCCTGCTGGCCTCATCCATACAAGGGAGCTGTACTTGGTGGCTCCATTGTAAAGGGGAGCGTTCAGTTTCACCCATTATCGTATGTGATATTTACACTGATACCAATTTCATTGATTAACTGGCTTCATGAGGCTCCATACATTATCCCATAATACTGTTTAAAATACTTTTAAAAACGTGGTTTCTCCCAGTTATTTCATGGACCTCCATCCTCCCCTCTCTCTCTTCTCCCAGCCATAACACAGCATTAGGTCACATCTCATCCAGGGGAGAGGCAGGGTAAACGTAAGGGACCAGTATTCAGAAACGTCTTCCCCCTTCACTGTCTCTTGACTCTCTTTCTTTGGCTCATTCTCCCAGCTGCTCAGAAAGACCTGGTGTGAATGTCACCAGTGCTTCTGTCTCATCCTTCTGCTGGGGGACTTTATCTCACATCCACATGGCATCTCTCAGTCCCCATGAACAGTGTGTATGAGTGAGCTCTGCAAAAGTCACTTCAATACTCTGTCCTTTGGTCTCCTTGCCTGTAGCATCCAGAACTCTGCTGATTATCGTTAAGTCCCTAAAAGGCATGTGGTTGACACTGTGGGGAGGTACATCCATCCGCTCAGTGGTGCTCTGCCATCTCACGCCTCCTCTCTCTGCCCCCAGTGTTCTGCAACCTGTGGTTTGGGCGTGAGGAAGAGGGACTTGAAATGCAGTGAGAAGACCTTCCAAGGAAAACTGATAACTTTCCCAGAACGAAGATGCCGCAACATTAAGAAACCCAACCTGGACTTGGAGGAAACCTGCAACCGAAGGGCTTGTCCAGTGTACAACACGGCAGCTGGATGGTACACGTCGCCATGGCAACGGGTGAGTGAATACAGATGTAGGAGGTTGACATTCTAGGGAGATGCAAAAGATGAGGCAGCTCACCAACAGTTGCTCATTGCACATTAGCAGTTGCCCAAGCATAAAGAAGAAAGGCTTTTGCTACTTGTGTGACCCTAATCTGTAAATTTTAGTTTTTATGTTTAGAAAATTGGTGTGATAAAAACTGGAAGAGTTGCTTTTTTTGCCAAGTAAGTGAGGCAATGAGTACAAAGCACTCAACATCAGGCCTGTGACACTCTGCTAATTTAGAAATGCTGCTCACAATCACAGCTCCTGGTTTTGAATAATACCATAACATCTAGCATTTTCCAAACCATTTGTGTGCAATAAATCTGTATGTGCATTCTCTCAGCTAATCCTTGAGGCAACCCTCTTAGCAATCACAGCGACCTGAATTCTCTGTCCTCATCAGTGAGAGAGACCCTTTTTCTGAGGACATTGGGTCACTGGTTTGGGTTTTATGAGCTAGATGGTATGTGATGCTAAGTGGGAGAGAAGAGCATGTCCCCAGGGATGCTTGTGGCAGAGTTGCTTTGTTCTTCACAGCACACATTCAAAGCAGCTGCCCACCTTACCACTAAGCACAGAGGCATGTGTGAGTCCAGACGTATGTGTGTAAACACGCATACATCCAGGAGGATCTGAAAGTAAAACATGAAGGAGAATGGCATGGTTATTTCTCATGGGCCAGGCAGTATGCTATCCATATCGCTAGGCCCTTTATCTCTGAGTTTTTAATAATTTACACATTTGAAATGGATTCTTATATTATTATTGAGATCAAGGGTTAGCCAACAATTGCCAAGGTGCCAAGTCTGTATCCTTGACTCTGACATTTTTTGGTAAGCTTTTTTATGAGAACATAGCCACATTCACTCCCACACTGACCATTGCTATGTCCATGCAACAGAGAGCATGTAGCCCCTATTACCCAAAATTTATACTATCTCACCAAGTTAGAGGTTTTGCTATTTGAATGTTATGCTAATTCCCAAGCTCATACTTTTTCCACCCCAGCTTACATTTTCCTCCCAAATGCAAAGTCATATAGTGATGTTTGTCCAAAACAAAGCCTCATCTATCTGCATTAAATTAATAAATTTAATTTAAATTTATTAATTTTAAATTTAAAAGCAAAACAAAATTTTAAAGCAAAACAAAATCTATTTAAAGGGTTACACTTTTTTCCTGGTAACACTTACTTATTTATGCCTCTTATGAAATAGCTTTATCAACTTTTCATACACCTATCTGGGTTAAAAAAAAGAAACGCTGACCATCATTAATTGGACAGTAAAGTTACTGGCTTGTAGGAAGCACCCAATCCCCTGTGCTAACTAGGAATGACCGAGGGCATAATTCCAGTGTCTCTGATTATCACTTCTTTTCCTGTCCTAATTTAGAGTTATCCCCCTCCACTATGGCATCTGCAAAGTTGGTCTGGAATTCTTTAAATACTGCACTCCATTCCCTAGATGTGTCTGGGTTTGTTTCTGCGTTCTTAAGGCTACTTCTGGAATCTCTCTTCTTTATGAGTCACTTAACTGGGAGACGCATGCTCTCGGGCTAGACAGCCTTTGCTTAAGACCCTTCTGATCAGATCAAAGGCGCACAGACAGACAGACACACACACACACACACACGTCAGGATGGACCGTCAGCGCCTGGCTCCAAATGATCTCTGCTCCATCGGCAGGCATCTCGGTAATGTCACGAACGTGGAGATTCCTTCTGTTTGACATCACTGACCTCAGAAAGGACAGCATCCAGAAGGGCCCTTCTGACTCCCCTCTCCTTTCCCTTCCCTGCAGTGCACAGTCACCTGCGGGGGAGGGGTGCAGACCCGCTCCGTCCACTGTGTTCAGCAAGGCCACCCTTCCTCCAGTTGTCCGCTCCACCAGAAGCCACCAGTGCTCCGAGCCTGCAGCACAAACTTTTGTCCAGCGCCTGAAAAACGAGGTAAAGGGCACCGCGCCTGTCAGTTCCGCTAGTCTCTGGAGAATTTGTCACAAGCTGACGCTGTTTGGCGGTGCCATCTCGGGTGTTCACAGCTCTGTGGCCTGTTGCACATTCCAATGCAGACTTGACAGTACTCCCTTGGACTTCTACAAGCTGCAATGCTGGGGCACTTACAGTCACATTAATCTAGTTTTCTGGGTCTGGGAGGGAGCATTTCATTCTATAAGGCTTTGTAGCCACTCATTCTTACTTCAAAAGTGGGAAATGGCCATGTTGCAAGACTCTTTTAAAAAATTAAATGTTTGTTCAACAAACATGAAAAAGTAACCACCATGTGTCAGAGATTATGTTAATCAGTGGGAATATAAGAGGGAACAAGAATGGCCCTCCAGGGGCTCTCGTTTTAATGGAGGAGACAGATAAATTATAGTCAATTACACCGAATGCGTGCTGTCCTAGGACTGCACATGAAAAGGTTTCTTAAGTCGGTTCAAGTGAAGTGCAGCGGGTGCTGCTGGGAAATTCAATTACAGGAGAGAACTGCTTTCCTAGTCTAGTTCATTTCAAAGTCATCTGACAAACACCAGGAAGTATTTTTTAGCCTAATCAGATTTCCTTGTGCAAGACAATCATTTTCTAGCATAAAACTGCTGGGTTTTCTTTTCATCCAAACACAGCTTTTTTTCCAAGACAGTCCAATCTCTTACCCTGCTTTTTCCAGTTTGTGGTGAGTCAGACTCAGGACTGTTCCTCCCGGGCTCCCCTGTCTGCATTGCTTCCCATCTCTAAGTTGTTCTGGTGTACTTAGCTCCAGGCTTGGGACGTCAGTTCCTTTCCTCTTCTTTAAAGAAAGAAGTTCTTGTTATCTGCGTTCTATGTTATCTGGGCTGAGGTTTGCAAAGACAAAAGGAAGGTGTTATGTAGCAATTGCTGAAAATCAGATCATCCCTAGTTGATGCTAGAATTGTCTACGGGGAAGAAATGTACATTTTTGAGGAATGGATCATGAACTCCCAGACTCTCTCCTTTCTTTACCATCAGTGATTTCTCATTTCCACCTGAAAGTCAGACCATCATGAAGGGACCCACACATACCGAGGCTCAGTCTAGGGAAAAAAATGCACCCCATCAGCATGGCGAAGGACAATAGCCAATCATGAGAGTACCTCATTGTATGTTACCGCTGCGCGATGCCTTCCCTGGTGTCAAGATTGGGGCTTCACCTTGGATGATTTACATCGTACTTACTTGACGTGAGACCACTTGAAGTCTCGTCATTCACAATGCACTGCACCTGGTGTTTCACATTGGATGTCTGGGCTGCAACTAGGGAGATAAGATTTGGGAATGGCCAGGTTAAATGGGTAATGCTAATACGCTGCTCCTCACGGAACCCCATGTCTTCAGATGGGTGGTATTGCATGAGGAAGCAACAAGGATTGTAAAAACATAAACAGATTTCAATCCCTGCTCTGAAACTTACAAGCTACACAGCTTTGAACAAGTTTTTATTCAACAGGGAAATAATGCTTACCTCAAAAGACCACTGTGAGCGTTAAATAAGATAGTTCGACTTTCAACACTTGGTTATTTTGTACTTACTAAGAACTATTCTCAGGTCTGATACAAGCAAAATGAACAAAATTCTCACTTTCATGCCGAACTTATTGCGTGCAGATGGAAACAGCAAGCCGACCAGTAGAACAGGTGTGACCAGATGATAACACAGCAGGAAGGAAACTCAAGGAGGGTATAAAGAAAGAGTGACTGGGGAGGAGGAGATAGGAAAGCACTGTAGACATCAAGTCAGACAAGACCACTTTGAGGGGACAGAAGATGCTTGGGTAGGAAGGCCTCGTCCGTCATTTTTAGACTTAAGGTCTTATTATGCCACTCAATTATAGCTTGACCTTTTGGATTGTATGGTATTCCAGTGGAGTATTTAATATTCCAAGTTTGGAAGAATTCTTGTAATGATTTGCTCACAAAGCTGGGCCCATTATCTGTCTTAACTTGTAGGGGTGATCCCAAAATGGCAAAACATGGTAGGAAATGGCTTTCAGGATGTCGAGCTTTTTTGCCCAAATGAGCAGTTGCCCAACAATCATGTGAATAAGTATCTATAGACATAAATATATATTTTAATTTTCCAAAAGGTGCATAGTGGGTCATATCTTTATTTCATTTTTATTTATGTCTATGTGGTGCTGAGGATCAAACCCAATGTCTCACACATGCTAGGTGAGCACTCCACCACTGAGCCACAACCCTAGCCCCTAAATCTCATATTTTTATCTTAGCCATTCTGACGAAACTGTACAGGCTGCAGGAAATTAGCTATCTGACTGATGCATTAAATTTTGGATATAATTTTGTTAGATTTCAGGCTGTCAAGTAGCCAGAGGAAGAGAGTGTTCTAAATGTATTCTGGGTTAAAACAGGTAATGTGGTTTCTAATCCATTTTCTGCAATACTGCTGTGAATTTTAGATTTTGGGAGTAGTTATAAACAATGCAAATCCAGTTGTTTGCAATCTATGGAGATTTGCACATGGCCAGTCACCTTTGCTTCTAAAACTTGGAAGTTTAAGATATACTCCCTTGAGCAGATGAGCTAAATTTAGACACTCAGTACGTGGACAAACTCATTTTGGGAAAATTATGTAGGCTTGAAATTATTACTGCCGTGAGCAAGGGTAGTACTGGCTCAGGAAGTGCTGAGCTGTCAATTATTCTATCAGTGGTTTGCTGAATTTTGCCCTATTAAACATGTAATTGAAGCAAGAGAGAAACTCATGTTTTGGCAGTGGAAGTTGGCAAAAATGCTTCTAGGGATAAACTAACACCTTTGAGATGTAATTTCTCTGTCCTGCTTTCAGGTGATGAAACATATGGAGAGACTTGCTAAGCCATAGAAGATTATCATTTTGTCTTTTTGATACTTGCATATCACTTCTTCTATAACCACTAGATAAATTAAAATGAAAATCATAGAACATTCTACAGTTATAATACTAATCCTCTTTATTCATGTGACCCTGACTTTGGGGAAATTCATTCCAAATATGTGGCACTGCACTCAGCAATTCTAATGCACAGGTATACCCTAGCATTTTTTTACCCATTTGGAAGGCAGGCACTTTCTCAGTTGTCTAATGTGTCCAAGTCTCTCAACTCACTTATGACTTTGTCAAAAAGAAATACATAACATGAGTGGATGTTGATTCAGTGTATCAGTAGATTGAAGGAGACTCAGAAGTCTCATATTCTGCTTTATTTCTGTCGTGATTTTGATGTGACATATTCCCCAAAAGTTTATCTGTGGGACAATGTAGGAAGGTTTGTAGGACAAAGGATTGGGTTATAACCTTAACATAATTAGTGAATTTATCCATGAAGGGCTTAACGGTATGGTAACTGAAGTGGTGAGTTGTGGCTGGAGAAGGTTGGAATGGAGGGTGTGGTTTTCGGATTATATTTGCATATACCCCAAATTCAGAGGCTCTTTCACTGATTCATGATTACTATGTAAGCTACTTCCCTCTGTCATCTACCTTGATGTTCTTTCTCACCTTGGGTCTTGAGGAATGGAGCAAGCCTTGTATGGACTAACGCCTCTGAAACTGTAAGCCTCCAAATAAACTTTCCCTCTCTACAATTTAGTGTTGGGTCTTTTAATCACAGTGGTGAAAATCATATTTAAAACAAATTCCATCTTCTAACCTTACAAGTCCTGACCTTAAAATCTACTTTTTGTTTTGAGTGAACCCAGTATTTTAACATACTCTGTACACAAACTCTCAGGGAACTGTTTTTCAAGTCCTAAGCACTGATTTTACATTGTATTTTTTATCAATTTAGATATAGAGATACTTTTCATAGGGCTAGATGTAGACCACTTTATTGCTTTTCACAAAACAAAAACTTACATGTTTATGAAGTCATCTTTGTGTTTGGTTCATATTATGACTTTTTTATCTTTGTTATTGTGTTACAGTTTTAGAATGTATATCAGTGTCAATTAATGATACTGCAACTTCATTTGCTTCTCTACAGCATAGATTTTTGGTGGTATTTTATACATACTTTTCTTCACAGATGAATTTTATTTATTTATTTATTTTGCTTTAAGTTTCTTCTTTCATTAAAAGGCAAGAATGTTCAAATTTGATGGAAATTATTATAGATTACATTGAGAGAAAATTCTTGTTTTTGTAATGCTGAGTTTTATCTAAACACATTATGTGCATAATTGAGTATTTTATGTGCTCTGTAAGTTTTTATTCTTCTGTAAAGTGTACATGAAGTAGTATGCAAATGTGACATTTATAGAATACTCATGTGGTGATTTGTACTATTATAATAGATGTACTGTGGAAAAAATATGTCTGAGATTTAGCAAAATTCTTCCTTGAACTTTACTATTTGTCTCTTTTTAAATGTACTTTTTTTTAACCACCTACCAGATTTTAGCTGTATAGAACAATACTAATGTATTTTTATATGTTACTATATTTTACAGAGACATATATTTCAATAAGTCAATGCTATTGGTGGGAAATGATGATGTATATTCAATAGTCACATAATTTTTACAAAGAGTTACCAACTTATACTCCAACGGTAGTTCATGATAAATTTTTATTTTACATCATCATCAATACTGTTTAATTTTATGTATTTGTTATTTTATTCTATAATTCTCTAATTTCCTAAGGTGTTGACCTTTTTATGAGTATTGAACACTTAGATATCACCTATATAAAGAGGCTATTCAAGATGCTTGCTGTTCTCCTCTTGGTGTCATATTTTTTATTAAGTATTTGGTTATAGGTGAGGTAATTATTTCATCTCATCTTTCAGTTTATATCTTTAATTGTGCCATTTCATGAATTGATTATTTTAATGCACAATGCATTTATTGTTTTTTCTTAATTTTTTTATTTGTAGATGGACACAATGTCTCAATTTTGTTCATTAATTTTTATGTGATGCTGAGGACAAATCAAGTGTCTCACATGTGTGTGGCAATTGCTCCACCATTGAAATACAGCCCATCTTCAATTTATGATTTTTTTAACATTTTGTTTTGGGTAACTTTGAAAAAAATTCTCTATTTTCTTTGTTATTCTTAGTTTTGAAAACAATGGTGTCATTTTATTCAAAATTAGACCCCAGTATTATTGTTGTTTTGAGACTGGGGGGTTTATAATCATACAGGCATTCCATTGTTCCAGCAGCTTCCTTTAGAAAAGATATTATATTATCAGCAATGGAAACTCTCATTTATCATTGTGTAGTTGGTGTCTTTTTAAAGATTCACACTTCAGTTCCACAGGTCTATTTATTCATAATATTTTAAGGTGTACACTGATTTCTCTAAGTTTATAATATACGGTAATGTGTGGCATAATGGACTTTTGGTCAGTGATGGAAACTATGTATAATGATAGCTACAACCTATAGCCTAAGCTTGTAGTAATATAAAATCTACATGTCAGTACACAGTATGATGTTTTCAAAAATAACAAAATCACTTTTGAATGTGTTTCTCAGAATGTATGCCTATCAATTAAGGAGACACATTTGTACACATATTGTATATTACAAGTAGTGATATAATTAGTATATGATTTTTATATTTCTTATTCACCAGAGCTCTTTCAATTTTATTTGTAATATTAAAGCACAAACATCTGACATTACTGACAAGCTGGGCATTAGTTCATCTTGAATATATTTTAATTTTGTTATTTTACTTAGGATTTGCTATATTCTCTCTCTCTCTCTCTCTCTCTCTCTCTCTCTCTCTCTCTCTCTCTCTCTCTCTCCTCTCTCTCCTCTCTCTCTCTTTTCTTTTTTTGTAAAATTTTCCTTTTCTAAACTATAGAGATTCTCACAATTAGCTAATGAAGTTTAGATACTTTTAGAAATCTAATTAAGTTTTTATGTTTGCTTTTTAAGCTCAGCTTTAAATGAGGGTAAGGGGCCTAGTAAAAAAAATGTGTAGAATCTTATTGGTGCATATCTGTTTTTCCCAGAAGCAGAATTGGTGGTTCATAGGGCATGCCTGAATAGATAGTGCCAAACTATTTTTCAAAGTAGCTTTATAAAATTGTGTGGCCACAAACAGTGTTTGACAATTCCAGTCATTTAATATTTTCTAATTGTTAGGTCTTTATTAATATGTGTATGCCTTTATTGCCATTGATTTTAACATTCTGCTGAGTATACAATACTCTCTGCATTGTGAATGTTAACTTATCTCTCATCATATTGACATACATGTATATACATATATTTACTCATTTTTGGCAATGTTTTCTCCCTGTTAAGTGCTTTTTAAAACCACTCTTTTTGTGGGACTGAGGTACCTGGGATTGATCTCAGGGCCACTCAACCACGGAGCAACATTTCCATATCTATTTTTTTGGTATATTTATTGAGAGGCAGCGTCTCACTGAGTTTTTTATTTTCTCACCATTGTTGAGGATGCCATTGAACTCATGATGCTTCTGTCTCAACCTCCCCAGCTGCTGGGATTAAAGGTGTGCATCAGCACACTTGGCTATTGAAAAATATTTTGACTGTTGTATTTCTTTGTTGAGATTTTATTTCTTAGCCATATGTACTATCTCCAGTATTCTTCACTTCAAGACTTTTACTAGAAATAGGTGATACAAACATTATCTCTCTTTCTGTATCTTACATTCATATAGTCATAATTACATTATTTGGTCTACATTATTCTAATTCTGATAAAGTTCAACATGAGTTCATAGTACTTGTTTTTATGTTTTATTTAATTTTCATAATCAATGTAAGAAGATTTTTCCCGTAACACAATAATGTTTGTCTGCAAAACTAATTTTTTGAATTTGAATCTATTGATTTTCTGATTAAGATGAGATTATAGAGATCATATGTTTTGTTTGTTTATTTTATTTTATTTTAAATTTTTTTGGCACAAGAGATTAAATTCAGACATACTTTACCACTGAGTTAAATCCCCAACTCTTTTTATTTTTTATTTACAGTTAGGGTGTCACTAAGTTTCTTAGGGCTTCACTAAGTAGCTAAGTCTGGTTTTGAACTTGTAATCCTTCTGGCTCAGCCTCTCAAATCACTCAAATTAATGGTGGGTACATTTACTTGTGTTGGGAATATACATATATATTCCCAAGAGACATTTATTTGACCCAGCAGCTCTGTTTGGAATATTAGTAATGATTTAAAACAGCAAAAACTACATTTTACATCACATTTCTACCATATCAGGATTTGCATATACACACTTCATTGTACTTTTGCAAGTTTAGTAAAGTATGAGTACTTATTTTAATTTAGAAATTAAAAATGACATTCTTAGAGCTTAGCATGTTTTCCACCAATAATAATTACTTATCAAAAGAGTGTGTTTCCAGGTAAAGTGGTGCAAACCTGTTTTCTCAGTGGCTGGGAAGGCTGAAACAGGAGGATTGCAAATTCAAAGCCAGCCTCAACAATGATGAGGCCCTAAGCAATTCCGTGAGACCCTGTCTCCAAATAAAATGCAAAATATTGCTGAGTGCCCCTGAGTTAAATTCCCAGTACCAAAAACAACAATAACAACAAAAAACCAATACAACAATACAAAAAACAATACAACAATACAAAACAAACAAAGAGTCTATAGACTCAGTAAATGACATTCACAGATTCTTCCTGTGGGGTTTTTGATTCAAATGTGAATATTCTCATTTTCTGAGGAAATGTTACACAAAGAGCAAAGTAGAAATACCTAATAAATGCTGAGAAAAAATATTCATCAAACATGTTATTATAATGTTGATAGATAAAAACCTAAAATAGAAGAGATAACTCCTTGTAGTGGGAGAACTCCAAAATATGATTGTCCTTAGAATTGGGTTCTTATATGAATCAAATGTAAATTTATCTTGAAAATGTGAGTCACTTCCAGGACAGCATCATTAAAATATTCCACAGGATTTAAACATTATATTTTGAAAATCAAAGGTATGTTACCCAAATGGGAATGTGTATGAAACAAAAATTTCACAGAGCTATTCCCTATATATTCCAGAGGAGAAGTTGGGATAGCTTAAGGATCTGAGCATCACTTTCTGTGCCAGGGGGGAATGGAAAAGGTAGTGTCTGGAAATTTTGTTGATTTGTCTTCTATGTAAATATTTTTAACATTATAGGGAGAGTAAATTCAATAAAACTTGGTGAATTTGCTTATAATTAATTGAAATATAGTTTGAAATAATATATCAAACACCATCACATATTGTAAAAATAAGTTTTTTTTTTTAATTTTTTATGCGTTAGGTATTTAGTTAAATATAACAAAAATGAATTTCTTACTATTGGTTAATTCCATAAGTATTTAAAAATTTCACATTATTCTTCCTTATTTTACCTGTGAAAAGTTTTCAATAAATTGCCTCTTATTTTTAATTTATGTATTTACACACCTTTCCTATTAGGAAATAAAATATTGATTTTAAGAACAATTAAATTTTTGTGCCTTTATGTACTAGGTGTGTGTGTGTGTGTGTGTGTGTGTGTGTGTGTGTGTGTGTTGTACTGCAATTGTCCACTACTTCATGATACCAGGCCTGGAATAAAGATCTCAACATAAATGTTCCTTTATATATTATTCAAATCAAATTATTGGGGCTCATATTACCACCAGATATAAAGTCAACAATGAGATTATGGGCTGAGAAGACTCAGGTACCTGAGAATTAATTGGAAAGTAGGGTAAAACCAAATGTCTAACAGAAAATATTCACTCCCGTCATAGCATGATATTTGTAATATTTTTTTCCAAATGTATTTTTCCCATACATCTTCACCATAACTCTCTTAAAGCCTATCTTAAAAACTAAAAACTCCCACCTTTCTCCCTGGATCCCTTACAAATATGTGATTGCATGAGACCCTATGGATCCACAAAATATAAGATGGTCCCAGAAACTTGCAGGAGATATTTATGTTATTTTCTGCATTTCCTCATTATTCTTGGGTTATTGGGCTCTTTTACATATGCTTAAACCCCAACTTGTTTGTTCCTACTATTCCTTCTCATAATGTGACCCTAAAGTTTGTTGGTTTGGAAAGAGGTGAACTTCCATTGAGCAGAATTAGTAGATGCTTTGTCTTCAAGATGAGAAGGAAAGAATAGTAAATTAGGTATCAGTATAGCTCCCTTTTTTATTCCAAATTTAGAGGAGCCCCATTAAAAACATCACCAATTTATGATGAATATAAGGCTTTTGGTTGCCTCTTTGTATGCTCAATTGTATATGTGTCATGTATCCTGTGATTTAGAAATTTTCTCTTTTTTATACAATTATAGTCTGGCTCCTCTAAGCCTGATCTGTAATAGGTTTTAGCTGTGGCCTATAAAGACTTAATTAAAATAAAAACAAAAATAAAAACCAAAAAAAAGCCTTATATTGTTCATACAGCTCTATCATGTAGGTTTAACTCAAACACCCATTAAAATGAATATTTGAGTAAACTGAAGACTGTGTAAAATTTCTGTGTTTTTTTTTTACCACGAATACCATAAGATAGGACACATGTCTCTCTTCCATTTAGTAGAGAGTAGGAGCCTAAATGACCAAAGTAGCAGTTAATTAACCCAGATGAGTTTCCCATTGACCAACCCACATCCTATTTAAAATTGTCTACCTCTTTAACACTATTGGGTTTCTGGTCATATTCTGTTTTGTACCTTCTTTAAAATAATCAGTCAACTCTGTTATAGTTGAAGTTTAGTTCACCTCACTCTTTTTTTGTTTTCTAATGCACTAATATATTACTGCTCAATATCTTTTAAAAACCAATTTAATGAATGGCTACTTTTTAAATGGGGAATTATTTCCTCACCTGCATAGGGCTGGTAAATTTCCCTTGTTTTCAAAATGAGAATAAGTCTTAAAAAATTAGCCTTATGAATTGTGAAGAAAATGATGATTCTAGGCATTCTATATAATATCCACATTCCCAAACTCTTTGCAGGGAGGAACATGACAATATTCAGGACCAATAAAGTACATTCAATCAAAGCAGACATACAACTTTTCAACCTGGAGTGTTATCCAGATGATTCAGCACCACAAATTTATATATTTGAGAATCTCTGAAACACCATATATGAGAAGGTGAGTGAAAAATAAGTCCTCTAGTAGAACTGAGATTGGTTTTAATTTTTAATGTATAATTAGTCAAATAAGATGGGCCTTGCTATTTCCTCATGTTTTTCAACCACATGAAATGGAGCATTTAGACACTGGCTTCAAGTGACAAAAGTGAATTTAAGGGAAATGATATTACGAAAACTTTCAGAACAAAATCATAGAAATGTGGAAAGAACACCTGCATATACACAAAGAAAGAAAAATATATATATTTGCACAAATGTGAGGATAAACTTAGTGGCCCAGAAGAATTGTTGGTGAAATAAAATGATAACATGCAAATAATAGATTAGTGAGGTTGATGCATGGTTCTACAATTCTAGGAGATGATAACAGGGGTATAGTAAATGACATAGTTAAACTCTCTGAATGTGCCTCTTTACTCTCTACCTAAAATTGATTTTTGGCTTGGTGATTTCTGAATTTTTCTCTGTTCAGGATATCAAAGGTAATGTCTTCTGACATCTTATCTCATCTCACATTTGTGGCAGATTTACCATCTTTTTCAGTCTGCAGACCTAAGGAATCATCTCACTTATTCTGGGAAAAGATCTGACTTACCTAAATCATTGTTTGGAAGAAATACCTTATCGAAGAATATTTCATAATCATTTTTTCAGTACTTTATTTTTTTCTATATTTTATTAGTGTATTATAGTTGTACATAATATTGAGATTTGTTATAAAATATTCACAATTACACATCATATTTGCAAAGCTACAAAGAATGATTCTCTCTTAGAGCCTTTAGAGGTAGTATGGCCTTGACACTACTTTGACACTAGACTATTTTCACACACTCACACTTAAGAAATTGGACTTATAACACCACAAATTGCAAAAGAAATCTCTCTCTCTCTCTCTCTCTCTCTCTCTCTCTCTCTCTCTCTCTCAACAATATAAAACCAGACTTTCAAAAAGTATCTTTAGTTGTAGCTGAACAAATTATTTTGTCTTATTCATTTTTATGTGATGCTGAGAATGAAATCAGTGCTTTATACATACCAGTCAAACACTCTACTACTGAACCACAACCGAAACCTCACAAATCAGAATTTCTTGCAGCTTACATATTCTATATTATCAAATTTGACTTTTTGCGGGGAGATTATTGAAACAAAAACCAGTGGTGCTTAAAAACTGAACCACATTTCCAATCTATTTTATTATATATTTTATTTAGACACAGGGATTCACTGAGTTTCTCAGAGCTTTGCTAAATTTCTGATGCTGGCTTTTAACTTGTGATCCTCCTCCCTCAGTTTCCATGTTTCTGAGATTATAGAAGTGCACCACTATATTTGGCTATGTCATCAAATTTAAATCATAAAAATGTGATGAACAGAGCTGTTCTACTAAATGAGAGAATTTTCCCCCACACACACATTTAGGTGATTACAGGTAAATAATTCTGTGCTGAGTGATTATGTTGCATTCAGTGATATAGTAGGAAGATCACTTTAGTTGTTCCTCCTATACTCTTGACACTGCATCACAGTTCAAGAAAGGCAAGATGATTAGCCCCAACATACTAAGTCCATTCAGTGCCTCTAGCTAAACAAAAAAGCCATCTTGTAATCTAAATAAGATACACAAATATCATAAATAGTAGTTTCAAAATTTTCTTCCTCACCTGTATAGTCAAAACTCACACACTTAAAATTTGTTAGACATATTAATCAACAAATTGATATATCCCAACTTTATCATCCAAATTCAACCAACTTCAATTCATTGGAAATCTGGATGCCCCTCTTTCTTAGTATTGTCTTCACTCCCTCATTTTATATATCTTGCATTCTTACCTTCACTCTCTAGTTGTTTTTTTTTTCCTTTTTTCCTTTTGTTTTTTGTTTTTGTTGTCCTCCATGCCAGATTCCTCATTTTGTATATAAGTGGTGATGCGACTGACTTAGACAACAGGAGGACACCTCGTTCTGGTGAGAATGAGAGCTACTCAAAAGATGCCTGTCTGCCCATGTGGCAAAGTTTTCCAAGGTGATCAGGCTTCAGGAAAAGGCTTCCTACTTTTATTTTTCCATATTTGAATGCAGGGGTTTATTGGCCCTACATAATCAAAGTAGAACAAATTAAGTATAAAGGTTCCACATATTCCATTTTCTTTCTTTATTTCTATACAGATATAGAGGCAAGTCTTGAAAACAGAAGAGTATGAAACTCTCCGGAAAAGTGGGAAAGGAAGTTTCCTACTGTAATGAAATATAAATATAAAGATACTGCACAGATAGTGGCCATTAAGATGTTCTATGGGGGTTTGTGGTGCTGGGGCTGTAGCTAAGTGGCAGACCATTTGCCTATCATGTGTGAGGAACTGGGCACAGTCTTTATAATCACATAAAAATAAACCACAAAAAAGCATTCTGTCCACACAAAACTACAATCAATTAATCAATCAAGCAATTAACCAGGTTTTGTATGAGAAACCAGAAACAATTTGTAAATAAAATAAGTAAATTTGCTTCTTTTGACTTTATTTCTGTGAAATTTAAATAATAATAATAATAATAGGCAATAATAAATATAACCTGGACATGGTAGTTCAAGCCTATAATTCCAATGACTGAGGAGACATAGGAAGGAGGACAGCAAATATCAAAGTAAACATCAGCAAATTAGCAAGGACCTAATCTATTTACTGAGACCCTTGCCAACTTAGTGAGTCCCTCTGTCAAATTAAAAAAAATATATATATATAGATAGATAGATAGATAGATAGATAGATAGATAGATAGATAGATAGAGCTGGAGATGTGTATTACTGATTTAACACACCTGGGTTTATTCTCTAATACCAAAAAATGAATGAACGAATAAATAAATAAATAAACAAATAAACAAATAAATAAATAAATAAATAAGAAGAAAAAGGAAGAAAAGCATAAATCCTCATTCTTCAAGTACTTTTCCTAATTAGATCATTTGGCTTTTTTTATCTCAAGGTTTATGTACAAGGGATATATGTGTGTGTGTGTGTGTGTGTGTGTGTGTGTATGTATGTACTAGAGATTGTACCCTGGGGCACTTAACCACCAAGCCACATCCCCAGAACTTCTAATTTTAAAAAGATATTTTAATTTTTATTATTTTTTATTTTTTTAGACAGTCTCACTGTTGCTTAAAGCCTAGAAACATTGCTGATTCTCATGTCAAATATAAAGTCCTTTTTCTTCAGTCTCCTGAGCCTCTAGAATTACAGATGTGAACCACCATTTCTACTGTTACTAGTGCATTTCTACTGTTACTAGTGCATTTCTACAGGATATCTGCTGCAGGTTATTTACTCATCTGCCTTGGCAGTGACAATATTTTCTGGCAATTATTCAAACATTATATACTTAGTTTATTTCTATTCCTATTTTATTAAGAGCTTTTTAAACTTTTTAGATATGCACAACATATTACAGGTATTTTGGCATATTATATATTCATTCAGTATAACTTATCTTAATTAACATCAATTTTTCTGATTGTATTAGATGAGGTGATTCACTGTGCTATGTTCACACATGAACATAGAAATGTAATGTCCAATTCATTTAACTGTGTCATATTCCTATCTACCCATCTATTCCTTTCATTGCCCTTTGTCTTATCCAATAAACTTCTATTCTTCCCCTCCCTTTTTCCTGTCTGTTAGAATTGGCATATCAGAGAGAATATTCAAACTTTGCTTTGGGGAATTGGCTTATTTCTCTTAGCATTATAGTCTCCAGATCCATACATTTACCGGCAAAGTCATTCTTTTTTACGGCTTAGTAATATTTCATTGTCGATCACATACCATATTTTCTTTATTTATTTATCTGTTGAGGGAACCTAGGTTAATTCCATAGCATATATATTGTGAATTGAACTACTATAAATATTGATGTGGCTGAATAACTAACAGTATGCTGATTTTAAGTCCACTGGATTTATGTTGAAGTGTGAGATAATTGGGTCAAATTAGGCTTCCATTCCAAATTGTTTGAAGAATCTCCATCTGGCTTTCCATAGGGATTTCACCAATATGCAGTCCCACCAGCAATGTATGATTTTTATTTTTCCTTCACATCCTCACCCACATTGATTTTTTCTTTTTATTTGTATTCTTTTTTTAAAAAAAAATCATTTAGTTTTTACTTGTGGATGGACACAATATCTTTATTTTATTTACTTATTTTTTATATGTTGCTGAGGATCAAACCCAGTGCTAGGCAAGTGCTCTACTGCTGAGCCACACACCAGCCCTTTTTTATTTGTATGCTTGATAATTACTGTTCTAATTGAAGTGGAATGGATAATTAGTATAGTTTTAATTTGCATTCTTTAATGGCTAAAGATAATAATATTAATTATATATATATATATATATATATATATATATATATATATATATATATGGAGAGAGAGCTAATAGAAACTACTAAATAAAATAAAATTATTCACAATTTTATTTGTTGTATACACATTTCCTTCCCTTAACCTTAACAGGCCCAAGGATGCATCTGCTTGGAGAAGCTAGCATGTTCTTTCTTGAAGTTTCATTGGACATCTTTTTTTTTTTCTTTTGGTGATGAAATCTAGGGACACTTAGCCACTGAGCCATATCCCCAGCCCTTTTTAATATTATATTACAGACATGGTTTCACTGAGTTGCTTAGGTATTTTCTAAGTTGCTGAGGTTGACATTGAACACATAATACTTCTGCCTGAGCCCCCAGAACCACTTGGATTACTGGTTTGTGCCACCATGCCCAGCCAATGAACATTTTTTTAAATTTCCTTCTCTTTTTATTGATTTTATTGATATTTAATTGATTTTACTTATTGATAATTACTCTTCTAATTGAAGGGGATTGGATTCTTAGTGTCGTTTTAATTTGCATTCTCTAAGTGCTAAAGATAATAATAATAAATAATATATATTTATATATACTAACATACATTATATAATATATATTATAATATATAATAATCATAATATATAATAATTATAATATATAATAATATATAATATATAATAATATATAATATATAATATATAATACTATATATATATATATATATATATATATATAGAGAGAGAGAGAGAGAGAGAGAGAGAGAGAGAGAGAGAGACCCTGTAATACATCTTCTTCTTTAAAGTGTTTTGGCAGTAACTTGAAGAAGTTTAAGAGTAATTTCAAGTAACCCTGTAATCTTGCTATGAATTTTATTGCTCATTACCAACTACTTCCTAACAGTACTTACTGTACTCAGTGATACAGTCTCCTCATAATTTTCCAGGTTCACATTATTGTTCCACTAGGGTGAGGAACAACCTGTGTCTCCATTTTCCAGATGAGTCCAATTGTCATTTTTGTCAGAACAAGAGAGACATATTCCATTTAACACGTTTGGTCATAAATTACCCTGGAAAGTGTGGAGCTGTAAAGCTTGTAGCTCCCCTGCAAGCATCTCTGTTGTTTTTTCAAAATGCATAATCCATCTTCTTTCAGTCCTGGTAACAAGTTCTCCAGAATACCTCTTTAAAGATGCCTTCAAGATCTCCAATCACCACATTTTAAAAACTTTATGTTATTTTAGAATCTGCTTTCTCCCATTCTCTGGCACTCTCACATCCAGCACTCTCACCATTACATGAAGAATTCCTTCAATGTCCAATATATACTATTGGACTTTAATAAAAAAGAAAAAAGAAAAAAATATACATATATATGTATATATGGAATTGGAAAATCCTAGGCCCTTTCAGGTAAGTGAAATCTACTTGGATGTTTTTTTTTTTTCAACAAAATTACTGCATGGGATAAAGGCAAAAAATTCTTCTTTCAAGGAACACACTCATAACCATGAATTTCAAGTTTTTCTTTCTACCCCAGAAGCTGTAGTGTGTTGTCATCTATTCACATTGTATAGTCTAAGTGGGCTTATTCATTGGCTTTAGCTACTCTAGCTTTACTACTCATGGAAGTAACTTTCTATTTGAATAATTAACAAAAAACTTTTGGCAATTAAAATATTATTTTAATTTAGAATTTTTATATTTTCAAAAAAAAGAATCAAAAGGTGAATTTATTTTTGAACTGAGCAAGATGCCAATCATTGAACCAATGGGTTCTGTAGAATAAAAAGGGTTTATTCACCAATCACAGAGCGGTGGGAACCCCTAGTCAAACCCTCCTTTCTGAGCATATGGTTGAGGGCCATTTGTAGGATAAGGAAGCCAGTAGCCTGAGGCATGGGAACAAACTGGAGTAGGAAAAGTGAAATAACTGGGGATTGCACCTGCTGCATCAAACTCAGATTTTATATGTCAAACATTCAGATTATGGTGGGCTCAGCATGAACTAAGGGTGGAACTTTGACACGCTAGTGTCAGAAGGGTACTATCAGATAGTTGTGAAGGTCCAGTGAAGGGCCAAAAGATGATGTTTCCTCCACTTTCCTTGGAAACATAAAGAGTGACCAGTACTATTGTGATCCTATCATTAGATGTTTCAGAACACTGTTGGTGTACACTGCTCAGCTGGATGACTTCCAAAATTTGAGCCATAAGCAAGTAACAAAGAGTAGAAGAAATTACAGAATTTTTCCAGGCTTGCCCTGTTGTACTCGGAGGCTTCTTTCTGTGTAGGACTTCTCTGTATGCAAATGTAACTTCACTATTTTTTTTATTTCTGTCTTACATCAGTTTAATTTTCAGCTCAGCCCAACACCTTGTTGGACTTTTAGTGATGTTAACCTCAACTAGGTTTCTCCCAAATTGCCTCTTTCCTCTCTTGTTCTCTGTTTTCTGGAAAGCATCTCTAGTTCCAGCCTACAGTAAGGAGAATTTGTATTATGACTCACTTTTTACAGGGTGGGTATCCATGTACCTGATGTCATACCATCACAGCAACTAGAATATTTTGGGGAGGGTATTTTGAGGCTGCACAAGTATTCAATTTCTCCTTGAAGTTTTCAGACCAAGTTTGGTTTTTAATAGCTTATTCCTGATTATAATGTTCTGATGAAGACTATTTCTCTTATTCCTTCTTTGTTTATTAATTATAATTATTTTATATGAGGAAGACTTAATTATCCAATCATAAGTTTATGTTATTGTAGATGAAATGATATTTCATTAATTGGGCTATAATCAAATGCAATCATGATTTATTTCGTTAATTCAGCTAATAATGTTTGGTCATTGAGAGTTCTTTCATTTGTCTCCCATATAATTTTAATACACCCAACCCCTTTTTCATTTCCCTGTTTTTTCATGTCTACATGTCCTAGGCTCAACTTTTATTCTCTCTGCCTTGTTTCTAGAATGCAGCACTTCTACAGAAAGTGTTACTTAGAAACTTAAGTCTGGCTGGGTACACGGAATTCTCATTGCTTTTACCCAAAGCTCTCTCAAAGAGAAAACCAGAAAACATGTATATAAACTCACCAGGTTTACTGACAAACCTCCTCTGCAGTCTATTACTGGGGCCCTGAACATGATTTTCTAAATTATGGTGCCTTGGCTTCAGTGCTTTGAACTGAAGAACTTCTAAAGGACCTCAGAAGCAGTCTTTTTGATGTCTTTAGTCCTTCCTCCTCCTGCTCTTCTTCTCCACAAGGGCAGGCTATAGAAAAGAATTTCTTTTTTCAGAGGTGAGTAATGTATACCAGGCTTCATCTCTTAAACATAGTCATAAAAGCAACACAAAACAAGAACAACAACAATAACAACCACAACAAAATATCACTCCTGCTTTCCACTCCCATATGGGTAAGAGCTGGCCATAGAGAAATTCTCTGAGTTACATCAACTGACAGGAGATTTTAGCACACTCTTTCTAGAAGTGGTCATGCCCCATGCCATGCAGGAAGGATGCCACGCAGAGAGTCAAGAGCCTGGATAGGTGTCGCTGGGTTACTCCTTCAGTTTTCTTATATCAGCTCATTCTTTTTCTTTGTACAATTACACTTCTACATGCTTGTTCATGCTTCATCAAAAAAAATGTTCACCATGGGATTTTCAAAATAGATCTGAAGGTTACCATGCCAAGTAAATGTTACATCAGAGAACTTTGTTATTTTCTTTTGGGCATGTCAGCCTATATACTTTGTGATAGACAGAAAAGGGGTTATCTCTTTTGTTAAATGAAAGAGTAATATAATCAACTCAAAGTTTAGAGACTGTTTTGCCCTGGGGCTACCTAGCTTAAGAGGGATTTTATAATGGCTCAGGACAAGAGAGAGCAGAGTTTAGATCCCTGAAGAAAAGAGTTTAACCAAAGTGTAGATAGCAAACATTTTGTACTGATTGAGCAGAATTCAGAGGCTCAGAGAGATTAAAATGTGGGAGTGGATCTGTCATGTGTGACCTTCTCCTCCACACTCTGGGGGTTCAGAAGATGTGTGCTTCACCAAAACTATAAGAAACAAATTTGTGAGGGAAGCATGAGGATCCTTGAAGATCTCTATGGTTGCTCTTTTTTTGCAGGCAAGATCTTACTGTAAGAGCTGTAGTCAGTCAATTAGAAAATTTCAATGTGATGGGCATGATATCAAGAGGATGAAAAGGCCAAGTGGCTCCCCTTAATTACCAAAAACAGGGTGCTTGTAGTTAACATAATGGAAAGTAAAGGGGAAGAAATGAACACAATGTTCTGACTTCTGCTGACTCCTGGCATTGGCTAATTATCCATGGTGTTTATAAAAGCCAAATAGATGGGAAATCCACTAAATTCTTACTTGACTTATGTAAACAGAAAAAAAAATCAGAGCAAATGTACAAATATCTTCTCCAGATCATAATAACAGAGAATAATAATTCCTCAATTACTTTCCAGATTTAAGTCAATTTACAAATCCTGAACCCCTTAAATAAAAGGGAGATGATGTCCCATTAAAGAAGGACACTGGTACACTATCAAAAATCTTTCTGTTAATCTTTCTCCCATCTTTCCCCAAAAGAACCTAGAGCCTTTTAGCAGAGTAACTACATTGGGAAAAAGGCATTGATCATATTTTTCAGTGGCCACTAGACATAGGTTCTGAATTGACCTTGATTCCAGGAGAACAAGAATGTCATTCTTGCCCTCCAGATGTATGGAAGTCAGGAGATCAATGGAGTTTTATGCAAGGTCTGACTTACAGTTTTTTCAGTGTGTTCCTAAACTTATCCTGTGGTTGTTTTCTGAGTCCAGGAATGTATAATCAAGACAGATACACTTAACACTTGTCAAAACTCCCATCCTCGTTCTCTGACCTATGGAGTGAGGGTTATTATGGTTGAAATGAATAAATGGAAGTATCTTATGTTGTCTATAACTTGGAAAATACTGAATCTAAAGCAATGCCACATCCCTGGAGCAATTGCAAAGATTAATGCCACAATCAAGAACTTTAAAGATGAAGAAATATTGATTTCTACAAAATTCCCATTTAACTCTCCTATCTGTATTGTGCAGAAGACAGATGGGTCTTGGAGAATGACAGTTGATAATTGTAAGCTTAATCGGGTTGTGACTTTAATTGCAGCTGCTGTACAAGATGTAGTTTACTTGTTTGAGTACATTAATACATTTCCTGGCACCTGGTATGTGGCTGTTGATTTGGCTTTTTTTCCCCTCCATCCTAGTATAAAACAACCAAAAGAATAAATTTGCTTTAAACTGGCAAGGCCAGCAATATACTTTCACTGTCTCTTCTCAGAGGTATGTCAACACTGTAGCATTGTGTCATGTCTTAGCTCATAGAGACCTTGATCATTTTTCTCTTCCACAAGGTATTACATTGATCCATTATATCAATGACATTATGTTGGTTGGACAAACTGAGTAGGGGATAGCAAGAACTTAGAACTTGCCAGTGAAGCATTTGTGTATCAGAGGATGAGAAATAAATACCATAAAAATTCAAGGGCCTTTCAACTTCAGTAAAATTTCTAGCAGTCCACTGTTGTGGGGCCTTCTGAGATACTTCTTCCAGAGTAAAGAATTAGTTGTTGCATCTCTCTCTTCCTAAAAATTAGAGAGAAACTCAATGCCTGATGGGTCTATTTGAACTTTTGAGAGAGCACATCACTCCCTTGGGTGTGTTACTTCAGCTGATCTATGGAGTGACTAGGAAAGCTTATTCTTTTGAGTGGTGTTTAAAATGTGAGAAGGCACTGCCACATGTCCAGGCTGATGTGCAGGCTGCTCTGCCATTCAGGTGATATGATCCAGCAGAGTTAATGGTTTTTGAAGTGTCAGTGGCAGATAGAGACACTGTCTGGAGCCTTTGGCAGGCTGCAATTGGTGAATTACAGATAGGGCCATTGAGTTTTTGGAGCAAGGCCCTGCCATAATCTGTAGACAAATTCTCTTTCTTAGAAAAATAGCCCTTGGCCTGCTACTAGACCTTAGTGTAAACTGAATGCTTGTCCATGGGCCATAATTGTGCATGTGCATTATCACTCTATCATTGAGTGGAGGTGGTATATACATGATCAGAAATGGGTGGGATCTAAAGGAAAAAGAGGGTTTCATAAAGGTGTGGTCAAATTGCCCGTGGCTCCTACTCTTGCTGCAGTACCTTCTGTTTCTCAGTATGAACCTATAACTTAATGGAGTGTACCTTATTATCAGTTAATAGAGAAAGAGAATATTAGGGCTTGATTCAAAGATGGTTCTACAGATTAAACAGGTACCACCTGGAAATGGACAGATAAGGCCCTTTTGGCCCTTTCTAGAATGACCATGAAGAACAGTGTTAAAGTAAAATCTTCACAAGGGGCAAAACTTCAAGCAGTGCATCTGGTTGTGCATTTCTTTGAAAGAAAATTGGTCAGATGTGTGACTATACACCTATCCTTGGGTCATGGTTATGGGTTGGCTAGCTGATCAGGGAACTGGGAAGAACATAATTGGAGAATTGGCAAAAAGGACACTTGGGGAAGAGATATGTTTATAGACTACCCTGAATGGGCAAAGGATGTGAAGATACTTGTGTTTTGTGAAAATGCCCACCAAAATTTGACCTCAGCAGAGAAGGATTTTAATAATCTGGTAGATGGGATAACCAAATTTATGGATAGCAGTCCACCTCTTTTCTCAGCCACCCCTGTCATTGCTGAATGGGTTCATGAAAAAAGTAGTCATGTGTCAATGATGGTGGTTATGCATGGGCACAGTAGCATGGAATTCTACTCACCAAGGCTGATTTGGATACTGCCACTTCTGAGTGCCCAATTTTCCAGCATTAGAGACCAACACTAAGCCCCTGATATGACATCATTTACCAAGGAAAACTGACAGCAACTTTTTGGCAGGCTGACTATTGGACCACTCCCATGATGAAAGGGGAAGCAGTTTGTCTTTTTTGGAACAGACCGTTATTCTGGGTATGGATTTGTCTTCCCTGCACATTGTGTTTCAGCCAAAACCACCATCTGTGGATGTATAGAATGCCTTATCCTTTGTCATGATATTCCAAACAACATTTCTTTAGACCAAAGAACTAACTTCATGGCCAAAAAATGAGGTAGTGAACTCATGATTAAGAAATTCACTGGTCTTACCGAATTCCCCACCACCAAGAAGCAGGTGGTTTGAGAGAACAATTTAGTAGACTGTTGAAGATGCAGTTACAGCACCAGCTAGGTGGCAGTACATTGCAGGGCTGGGGTAAGGTTCTTCAGAAGGCTTTTTATGGTCTCTGAATCAGCATTCACTATATGGTCCTGTCTCTTCTATTGCTGGAATTCACGTGTCTAGAAATCAAGGTGTGGAGATAGGAATGGTACCCCTAATCATTACTCCTAGTAACACAGTAGGAAAATTTTTGCTTTTTGTTACAGCAACCTTATGCTCTACAGCCCTGGAGGTCTTAGTTCCAGAAAAATGAATGTTTCTGCCTGGAAGTAAAGCAATGATTTCATTAAACTGAAAGTTATCACTTCCTCGTGGCCACTTTGGGCTCCTCATGTCTCTGAGTCAATTGGCAAAGAAGGAAGTTAAGGTGTGACTGATCCAGCTTCCAAGGGGGAATTGGACAGTTTTACTCCACAATGGATGTAAGAAAGCATTCTCCAAAATTGCAGTAGATCCCTTAGTGCATCTTTTGATATTGTAACGGTAAAATTTCTAAGCTGATTCTAAGCTGCAAAAGTCTGAATTAAAGTGTAAAAGACTGGGCATTGTAAAGTTTCTAAATTGCAAGGCCTGGGATAAAAAGTAAAAGACCAGGTATTGTTAAAATTCCTCTGCTACCCCCGGAACCTGTAATCTCTGTAGCTGTTAGGACAATACTGGAACTGCCCAGCAAATATTTCCATTGATTCCCTGGTTGTTTAATAGCTAAGGGCTCCAAGTAGCTCGGCACGTAAGCATCCAGGCCACAAAACCAATCAGTTTAAATGTGTACCCCACTTAGGAGTGACCAATCACCCCTGCCCAGACTGTTCCCGCCAATGAATGTACTAATCATGTCTCAGAGTTGTTGTTCAATTTTCCGGCGCCTCATGATGATTTGTTCTGATGTATGCAAAGCCCCCCGCCCTCTCCA
This sequence comes from Spermophilus citellus, assembly GCF_964194105.1. Taxonomy (NCBI): domain Eukaryota; kingdom Metazoa; phylum Chordata; class Mammalia; order Rodentia; family Sciuridae; genus Spermophilus; species Spermophilus citellus. The sequence goes on from NC_138196.1 coordinate 4,091,842, forward strand.
AAAAGTGTACTTAAGCTCTGCTTGACCTCTGCTCTGGGCTCTGGGCTGCTCTATCTTCCTGAGTGATCCTGGAACCTCAGCATGCTGAATTAATAAATCCCCTATGCCAATTGCATGAAGTCAGTCTCTTGTGGTCTCTTTCTCCGACGCTCCGCCGGACCCTTACAATATTACACAGTCCTATTATTAAGGTCATCAGGAAACTACAAAAATACAATTTTGGATTTTTTGAGATAGTTTGTTTTTTTTTTAATTTTTTTTAAATTTTTTAATACAGTTTTTATATCTACCCATCTATCAACATGGTCCAGTGTTTTTCTTTTAAGTGAATAACTACTTTGTGAGCTTCTTAAGAGCCCTGTATTGGGTAAATATTCAAATAATAATATTTTAATTCATTGTGTGACATATGCTTATCCCAAAACAGGCCTCACTTAAAACATTGCCATTAACTCTATCTGCTATAACAATTTCTGAGCCAGACCTTGTTCCATTCAATCTTATCAGAACAAAACTTTTTACAGTTGTTATCTGTTGTTGCTCAAATTCAAACATATACTAATAATAAAATTCTAGAACAGGTCAAAAAATCTGTTGTTAAGTTTAGTTAACTTACTATATCATTAAATGAGGGATAAAGGAGAAAGAAATAAGATTGGACAAATAGGAAAGAAAAAAAAGAAACAAAGAAAAAGAGAGAGAGAAGAAGAAGCTGTAAAAGAGCAATTTCCACAAAGGTAAAAAAAGTCAAAGACATGAATGGGTGTTATTTAAGTTTGTATAAGATAGTGCCAGAGGGTGAGTAGGAGGTAACAGAAGCAAGTAAAAACTAAAACTAGGAAAACAAAGGGAAGAAGATTGATTCCAGTTAATGCTTTAAACTATTAGATAAAATAAAATAAAATTGATTGAAGATACAAAGTTGGCAACTGGTTTTACAATTATTATTCAAGGAAATGAGTAATTTGAATGATCAAAGTTGATGTTAGAGTTGTTTATATTATAACATATTTAGGTTAAGAAAATTCTTCTTGACTCTTTAGATTTCATGGGAGTTTGGATATTTAGTCAATATTCTTCAACCTTAGGGCATAGGTTTCTTCTGACTTGCTGGGTGAGAGAGACCAATTTTCTAGTTTTCTTGATTATTCTAACAATAGCTTCTGCTTTTTTCCAATTAAGGGCCTTCTGCTGACTGCCCAGATGGTGCAGTGTTTGTATTATGTAGAGTAATTTTGGATGTAGGTTCTGGGATGGACCTGTGATTTCTGTCAGTGTGTAACTATTGCTCTCTATTGGATCATATTCATAGTAATAAATGTCCTAGTACTTATCTATGGGCACAGAAATTCTGTGGATTTTGTTAGGGCAGTGAAGGGTCTCCAGTAGTTTAATTGGACTACAGTTTCTACTACCTCAGTTTGTGAATGGCATGTGTTGTTTCCCCCATACAAAGCCTCCTCAATTATCCAAAAAATTCTCTGTCATTTTCCAGTTAGCATCATAGTTCAGGGTGTGCAACTCTTGTGGCTGGTGTCAAGTGTCTTTTTTCTGAATAGCTTTAGGCAATTTTCTACTGGTCTCTATGCTGCTGGATATGGAGGTAGCTTCCCTCTGATTGTTTCTGGGATCTCCACTTAGCAATCTGGATCCCAGGGACTCTCCCTAGTCTTCCTTCCTGTGTTGTGTCCCTCACCTTAATTTCAGTGTCCAGGAGTATATTGAACCCCCCTTTCTTTATTTGGGGCAAGAAGTGATCCTTTGTTGCCTTTGTCTGAGTCAAGTGAGCTAGAAAAAAATATCCTTATCTGTGTCACAGAAGCTGAGCAGAGGTTGCTGTACTTCCCAGGGCAGGTGAACTTGAGCTCACTTTATTCCCCTTATTGGTGGTGAAGGGAAAGGGGGGAGAACAGTTTCAGCAATTTAGGGCTAATAGAAGTTCTCTCTGGTCCTAATTTTAAGGGTTTCACTGTATGGGGCTTCCCTCTGGCTTAACTTGCAGCTGTCTGGGTGTGAGAAGACACCATGCTAACTTAAGATGTTGACAGGGCAGCTCAAGGTTCAGATATAGGGATTTAGTATAAAAAGAGAGAAATATACATTTTTAAAGGAAACACCCTCAGGTCATTAAAATGTAGAATTAAGCCATTGAGATGTAGAAAATGTAGTTGCAAGCCTTGGCCATGCTTGAAGGAAAATCACATTGAAGAAAAACTGGCCTGAATTTTGAAGTTCCGCCTTGAATCTACCTCCAGTCCAGCCACTGATATAGCCCTCCTATAAATATTGGACTCCCAGCCCACATCAGGTCTGTTTCTCAGTCTCAAGGCAGCCCTATATTCCATTGAGTATATATTTCTCTGCCTACATAAACCTCTTCTATGCCTTTGCTTGGCTAGTGATGACGTTATTTTTCATTACATATGCCAACCTGCCAACCTGAGTTGTGTTCTCCCTTTTCTCCACAAACTACTTGGACCCTTCTCTAGAGACATCTCTTCTCTCATGGCAGTTTCAAAAAGGTCATCATGGACCCCAGCTTAGCTTTCTGCTCAAAAATGTTTGTTAAGCTCTTTATGTTATCTTTTAATTTTTTTAGTCTAAATTGTTATATATGACAGCAGAAATTATTACAGCTCATATTACAGACCTAGAACTTATTTTTTCATATCTCTGGTTGTACATATAGTATATTTGTTTATAGTTAAAGCTTCATCCCAGGGTTTCATTAACTGACTTCCACACCACTCACGTATAATCGAATCAAGTCTTTATTGAAGCACACCGGTGGCGGCTGACCAGAACATAAAGCTGTTTCCTAGATCAGCCCCAAAGAATTGCAATGACACTCCTTATAAGACTGAAAACCACAAAAAGGATTTCAGGGGGTCTAGCCATTGTATGCAAGCCAGGTTACAGAAGCTGGAGGGTGCAGTCAAGTGGAGGGAAGCCTAACCAATCACAGTTAGCCCAGACACCCCAGTTACAGAAATAGAGCCCCATTACCCTAGTTACAGAAACAATACCCCATTAGGTAGTTTTGTGTTCTTAAAGGTTTCTATAGCAAATGGAAAAGAACATCTTGCCCCAGTCATGACTCTTCTACTTGGCATGGTTGTTTTACAGGATGAAGTCATAAAACAAATGGAGCCACATTTGCTCCTACTATCACAGCACAAAGACCAAAATGGAAGAATCACTCCTGATACTTCTATGGCACAGTTGGGTAACTATTGTTGAGAATAACCTAAAATGTGTTTCAAAATATAATTTTCACCAGGCTGGTGGAATATGCCTGCAATCACACTGAATTCCCAGACTGAAGCAGGAAGATGTTGAGTTCAAAATCAGCCTCAGTAACCCTGCCTCTAAGTACAATAACAAAGAGGGCTGGAGTTGTGACTCAGTGGCTAAGTACAGCTGAGTTCTAACACCAGCACCAATAAATAAACAAACAAATAAATAAATAAATTTGCAATACATAAATATAATTAACATTTAAAGAGATGAAAATACTTATTACTATAATTACTACTACATATATATATATATATATATATATATGTACTGAATTATCATAATGTACACCATAAAATGAATATACAAAATATATATTAAAGATCTTCTAGTAACTTTATAAACAACTGTGAAAAACTACTCTAAATTAAATAAAATTTTATCTGTCATGATTCTAAAAATGTCAACATATAATTTGTATACTTTCTGAAAATTTTAAAGCATTTCAGTGGATTGGGTTCAATTTTTTTTTTCTTTTGTCCACAAATTACACCCAGTAGTTAATAACCATTGAGCAACACCCCTAATCCTTTATTTATTTATTTATTTATTTATTTATTTATTTATTTATTTATTGATACAGGGTCTCAGTAAGTTGCTTAGGCTTTTCCTAGGTTGTTAGAGAATGGGCTCAAACTTTTGATTCTCCTGCCTCAATCTCCCAAGTAGCTGAGATTACAGGTGTGTGCCACATTGCAATGTATTCAAAGAAGTGGGAGGACTGCTTGCTATGGATTCAATTAAACCTCAGTCTACGCTTCTCACTCTTTCAAGGGGATATTGCCTTATGTACCAAGAGTTTCTTCATTTTCTGGGTTTATGTTTCATAAGAGATCAAAATGTAAAATTCAAATGATAGAGAAATATATAAAACTGTGTGGGCTTAATAATTCATGCCATAAAAATTATGGATTTGTAGTTTTATTTTAATAAGAAAAAATAATAAAGTTGCATTTATAAATAGATTTCTGTATTTTATGTCACTGAAAATATCAAAAGATGTACTGTGGGAAATGCTGAAATATTATATATATCTTATATTCTACTGACTCATAATATTGTTCCTTTTGTGTGGTAATTCTGGATTTAAAATTATGATGTAATAAACAACTGAAAATTGAGAACTGGTTCAGGTAATCTGTAGAAAAGTTGCACATGTATATCTTCTAAATAATGAAATAATCAAAATACACAATAATAATTCCTCAATTAATGATCATGTTCAATTAGTTGAAATGGTGGGATGCTGTGCCACAAGAGTTACAGTGAATGACAAGTATAAAAGAGAAGAAGACATGAAAAAGACCCTTCACAAATAAGCTCTAGAAAGAGCATGAAAACATCTGGAAAGATGCTAAACAGCACCTGTCAAATGGGAAATGAATTTAAAATTAATAGTAGATTTCTTTAGCCACTAATAAATGGAACACACTCATACAAAATCCAATAGTAACAAATACTGATTGGTTATGGAGCACAGGAATTCTTTTTGATTGTTGCTTTGATGCGAATACAGTCTTCTGGGAAAGAAGTACTGTAGTTTTTTATCCTTAATATAGTTACCATATTTTGCAGTGATCACACTTCCACATTTTATCCTCATTATTTGTAAACTGATGCCTACAGAAATGATGTATATGCTACCAAACCTTTATCCTTCTCCCTGATGCCAATTTAATAAGGATGACATGGTTTTGAGAAAAAGGCAAAGCAGGTATATTATTGGTTTTCTAGAAAGGAGGAGCACAGGGGACTCAAGTTCCAGAGGCTTTGATTCTGCTCATCTGAGGGAATATAATCTTTGTGTGTGTGTGTGTGTGTGTGTGTGTGTGTGTGTGTGTGTGTTTGTGTGTAAAGTAGGGATTGAACTCAGAACCACTGAACAACATTCCCAGTTCTATTTTAAATTTTTATTGAGATAGACAATCTCACTGAATTGCTTAGCACATTGCTTTTGCTGAGGCTGGCTTTGAACTCAATCCTCCTGCCTCATCTTTCTGAGGCACTGGAATTACAGGCATGAGCCATCATTCCTGGCAGAACAAAGAATATTTTCAAAATAAGCTATTCAAAGACTGCCTGCCAGGTACTCCCTGTAAAGAAGAGTAACTGTTCACTTGTTAATTTGGGAGATATATATTCCTAGGGTCTCCTGGGACCATATTTGAAGTCAGAATTTTTTGGTTCCTCTGGTGGATGTGTTCTCAAAGCTGTCTGATTCATGGATGGCATGGATGGGAAAAGGCAATCTAGTTACTAGTTATGGAACAGGAGAGAGAGAGAGAGAGAGAGAGAGAGAGAGAGAGAGAGAGAGAGAGAAATGTCCCTTTTTTTTCTTTTTAAAAAGTCTCAGTGGCAGAGTGTCAAGTGTTATATTCAAAGTAGGGGGCAAGCCAATTTTACATATGCAAATATTCACAGCAGATTTATGCAATAACAATTTAAATTGAAGGAAATATAGCAAATTAATGCTAAATATAGCATTAATATATGGAATATATGGAAATATAGCAAATATGCTAAAAATATTTTAGCAAATTAGTGGAGAAGTATATGTATTTTTAAAAAAATTTACTCAACAAGAAAAGAGTAGCCTATTAAATAGCTCAACAACCAAAATAAAACTTAAAGGCATTTTCTAAGTAAAAGAAGCCAGTGTAGTAGAATGAGACAAGGTCAGACACCAAAAGAGTATCAGAGAGTAGATTTATTTGGCTGCAGCCAGGTTCAGAGAAAAAACTTTTCACTCTACTCAATCAATTGGCCTAAAAGCCAAATTCAGGATGTTTTACTACTTCAAACCCAGTGTATAGGGAGAGGTACTCAAAGGTTCAATATCTACTGAAGTTCCCATCACAACAGAACTTTTTCACTGTTCTGGGTAAATTAACACCACAAAAATACTTTTTTTTTTTTTTCTCAAGGATCAGCACCTGAGAAAGAAAGAGCTTTTTTTACCCCCCTTCCCTCCCCCAACCTTTTGAACCATTACAATGGAGCCCAATTAGTCTTTGAAATGTAAATATCCCTGTGAATATCTCTGGCCCAAAGACAAAGACTTTGTTACAATAGAAACACAATTTTTCAAATACACTTCCCACTTGAAAAAAATTCACAAACTATATTATATCATTGCAATAATAGATTGCTCAAAAATCTTGTGAAAAACTAGTGAAGGGGCTGGGGATGTGGCTCAAGCGGTAGCACGCTCGCCTGGCATGTGTGCCGCCCGGGTTCGATCCTCAGCACCACATACCAACAAAAGATGTTGTGTCCGCCGAGAACTAAAAAAAAATAAATATTAAAAAAATCTCTCTCTCTCTCTCTCTCTCTCTCTCTCTCTCTCTCTCTCCTCTCTCACTCTCTCTTTAAAAAAAAACTAGTGAAGAAGTGTTCAGCATCTGATACATTGATCTCTTTCAGGCTCATGGCAAAGTAAGATAGAGAAACAGGAAATAGGAAGCTTAACTACATTGAACTCTTTCGTATTTTCTTTTGCTCATAGTTATAAGACAATTATGGTGAAGATTTGTAGAGAAGCTTAATTAGGATTTTCTGTGTAGAAGGGGATCTCATTAGAATAGGATGCAAAGGGTACTTCTTTTATTTAATTAATATGACATTTCTGAGAAAGAGACAACAAGGAGTAAACTAAGGCTACTGATTTTCACGGTTGGACAAAAGTACATCCTCTGATAAAAAGTGGATTTTTTTGTCTTCCTGCATCACAGTTCCTGATATTTCTTTCAATGAAATTCTATTAGAGAAATATCAATGCTTTTCTTTTTATGTCTATTAATATGTGCATGCTCATATCAAAACTACTCAGGAATCTGCAGGAGTATTGCAAGTCTGTGGGAACTTTGGGTAACTTAGTGAGACTTTGTGAACAAAATTGACAGGATATGTATCTCATTGGTGGACCACCTTAAGGTTAACTTCCCTATACCAAAACTACTACAACAACAACATGAACAACAGAAATCCAACAAATAACATGAAAGAATACTTTATGAACATTCATTATGTTAAAAATAGAAGTGTTGGGCACCATGTGAAACAATTAGAAGTCACCCACACTTCTGCTAGATATATAAAATGGTATAGTAGGTATAGGAATAAATGATGATTGCTAAAATTTTAAACATAGAATTGCCACATGACCTACCTAGCTATATTTCCAAATGAACTGAAAATAGATATTCAAACACTTGAACATGAATATCAATGACATAACCATGTCCACTAGGAAATATATGAAAATCTAAATTTCCATCAAGAATGATAAACGAATGATAAACAAATGAGTCTATCTATTTATATTATCCATGTATGAGTAAGCACATGTACATATAGATATACTGATATAAATATATACATATATCTATATGTGTATATTGATATACATATAGATATACTGATATATATATATATATATATATATATATATATATATATATATATGTTTCAATATTACTCTGCCATAAAAATGAAGTACTGATACAGGTGACCTTGTAGACAAATCTCAAAAATATTTAGAAAAGTAAACAAAATCAAACATAAAATTTCACCTGTGCTATAACTACATCTATATAAAATATCCAAAATTGGAAATCATAGAGTTAGAGAGAGTTGGTTGTCAGGGCTTGGAAGGTATGTAAGTGAGTGGTTGATTAACAGATTACATGGTATATTTTCAGTAGTTAAAATGCTTAAAACAAGGTAATTGTGGTAATTATACCACAACATTGTAAATGTCACTAAAATTATTTCCTGATAGGCACTTTATGAGAATTCAACCTCAATAACACCAATCAGAAAAAAAAAAAACTTAAAAACCCTGAAGTCTATACAATTATAGGTAGAGGTGACAGAAATGAACTATGAAATTGGACAGAACTTCCTTATCTTTGTATTTGAACACATGACCAGAGTAACTGCATCATGTAGAACCACAAAAATAGAATCCTAAATAGAATAAGTTATACTTCATGTATTTATAATATGCCAAAATACAATCTATCATCATGCAGATCTAAAATAAAATAAAATAAAATAAAATAAAATAAAAAGAAAGAAACTATGGACTTATAGTCTCTCACATGTACTCTGAATCACCAAACTAAAGCATGGATGGTAACACTTAATACCAGAAATCAAAAGCCTTCTCTGGGTCAGGCAGTATTCTTGATTCATTATTTACTTTGTCCTTATCTTTACACTGTCTTAAGTCCTGATTGGAAGATCTATTATCTTTCAGATGAGTACTGTAAGTTTGAGGGATGACTGATTGTTCAAAGGTCAATATCTAGGCAGACTCAGGCTCTGAAAATTAATTTGTGTGATTTCCAATCTACTGTATCATCTATCACAATACAAAGTCAGTGTTTTTGTTGTTCAAATCTTTTTTTCTTTTCTTTTTCTTTTCTTTTATTTTTGCCCACAAATTATACCCAGTGGTGATTAACCATTGAGCCACACCCCAATCCTTTATTTATTTATTTATTTATTTATTTATTTATTTATTATTTATTTATTGAACCAGGGTCTCAGTAAGTTGCTTAGGTTCTTCCTAGGTTGTTAGTAAATGGGCTCAAACTTTTGATTCTCCTGCCTCAATCTCCCAAGTAGCTAAGATTACAGGTATGTGCCACATTGCAATGTATTCAAAGAAGGAGGAGGACTACTTGCTATGGATTCAATTAAACCTCAGTCTATGCTGCTCACTCTTTCAAGGGTATGTTGCCTTATGTAGCAACAGTTTCTTCATTTTCTGGGTTTAGGTTTCACAAGAGATCAAAATGTAAAACTCAAATGATAGAGAAATATATGAAAAATATCTGGCCTTAATAATTCATGCCATAAAAATTATGGATTTGTAGTATTATTTTAATAAGAAAAAATATGGAAGTTGCATTCCTAAAGAGATGTCTGTATTTTATGTCACTGAAAATATCAAAAGATATACTGTGGGAAATGTTTAATTATTATATATATATCTTATATATTACTGTCTCATAATATTGTTCCTTTTGTGTGGTAATTTTGGATTTAAAATTATGATGTAGTAAGCAACTGAAAATTGAGAACTGGTTCAGGTAACTTGTAGAAAACTTGTACAAGTTTATCTTCTAAATAATGAAATAATCAAAGTGCACAATAATAATTCCTCAATTAATGATCATGTCCAATTAGTTGAAATGGTGGGATGCTGTGCCACAAGATTTCCAGTGAATGGCAAGTATAGAAGAGAAGAAAACATGAAAAGACCCTTCACAAAATAATCTCTAGAAAGAGCATGAAAACATCTGTAAAGATGCTAAACAGCCCCTGTCAAATGGGAAATAAAATTAAAATTAATACTAGATTCTTCAAGCCACTAATAAATGGCACACACTCACACAAAACCCAATAGTAACAAATACTGATTGGTTGTGGAGCAGAGGAATTCTTTTTGATCATTGCTTGGATGCCAACACAGTCTTCTGGGAAAGAAAAACTGTATTTTTTACCCTTAATAAAGTTAATATATGATGCAGTGATCACACTTCCACATTTTAACCTCATTATTTGTAAACTGATGCCTACAGAAATGGTGTATATGCTACCAAACCTTGATCCTTCTCCCTGATGCCAATTTAATAATTTGGACATGGTTTTGACCAAAAGGCAAAACAGGTATATTATTCCTTTGCTAGTAAGGAAGAAGCACAGAGGACTCCAGTTGTAGACGCTTTGATTCTGCTCATCCGAGGGAATAGAATCTGTTTTTGTGTGTGTGTGTGTGTGTGTGTGTGTGTGTGTGTGTGTGCGTGCGCGCGCGCGCGCGCGCGCGCACGCACAAAGTGGGGATTGAACTCAGAGGCATTAAATCACTGAACAACATTCCCAGTTCTATTTTAAATTTTTATTAAGATACAGAGTCTCACTGAATTGCTTAGCACCTTGCTTTTGCTGAGGCTGGCTTTGAACTCAATCCTCCTGCCTCAACTTCCTGAGCAACTGGAATTATAGGCATGCATCACCATTTCTGGCAGAATAAAGAATATTTCCAAAATAAGCTATTCAAAGACTGCCTGCCAGGTACTCCCTGTAAAGAAGAGTAACTGTTCACTTGTTAATTTGGAGATATCTATTCCTTAGATCTCCTGGGGCCATCTTTGAAGTCTGAATTATTTGGTTCCTCTGGTGGATGTGTTCTGAAAGCTGTCTGATTGATGGATGGGAAAAGGCGATCTAGTTCCTAGTTATGAAACAGGAGAGAGAGAGAGAGAGAGAGAGAGAGAGAGAGAGAGAGAGAGAGAGAGAGAGAGAGAGAATATCCTTTTTCTCATTTCTTTTTATAAAAGCCTCAGTGGTAGAGAGACAAGGGGACAAGGGTTATATTCCAAGCATGGGGCAAGCCACTTTTACATATGCAAATATTCACAGCAGATCTATTCAACAACAATTTAAATTGGAGGATATATAGCAAATTAATGCTAAATGTAACATTAATATATATACTATATGGAAATATAGCAAATTTGCTAAAAAATCTTTAGCAAATTAATGGAGAAGTACATGTATTTTCAAAAAAATTCATTCAACAAGAAAAGAGTAGCCTATTAATTAACTCAACAACCAAAATAAAATTTAAATGCATTTTCCTAAATAAAAGAAGCCAGTGTAGTAGAATGAGACAAGGTCAGACACCAGAGGAGTAACAGAAATGAGATTTATTTGGCTGCAGCCAGGTTCAGAGAGAAAACTTTTTACTCTACTCAATCAATTAGCCTAAAGACCATTTTCAGGATGTTTTAGACTTCAAACCCAGTGTAAAGGGAGAGGTACTCAGAGGTTCAAAATCTACAGAAGTTCCCATCATAACAGAATTTTTTTCACTGTTGTGGGTAAATTAACACCTCAAAAACAGCTTTTTTTTTCAAGAATCATTACCTGAGAAAGAAAGAGCTTCTTTTACCCCTCTTTTCCCCCTAACCTTTTGAACCATTACAATGGAGTCCAATTAGTCTTTGAAATATAAATATCCCTGTGAATATCTCTGGCTAAAAGACAAAGACTTTGTAACAATAAAAACACACTTTTTCAAATACACTTCCCACTTGAAAAAATTTTACAAAGTGCATTATATCATTGCAATTATAGGTTGCTCAATAATCTTGTGAAAAACTAGTAAAGAGGTGTTCAGCATCTGATACTTTGATCTCATGGTAAAGTAAGATACAGCAACAGGAAATAGAAAGCTTAACTACATTGAACTCTTTTGTATTTTCTTTTGCTCATAGTCATAAAACAATTATGGTGAATATTTGTAGAGAAGCTTAATTAAGATTTTCTGTGTAAAAGGAAATTTCATTAGAATAAGATGCAAAGGATATTTCTTATTTCAATTAATATGACATTTCTGAGAAGGAGACAACATGGAGTAAACTAAGGCTACTGATTTTCATGGTTGGACAAAAGTACAGCCTCTGATAAAATGTGGATATTTTTTTTTCTCTTCCCGCATCACAGTTCCTGATATTTCTTTCAATTAAATTCTATTAGAGAAATATTGATGCTTTTCTTTCTTTATTTTTTTGTCTATTAATATGTGCATGCTCATATCAAAACTACTCAGGAGTCTGCAGGAGTATTGCAAGTCTGTGGGAACCTTGGGTAACTTAGTGAGACTTTGTGAACAAAAGAGGCAAGAGATGTATCTCATTGGTGTACCACCTTAAGGTTCTCTTCCCTATACCAAAACTACCACAACAACAACCTGAACAACATAAATACAACAAATAACATGAAAGAGTACTTTATGAACAAGAAAATGCCTTCATTATGTTAAAAATAAAAGTGTTGGGCACCATGTGAAACAATTGGAAGCTACCCACACTTCTGTTAAATATATAAAATGGTATAGTAGGTATAGGAATAAAATTAATGATTGCTAAAATTTTAAACATAGAATTACCAAATGCCTTACAATTTCGTTCCTAGCTATATTTCCAAATGAACTGAAAACAGATATTCAAACACTTAAACATGAATATCAATGGCATCACCATGTCCACTAGGAAATATATGAAAATCCAAATTTCCATCAAGAATGATAAACAAATGAGTCTATGTATTTATATGCATCCATGTCTGAGTAAGCACATATACATATAGATATATTAATATAAATATATACATATATCTATGTAAATATATCTATATCTATATATACCTATTTTATATATATATATATATATATATATATATATATATATATATATATATATATATTCAATATTACTCTGCCATAAAAATGAAGTACTGATACAGATTACCATGTAGACAAATCTCAAAAATATTAAGAAAAGTAAACAAAATCAAACATGAAATTTCACTTGTGCTATTACTACATTTATATTAAATATCCAAAAATTGGAAATCATAGAGTTAGAAAGGAGAGAGTTGGTTGTCAGGGCTTGGAAGGTATGTAAGTGAGTGGTTGATTAACAGATTACATGGTTTATTTTCAATGATTAAAATGCTTAAAACAAGATAATTGTGGTAATTATACCACAACACTCTAAATGTCACTACTTAAATTATTTTTTGATAGGCACTTTCATGAGAATTCAACCTCAATAAAACCAATAAGAAAGAAAAAAACACTTGAAAACACTGATGTCTATGCAATTATAGGTAGAAGTGACCAAAATGAAGTATGGAATTGGACATAACTTCCTTATCTTTGTATTTGAACACATGACCAGAGTGACTGCATTATGTAGAACCACAAAATGGAATCCTAAATACAATGAGTTATACTCCATGTATTTATAATATGCCAAAATATTTCCTATCATTATGCATATCTAAAAAAAAAAACAAAATAAAATAAAAAGAAAGAAACTATGGAGTTATAGTCTCCAACATGTACTCTGCATCACCAAAGAAAAGCATGGATGGTAACACTGGATACCAGAAATCAAGAGCCTTCTCTGTGTCAGGCAGTATTCTTGATTCATTATTTACTTTGTTCTTATATTTACACTACCTTGGGTCCTGATTAGAAGATCTCTTATGTAACAGATGAGTACACCATGTTTGAGGGATGACTGATTGTTCCAAGGTCACCATCTATATAGACTAAGGCTCTGAAAATTAATTTGTGTGATTTTCAATTACTGTATCATGTATCACAATACAAAGTCAGTCAGTGTTGTTGTTGTATTGTTTTTGTTTGTTTGTTTGTTTTTCCCTGGTGGGAGGAGGAAGCAAGAGGTAGAAATTACAAGAGGGCACCAAGAACCATCTTCATAAACTATCGATATTAAAAACTTGATTATGGTCATTGTTACACTGTAAAAAGGTATATCCAACATGACAAATTATAACTTATGTATGTATAGTTTATTGTATTTTAGTATTATCCTAATAAATTTGTTTTAAATTTGAATGAAAGAAATAAATATATTTCTCCAAAAACCAAGTATATATTTAGAAAGCATAGAAAAAGATGCTAAGTATTATATGTTATTAAGTAATTACAAATTAAACACACCGATAAAAGTTTACAAAATTTCAAACTTGACAATATCAAGAGCTGGCAAAGATGGGGAATAAGAACTCTCATACATTGCTGTTGGGAAAACAAAATTGGACAGCCACTCTGGAAGATAGTTCGGTGTACACTTAATATGGCCAACTAATTGTATTTATCAGTGTCAATTCAATGGAATTGAAAGCTATTGTCACCCAAAACCCACATACAAATATCCACAGCTTCTTCATTCATGATTGCCAAGAACAAGAAGCAGCTAAGAGAGACTTCAGTAGGTATTTGCCTGTTATTAATGTAAACACTGTGATAAATCTATACACTGGAGAGTTATTCAAAAATTTTCAAAAAATAAAATTTACTATCAAACATGAAGACATCATAAATATATACTGCCAGAAATAATATATTGTCTGAAATATCATATTTGTATAATTCCAAATGTATGACATTCTGGAAAAGTCAAAACATTAAAAATATTAAACATTGCCAAGAAATCAGGGGGAGTAAAGATGTTTAAAGAGGTGAAGAACAGGGATTTCTGGCATGGTGAATCCACTCTGTAAGATGCCATCATGGTGAAAATTGACATTATTCCTTGTCAATGTTTAAAAATCTGTAAAATTAGTGTTCTAATAAATAATTAAACTATTTATTGCTATTAATAATTATTTAACACCATTACTATTGGCAAAACATTTTGATTTTTTGCTTACATAAAATATTTCTCCGTAATACACAAAGAAAAAAATGTAGAAATTCTTAGTAAGAAAAAGCATATGGGAACATGGTACTATGTGCTTTGTTTTTCTGTAAATCTACAAATCTCCTTAAAAGAAAGTTTGTTAATTAAAACAATCAAAGAAGGCTTGGTGGTTTTCCTAGCTTCAAACATGCCTGGCCTAGGACTGACCCTCAACAATAAAATTTGCACTTAGAATTAATAATTTCCAACAACCTTGTTTTTCTTTGGTTTATTTTTCTTCCTTTATCTTTCTTTCTTTTTCTATATTTTTCTGTGAAGTGTTGCTGGAGTTTTCCTACAAAAAAGTCAAGAAAATCTATTTCTACAATTTTCATGATCTTTTTAGAGAATAGTGAATATAAGCCCTTAGTGAATAAACTAGTACATTATTGAAAAGATGCTTATACATCAATAAAAATGATTATTTATCACTCTGCTCCATAGGTAGTAATTCTTTGAATACTAAGGAAAATATGTTCTAAACTTATTTTACTACAAATAATCATGAGAAAATTATTTTTTTAAGTCCATCTCACTTCCAATATGCTACCTATAAAATGAGATTCCTTTTTTTCTTACCCAACAAATCTCTGGTTGAAATAAATGAATATAGTCCAAGTAAAGAGGTGTACTGATACACATTAAGGGACAGATAAATTGTGTGGGATATTATTTTGAAACACAATCCTATTTATCAGATAAATACTAGGCATTTGATGAGACTGAAAATTCCATATTCTTTCTCCATATTTTCTTTATAACTTAATCCTTCCCATGTAGATCATACATTTCTGAGCTATGGTAGTTACTAACACTATCCTACCAGAAACAGATAACAGGGTCCATGAGTCATTTCTGTCAAGATTAAGTTCCATTATGCTCACAACAATATTTAGTAGAGTTGGACATGACCAGGGCCAGTCAGGGCCTTCTTTTACATTTCTCAGCCAAGGTTAACAGAAAAGAGGTTCTCATTTTGGTTCCTAGAATGGGAAAGAGAAAATCCTGCATGATTGGCATCTACAGTTCATTTTTTTCACAGTTCTTAAACTACCTGCTCATGGCTAACCTGAACTGTACAGTAGCTGAAGAAATTATCTTCAAGCACAGATTGGTTCATAATGACAATGTATATCTACTAAATTTTAAATTTGATGAGGTCGAGAGAAGCAGAAGATGGACTACAATGGGAAGGGGTAACTGGAAGAAAAACTGGCTTCCTCAGAAAGAAGGTGCTTTAACCTGTCTTCATTCCCAAATGAGAAAAACCATTAGTCAAATGTGTTCCTTCCTTTCTCTCTTCTCTACTTTCTTCCTTTCTCATTTTATTGGTTATTTTCTTGTTATATCTCACTGTCCATCCCTTCTTTGATTTCTTACTAAGAGAAGATGTCTCAGTTTACTCTTCATATTTACTTCTCACAAACTAGTCATTTGGAAAATAAAGCTCTATGGGAGCCATATACATTTATATTAGGTATCGTTACTCTGAATTGTTTTTAGTTGAAAATATATTTTAAGAGTATACACACTCACATAAAACATTGGTGTTTTTTTGTTTAATTTATTTTCTTATACAACAAATCATACATGTCCAGGGTCTAGTGAGAAGCCTTACATTGTTTTGCTAGGAATAGAACCAAAAACAAACAAACAAACAAAAATGACAATAGTAATAAAATCCAAATTATTTTCTATTACATTACTGATTTTTCTGTAATAAGAGCAGTTTATAATAATTGAGAGAAAGTTATTTTATCTTTTCCTGAGAAGTATTCAAACTTTCAAAGGAATTTTCGCTGATTTTTTTCACCCAAATATCAAAGGATGATTTTGTTCACTGAAAACTTTAAAGAAAAAATGCTTTTCAAAGACCACTTAAATTCATTCAATGAATAAAAACAGACTTTGGGTGTTCAGGTAAAGTAAGCATTTTCTACAGAAAATTTTTTTAATTTTAAAAGAAAAAGGTAATTGTGTCATCAGAGTACAGCTTTGCTCCAAATATCTGAATCCACACATTGATGTCAGGATGGCCAAAGCTGGGGAAAAAATGAAATTTTTCTTCAAGAAAACTCAAAGACCTGGCTACCTATTTCTTTTGTATTCATGTGTCTTTCAGGCACTGAGGGACTATTCTGGAAGAGGCAGTGGAGTTAATGAATATTGCTGCATTATTCAAAGTGTAGCCACTTATCTGAAAAGACTTTCTGTTATTACTGAGTTTATTCATGGGAAATAGTCATTTTTCTTCTTGGTCATAGATGTGTCAAAAACAGTTTAACAAGTTGAACTTGACAGTTTTTTCTACCACAGCCTGGTTTATTAGTTTCCCTTGAAATGAAGCATTTTATTGAATTTATTAAAATATGTGTGTTAACTATTATGTTCTACTCTGTCCTCAGCAGCAAGAGAACTGATGATGTATTTGCTTAACTTTGTTTCTTTCTACAAAACATCTCTAAGCTTCACGTTTCAGTTTCCAGCTAAATTCAGCATGATGTTCATGATAGAGCTCCTTTTATTTCCCTATTTCCTAACACTGTAATAGTATCTTATATTCTCCTATTCTACAAACACCTAAATATCTTAGTGTAGTAATTATCCCAACACACACACACACACACACACACACACACACACAAACACACACACATGAATAATGTTGATTCCACCTTTCATGGAACTTAGCTTTTAATTCAGAAGTATTTCATAATCTTCATCCTGCTCTCATGGGGGCTCTGTCACTTCCCTTGACTGATCCTCTTATTTTTCATTTATTTCAAATGTTTTCACATTTATTTCAGGAGAATTATGTCAAGAGTATGGATGACATTACACTCCATTAGCAATAAATTTGATAATATTGGAGAGTTAGAGTGTTAAAATATTTTATCCCATCATTTCATACTTCCATGTAGAGACTGTGATAAAAATTATAGTTACTTTAAGTGTTGTATGGATCAAAAACTTAAGATGTTGGCTAAAAATTTTGAGTAAAATACCCAAATTGAAGTCATGGCTGTGTTATTTAATGAAGTTTTAACAAGTGACCACAAAACACTGGACACACACACACACACACACACACACACACACACACACGTGTTCAAAGAAAGGAATCTTGGAGGTGTTAGTCCTCTCCTGGGGAAAAAGTAATGTTTTAAAAAAAATATTGTTATTTGAGGACTAACATTTGTCAAAGCAGGCTAATGTTAAGGTAGGCATTTCTCCTCTAAAGCATGAAGTCTTGAGTGTACTACATTAATTCTCCCAAGGAAGGGTTTATCACAAGCCTAACAACTAAGAAAAAAACCATTATCAGAAAAATTCTCAGCCCAGTTGTACAAGAAATGGAAAATAGAATCAACACCAATTCTTCTAAAATTATTTTATGAAATATAAAATAGCAAAACCTTCTAACCTCATTCTATGAAACTAATATCAACCTGATGCAAAAACCAGACAAATTCACATCAAGGAAAGAACATTTCAGACCAGTATTCCTGATGAACAGAGATGTAATAATTCTCATTAAAATTATGGCAAACAGCATACAAAATCATATTAAAAAGATTGTACAACATGATCAGTGGGCTTTGTCCCAGGGATGCAGCGTTGGTTCAACACATGGGAATCAATAAACATTTTTTTAAGTAAATAGATGTAAAGACAAGAATAAAAAAAAATTATCTCAACAAATACAGAGAAAGCATTTGACTAAATACATGGTCAAAACACTAGAAAATTATATATAATAGAAAAATTTCTTAACACTATAAAAGCTGTCTATGGTAAACACAAGGGAAATATTCTTCTTCTTCTCCTTCTTCTTCTCCTTTTTTTTTTTTTTTTTTTTTTGGAGTAAGGAGATTTTACTGAAAATAGAAAACCGGACAAAGGATTACAAACAGGAATGTGGACTCCTAGCAAAACAAAAACAAAAACAAAGAACAAAAAGGGCAGGGGAGAGGGGTGTCGGGAGGACAAAAGGGGGTACCAAAAGTGAGGAAAAGGTGTGATATATTTTTTCCTTCTTCCCATTTCTTTTTAAAAAGCCAACACAAAGAAACACACGCACACACAACCCTTTGTTCCCGAGTAGAAACATAAATAAGGAAGAATCAAAAAACTCTGTTCTTCTCTCTTCCAAAGGCAAAAAAAATTAAAAGAGTAAAAGAAAAGGCAAGCTGAAGGCTGCACCTCACAGAGCCCCTTCAGCAGCAGTGTGTAGAAGGGGCATCTGGGCCCTGGGTTTGTGTGACACCTGGCGGCAGCGCGGGGAACAGAGGCAGTGCCAGGGGGTGTCATGCGCTCGCCCCCAACCCCCCCCCCCAGGAGCAGGGGATCCAGCTTGTCAAGTCCAAGGAGCCCTCTCCAAGTCCTGGGCACCCTCTTGGAGGGGGTCGCCAGGGCCGCACAATACCAACTCCTGGCAGCTCAATCCCTGCTCCCTGCAAGCCCGCCCCTCAAGAGGAGGCAGGCCGCAGACGCGCCCTGTGCTTGGGCTCAGTACCAGGGCACCTAGTGCTGGGGTAGCAGCTGGTGGCTGCTGTTGACATGGCTGAGGACTTTCTGCTTGAGCTGTGTCACCTGCTTGGGCAGAGGCTCCTGGTGGACGCCAGCTCCATGTTCTGGCTCTTGAGCTCTTCACTTTCTCCTCCAGGTGAGAGATGCTCCAGCTTGCTCTTGGGGCACTTGGAGGCTGTGATATTGTTGAGCAACTGCTTGGACTCAGCCTTCATGCGCTCCTGCATGTCCATGTCGATTGGTGACAGCAGGCTCTAGCCAAAGCTTGGCAAGTCAGGCACCATCTGTGGCTGTCCTTGAGCACAGCTAGGCACATGGGCCCCAATACACCACTGGGAGACAGCGGCTGTGGGAAGGGAACGGGCTAGGAGGAGAAGGCGGCAGTTGCAGCATCCCCAGCACCCCTGGCGCCATTCTGGTAGTGGCTCAGGTTTAGGAAGACCGCATTTTAAGTTTATTATATACTACTGAGAGATTTTTCTCTATTTTTCCTAACATTTATGGTACCTATACCATAAATGCATTTTTCTTACGTATTCTGATACTATAGCTTGCATTAAATTTCCTTATAAGAATATATTAAATTAAATCTATATCAAAAACTCTATTGTATAATTATGAAAGACTACAAGTTATGGTATTATTCTCCTTTTAAAATTATTATTTTAATAACTTGTGTTGAACTCCCAATAATTCTCCAGAGCACAAATTGCAAGGGAGTGAGTACTTTTTTTTTTCAGGTGTTAATCAGCTTTCTGTTACCATAAAAAAATACCCAAAATAATAAACTTATAAAGAAGAAGGGTTGATTTTTTTCTTTCATCTCATAGTTTAAGAGTTTTCAGTGCATGATTCATTGACCCCATAATTATGGCCTGTGGTGGCATATCATGTAGGTGTGTGTCACAGAGCAAAACAGCTCCCCTTATGACTAGGAGTGTGAGAGAAAAAGAAGAGGAGACCAGGGTTCTACAGTCTCCTTCCAGGGCACATCCCTGCTAGGCCTCCCTTCTTAAAGGTGCTACCAGCTACCAATAGCACCAAGCTGGGGACCAACAAGCCTCTAACACATTGGCCTTTAAGGTGACATTCTAGATCCATAACCAAGAAAAGGAAATGGAACCAGAAAAACCTCTCCTAGGCAGGGTCATCTTAAAGCTGGGCAGTAAGAGGAGTTGCATAGAGGAATGAAATGAAAGCAGCAAAATGCCTTCTACAAATCTGGAGGGCTCTATACCAGCAGGTATTCTCATGGAACCTAAAGGAGAGAGTGCCCCTTGTGATTTGGCCCATTTCAGCCTGTCACATCCTGTTCTTACAATTTTTGACTAAAAGATGTAATTTAGAAAAAGGTGATTTGATTATTGATATAAAAATCAACAAACTGGGCTATTTTTAATTTTTTCCCTAAAATATTCACTTTTTTTTTGAAGGTTGACTAAAGGACCAACATGATTTTCCTTAAGTGCATTTTTTCCTATTACAGATGCTGCAGCCAGATTGTCAATAAACTTATTTAAAATAAGTAAACTAAACTTCTAGATGGATGGAGTTACTCAATATTCCACAAGATGTGTTTTGAAGCTCCCCTTGTGAAATCTTACATGAATGATCATTCCTCTGATTAACTGTGGAACAGTGATTTATTCTACCTTGAACTTATAGTCTAAATATAATCATCTCATTACTGGTAACAAATCACCTTAAGAGCAGTTACGCTAGAATATTTCCTCACAATCTGGAATGAAACATTGAAGACAACTTTCAGTTCTCTCTCCCTTTATCATGCTGCAATGAATCTGAAGGTTAATTTACTTTCCATTTGCCTTTACTTCTTGTTCTGTTGATCTTATGCTCCCCACCCATGTTTCTTCCATAGGTTTACATTCTCTTGATTCTAAACCTCTTTCCTCTCACCACTTGCAGAGTTGGTCAGTGAGACTTCACATTAAAGTACCACACTTTTATTAACACAATATAAACTCCATTTACTCTCCTATAATTATTCAACTACTTTTGCCATTTAAAATTTCTTTTGGAACAGATTTTGTTTTTCCAATAGATGAACAGTACTTTAAAAGTTGTAAAAACAAACAACAAATATTTCCAAATATTTTCAGGATCTCCTGAATTAGTCTTTCTAAATGATAGTCATGTAACCTCAGCATGTTTTGATAACAAAGCTATTGTTACCTTTTCCTCCATTTCGACAGTCAATACCAGCTAGCAAATGACAAAATGACAAGATTATATTTGTGTCTACATATACTCCAGGAGACAGGCAATTGAATATTGCAGCATTTAAAATTTCGATTGGAGTTATTATCAATTGGAAGAGAAACTTGGCCAGTCTGATGAGATGTGAGCTGGGTTTTGATCACAGTTTAATCTTGCTCTATCAAATTATAGGTTGCACAGTTTAATGGCTAGGAATATGGGTGGTCAATCTTACTTGCTTACTTTCATCTTGACTTCATAATACTTAGATCTATAAGCCTGGACAAATACCTAGGCCACTTTTCCCTGTCATTCAACTGGGGGTCTTAAATTATTATTTATGCTTGAGAAATGTCAGTTTTCTGATTTGTTAACCAACGATGTTAGTATGCCTATAGGGTTGCAAAGATTTAAGGGAGACAAACAAAAAATACCATAAATAGTTCAATATACATTGTACGTTGTTTCTTTGAAAGTGACCCAAATCCAAGAAATTTGTATTAAATTTCCAGTAAAACTGTGACATCATTTGGGGGGTTTAGTTGTTTTATCTTATAATAATTCTTCTGCATATCTATATTTATTAACCCTTTTTAATTTTTAAATGTAAGTTTTAGTGTATAACCATAATAATTTTTAAAATGCAAAATTGGTTCCTCATATCCATGAAGACAGTTATTTAAAAAAAACTGAAAATATCATATAGCGGTGAGGATGTGGAGAAACTGGAAAACTTCAAACTGTTGGTGGTAATGCAGAATGGTGCAGCCCTCAAGGAAGACAGTCTGGCAGGCCCTCAAGAAAGTTGAACAGAGTAATCGTAAGGTCCTGAGTTCTACTTCAGGAGATACCTCCCAGAAAATTGGAAGCAATATGTATAAGAGATACTGGTATATTACCATCTATCCTAGCTGGCAACCTATTGCTGGGTTCACAAAATCTAACTATTTCAATAACTTAAGAAACAGTGAAGGAAGCATGCAAACAAACAGAAGTGCCTTTTCAAAATCTGGGACGGCTCTCTGAACTTCAGGGTCCCTGGAAAGAGAGCAAGCCACTGGAATTCTTTGTTCTTATATAGATGACACACAAGTGTTGGTTCCATGGGACAGTCTATCCCAAACAGGGCAAGGGGTATAATTACAAAGGAACAGGTGAGTGTAACTCAGTCCCACCAGGTGACACCTACTCTTGGAGCCATGCCTCATTATCCGAGTGGAAGTAAAGCCCAAGTTATTGTGGGATGCAATAATTGTTCAGTATCTCTTGCTCAGGACTTAAGGGTGTGTATTTCCAGAGTGACTCCAACACTGGTACACCTATATACATGGCAGGCCTTTTAGTTTTTGTACCAGGGATTGAACTCATGGGTGCTCAACCACTGAGCCATAACCACAGCCCTTGCTAGTATTTGTTTTGAGATAGGGCCTTGCTAAGATGCTGAGGATGGCTTTGAACTTTCGATCCTTCTGCCTCAGCCTCCCAAACTGCTAGGATTACAGGAGCATATCACTGTACCTAGCTGTAAAGCAGTTCTTCACAACAGTCAAAAGGTAGAAGCAGCCCAAGGGGTTATGGGCAAATAACTGGATAAAGCAAATGTGATACACACACACACACACACACACACACACACACACACACATACACAGAGAGGGGGGAGAGAGAGAGAGAGAGAGAGAGAGAGAGAGAGCACAATATTCAGCCTTAAAAAGAAAGGGAATTCCAACACAAGCTATGACCCAGGTAAAGGTTGAGGACATTATGTTAAGGGAAATAAGCCAGCTAGGCACAAAAAAAGACAAATACTCTATGATCCCACCCTTGCAAGGTGCCTGAACAGTCAAATGCCCAACAACAGGAGGTAGAATGGACATTGCAAGGGGCAGTGTGGAGAGCAGAATGGGGAGTTATTTACTGGGAATAGTGTTTGAATTTCGCAAGAGTAAAAGAATTCTGGAGATTAGTCACCACAACACTGTGAATGTATGTAATACTGCTGACCTATTAACTGTGGTTAAGATCACAAATTTTATGGTATATAAAGCCTGCAAATGCTGTTTTTTTTTTTTTTTTTTTTTTTTTTTTTTTTTTTTTTTTTTTTTTTTTTTTTTACTATCCTACAGCTACACAGACCTGACAGCATTTGAATCAGAGAGGGGCACTGGACAAGTGATGCCCCATGTCATACCTGGGAAGGGACTAACTGCGCTGAAAGCAAGGGAGCTTGAGTTGGCACATCTGCAGGCTGGTTGGGGGGACAGTGCTTCTACTTTACCAGTACTGTCTTTTTTTTAAAAAAAGAGATCTCGTCCCTAACTCGAAGCAGTGTATCTGTATTGGTTTTTTAGGGCACTCGCAAGAAAATACCACAGATCAGGGTTACTTAATGTACAGAAATTCATATTCTCACAGTTCTGGAACCTGGAAGTTTGTGGATCAGTAGGTTTGGTTTCTACCGGACCTTGCTTGTGGTTTGTAGGTGGCTGTCTCCTTCTCTCTCCTCACAGGGTTTTACAACTCTGTGAGCACAAACCTGTGCTAATGTTTTTCTTCTCATGAGGACACCAGGCATATTCAATTAGAAGCAATGTTAAATACTTCATTTTAACTTAATTATCTCTTTAAAGGCTTTATCTCCACATGTAGTAACTACATTCTGAAGTCTCAGGCATTGGGGCTTTCCCATGTGAATCTTGGGGACACTATTCAGTCCATGACAGAATTTCATATGGCTTAAAAGTAGAATAAATGTAAACTATTTATTTAGGTTTTAATCTTCAAAGGTAGGTGCTTTGGGTATGTATATAAAATGTGATGTCCCTCTCATAAATCAAATATTCAAAAAGTATAATGTGATATAGATGAGATCATTCATTCAGCAAATTTTGAGTCATCAATCAGTTGAATAGATGACAGGCCACCATGAGGAAAGAAGATAAAATACAGTTCAGGCTATCTAGAAACTGAAAATAAGCATCATTATTTTAGAAATTATATTTATTTAGCAATCCACACTTATATGGTTTTTTATACATCGTCCTATGTAATGCTCATAAGAACCTTTTAAGCCACCTCTTTCCCTGACAGCATGACACTACTGCCACAGTGTCAGAACTGACAGAGGCATTGCAGGGCTTCTAGGCTCTCCAAGTTCACATGCCTGCCTTCAGGGTGAAGGAAGGGGCAAAGAAAAAAATGTGTTTTCTTTTTTTGATACTGGGAATCAAACCCAGGAGCACTCAGCCACTGAGCCACATCCCCAGCCCTTTTTAAATCTTATTTAGAGACAGGGTCTCACTAGGTTGCTTATAGCCTCACTAAGTTGCTGAGGCTGGCTTCAAACCTGCAATCCTCTTGCCTCAGCCTCCTGAGCCACTGGGATTACAGGTGTGCACCACTGGGTCTGGCAGCATTTTTGTTCTTTAGTTTTCAATTTTTTTGTTCTGTGTATGTCTGATCTTAGAATCAGGATTTTAGTTTCAAAAAATGAATTGGTAAATGTTCTTTCCTCTTCTATTTCCTGGAAAGGGTTGTATAGAACCATTATTAGTTTTTTTGTTTTATTTTGGTTTTTGGTACCCAGGGGTGCTTAAGCACTAAGCCATACACAGCTCCGCCTTTTAAAAATATTTTGTTTACACAAAGAGTCTCTCTAAGGTGCTGTGGCTGGTCTCAAACTTGCAGTCCTCCTGCCTCAGCCTCCCAAGCTGTTGCAGGGATTACAAGCATGCACCACTGCACCTGGCCACAGAGCAAAGAATATGTGGAGAAATATTTGTGGTGGATGGCATATGGGAACACCAGGGAAATACAAAAGGGGGTGTCCAGAAGAAGAGAAATGAATGCCCTGCTGGTCTATGGGAAGGGAAACATAATTGAAAACCACCATCAGATACCGCCCTGCCCCTGTTCCGAGGGCCACCATCAAAATTAGCAAAAGATGGCCAGCGCTGGGAAGGGCGGGGAGAAAAGGGAAGGCTCGTGCGCTGTGGCTGGGAGCGTCCAAGGATGCAGTCACCAAGAAACATCATGGAAGTTCCACAAACAAAAATACAATGACCAGGTGATCCAGCAAGCCTGCTTCTGGA
This sequence comes from Spermophilus citellus, assembly GCF_964194105.1. Lineage (NCBI taxonomy): Eukaryota > Metazoa > Chordata > Mammalia > Rodentia > Sciuridae > Spermophilus > Spermophilus citellus. The sequence continues at coordinate 4,117,265 of NC_138196.1, forward strand.
GATTTCTCCAAACATATTGAAACCCTAGATGTGGAAATGGTCTCTCTCTCTCTCTCTCTCTCTCTCTCTCTCTCTCTCTCTCTCTCTCTCTGTCTCTCCCAGTTTCCCTCATTCTCTCCTTCTCTCTCTCTCTCTCTCTCTCTCTCTCTCTCTCTCCCTCTCTCTTTCTCTCTCTCTCTCTCTCTCTCTCTCTCTCTCTCTCTCTCTCTCTCTCTCTCTCTCTCAAATACACACATTCAAAATGCAACATTATATTATTCAACTTTAAATAGATGGAAATCCTGTCACATGCTCCAACATGGGTGAACCTGGAGGATATAGTGTCACAAGCCACACACAGTACAAAACCTGCAGGATCCCACTCACATGAGGAATGTGAAATAGTCAAATTCATAGAATCAGAGAACAGGATGGCTGCAGGGACTGGCAGAGAGGGAGCATGCAGAGCTGCTGTGCAATGGGTAGAGAGTTTCAGTCCTGCAAGATGGAAGATTTTAGCCAGGTGCAGTAACACATGCCTGTCATCCCAGCAGCTCTAGAGGCTGAGGCAGGAGGATCACAAGTTCAAAGCCAGCCTCAGCAACAGCCAGGCCCTAAGCAATTCAGTGAGACCCTGTCTCTAAATAAAATACAAAATAGGTCTGGGGATGTGGCTCAGTGGTCGAGTGCCCCTGGGTTCCATCTGCAGTACAACAAAAACAAAAGTTAAGCTGGGTGCATTGCCACATGCCTGTTATGACAGCTACTACAGAGGCAGGAGGAGCACCAATCCAAGGTCAATATGGGCAACTTGGCACAGTCCTGTCTCCACATGAAAAGGTCTGGGGATGTGGCTCAATGGTAGTGCACTCTTGAGTACCCAGACCAATAAAAAGAATATAAAGTCACCAATGGCTTTCCCTTATTAGTAGGACTCTGGATTCTATTTTCTTGTGTGTGGTTTTGTAATCTATATAGAAAGTGTGCATTACTTTTATCATTTCCTCTGTCCCTCAAAAAAAAAAAATGAAGAAACAAAAGAAAGCAACCAACCAAGAAAACTGGCAGATTCGGAGTGGCACACACAGAGGTTCTGTCCCAGCTGTAGCTCTCACTGGCTGTGCGACTGTGCACAAATCACCCTGAGCCCTGAGACGCAGTGTTTGCACCTCCGTGCTGGGCACTGCACTATCACATGTCTTGGTCTTGGCTGCAGAACCAACTTTTCTTTTGGATCCTCAAGGGAGAAGGAGAACCAAGGTGAAAGAGCCGGCACCCATCTAGAAACAAAGCCTCTGGGGACAAACATGCTCTGAGTGTGGCACCAGGCCAACCATAACTACCTTCTCCTGCCAAATGAAGACAAGGATGAGAGTGGGGCTGGATCTCTCTGTGGCCTCCATTTCTGAACCTGGAAAGTAAGAGTGTTGGATCCTCTGTCCTGGGTCAGGAGCACTCAGGGACAGCTGCTGGGGTATCCTCCAGGCCTCCTTGGCAGCAGGACAACAGGGCTGGGGTTTAGCTGTCATCTTCTCCCACCTGGCCCACTCTGCCAATCACCACCAACTCTAACCATCTTCCCTGATCCTGGTGACTGACGTCAGTATGGATAGGACAAGCGGTCAATCAGGGGGTGAAACCGTGCCCCACAGAAGCTAAGCCCTAAGCCTAGAAGAAGCCTCAGCTTGTCCAAAGGGGCTGTAGGTTCACTGGCAGCAGATCCCAACCCCTTTCCAGCAACCTTGAAAAAGCTTGCAAGCAGAACCAGGCACTCTGACTCTAGCTTGTAATCAGGCACTCGGGAGGCTAAGGCAGGAGGATCACATGTTTGAGGCCAGCCTCAGCATTTTAGTGCAACCCTTAGCAACTTACTGACATCCTGTCTCAAAAAAAAAAAAGAATTAAGTATGCAGTCTGGTGGTAAAGCACCCATGGGTTCAATCTCCATTGTCCCATTCCCTGCAAAAAAGCCTGCAAGCAGAGGGGTAGGGACCTCTGCAATTGACCCTGCAGAGGCCTCTCCCTGTGCCAAACTCCACCCTCCTCCACTTTCCACCTCTGTTTTCCTTCCAGTACCTTCTCCGTCTTTCACTGCATTGGTCCGATGCAGCCCCATGTCCCAGGGGCTTCTCTTGACCAGGGAGTCGGACATTTTGGAGTGTTCATCATGCCACATCTAACTCCTCACACCAATTGGCCCCGCCCTGCGCAGCACAGGCCTGCTTCCCAGAACCCATGTTCCTGCCTGCACCGAGAGGCAGGCCAAAGGAATCATCAGCACGGCTTTCTAACTCCGTTGTCTCTTTGTTTTGTTTTGCCTTTTCTAAGAAATGGAACCCAGGGACACTTTGCCACTAAGCTACATCCCCTGCCCTTTTATTTTCTCATTTTGACACTTGTAACCTCCACCTCCCAAGTCACTGGGGTTACAGGTGAGCACAGCTGTGCCGAGCTCAGCCTTTGGTTTATAGGAACATTCACACTCATGCTCGCTCCCCATGGGACAAATGACTCGAAGAGTTCCCATCTCTCCATCTCTCTGTCTCACACGTATCAGTATATTATCCTTCTCTTGCCTTGATCCCTTGCTCAGTCTCCCAACTCCCCGTCTCTGCTTGTCTGTACACCTCATGCCATTTTTTTCTCCCCACATCCACCCCCCATTTCTTGACTTTTCTCTGTCTCTCAGTGGCTGGGGCTTCTTCTCTCTTGAGCTCTGGATCTGGCCTCCTCTCCAAGTTGCCCTCCCTTGCTCTTCATGCTCCCTGTGAGGGCTGAGAATGGCCCTCACCTCGCCTCTCCCTGGAGTGAGCAGGGATATCTGGAACATGCTCCAGTGACACTTTCGGGAATTTCAACCCATATCTGGGGGCCATGCTGAGCCACGACAGAATGGATGGTTGGCAGGTGGCTCCAGGCCTGGCTCTTTTGGGGAAGTCCCCTTCCTGTTTTTCCAGATCCTTCCTGAATCTGGCCTTGGGAATAATTGTCCCAATTAAACCTTGAGGGAGGACAAAAATTGCTGTATATTTCTTGAGCTTCAGGAAGCCAGAAAACTTGTGGCCCAGGACATACAACCAGGCAAATGGCAGATCCAAAGAGAGGGTCAAATCTGCAGAGAAACACCCACTGCTTTGGACTGTCTGCACTCCAGCTGCATTGGGAACCCAGGTGCTCTGGGCCAAGGAACCCCGAGGGGTGCTGCATAAAGTAAGGACTCAGTCCACAGAGAATTACTCAAGTCCCACTTCAAGGAAGAACCTGGGAAAATTCAAGGACAGACTCTAATAGATGCTAATGCTTGGAAGAGTTGCCATTTGCAAAGTTGTCTCTCCTCCATCATTGCATCCGCCCTTTTCCTGATAACCAATGTAAATAGTGATCCATCTCCTGCCCCTTGTGTGCTGGGGAGTGAATGGCAGGCAGGGGTTAGAGTTGGCTCATCTGAGCCCTCATTCACAGTCTTCCCACATGTCTCTCCGGCATCAGGGCCCCTAGCAGCTCAGTCCCTCTGTGACCAGGAAAGTTGGTAAAGAGCACAGGACCGACATGAGGGTCTGCTCAGAGCCACCTCCCAGGGCAACACCTCTCTTCCAAACAAGTAGAGCACCATGGGCAGGGAAGGGAGTGTCCCCAGTTCTGAAAGTGGCCATCTTTCCTTCCAGGACCCAGACGCAGGGATTGGCTGGCCTAGTGTGGGCACAGGGGCTTTTGTGGGGGAAGGAAGGAGGGGCTCCCCTCTGAGAGCAATGCCCGGGAGGAGAGAAGCTGGCATGACCCAGAGACACCTGGCCTTGCTTCTTGCCATCAACCCTTACATTGAACCCAGGGATGCTTAACCACTGAGCCACATCACCAGCCCTTTTATTTATTTATTTATTTATTTATTTATTTATTTATTTATTTATTTATTGAGACAAGGTCTCACTAAATTGCTTAGGACATTACTAACTTGCTGAGGCTAGCCTCCATTTTGTGATCCTTTTGCTTCAGCCTCCTGAGTCACTGGGGTTACAAGTATGTACCCCATACCCAGATGAACTGGCTTATTAAGGAACATTACCTGTTTCCTATTTCTCTGCCCCCTATTATCTCAGTCCCATGAAGGCAAGGATTCTTGCATTTTGCTCACTGCTTGGTCTTTAGTTTCTTCAAAAATGCCTGACACATAGAAGATACTCGATTAATAATCATTGTGTTCAATAAATGACAACATTATATGAGAAGCTCCATAAGGAGGAAGAAGACAGCTTTATAGCCTCAGATTTCCCCACCTGCTTTTCCTTGGCAGAAAGAGAGAATTCCCACTTGATGCCCAATGCAGAGCACCTGGCACAGCCCTGCAAAGCCCTGACTTCTCCCCAGGGTCCTGCCAGGCCCAATGGGTGAGGAACATGGGGGCCTCCCATGTACTCCATGGAGCACATCCTGGCCCTAAGTCATCCATTTGCAGGTGATTTGGAAGGCACAGTGCTTGGAGCCCATTTCACAGCTGAGGAGACTGAGGCCCAGAAAAAAGATAAAAAGAGCAAAGTCAGCCAGCAGGTCAGTGGGGAAGCTCAGCTTGGAGGCCAGGGCTCCTGCTCTCCTGATGGGCTCACACTGTGAATCAGGGAAGGAAAGCCACAAAGGACACCTTCAGGAACCCCCAACCTCTGGTGCCCACATCAAGCCCACCACCTTGGCACACCTGGCGTTTGTTAACCACTGGGCTTACCATCCAGATCACTGCTGTCCCTTCCTGAAGAGGAAGCACAGGCCCAAGCAGCTGTGCCTAGGGGCCTGCCACCTCTGCTTGGGCCCCAGCCTCAGCCCACTCATCCTCAGATTGAAACTCTCTCCATTCCCTCTTGTTCCCTTTATATCTCTCTCCTCAGTTTTATGGGGGGCTGTGGCAAGAAAGAATTGGGGGAGGATGCCGCAGCTCAGAGACTGTCCTTTCTCAGTTCTCTCTTCCCCGGGAAATGAGGGGCTTCAGCTGCCCGGTGATACGGGTGGGGGGAGCTGGCCTCTGGCTGCTGGGATGGCTGCACATCTGGGGGCAGGGGCCAGGGAGGGAGCTGAGATGCATCACCTGTGTGTGCTGGAGAGGCAACTGGGCATGTGGGCATGTGCCTGCCCCACTGGGATTAGGGGATCTGGGGACAGGCAGAGCCCCAGAGTGGGGGCAGGCTGTGGCAGTGCCTTGGAGAGAAAGCCCAGCCCCCCTGAAAAAGAAGAAAGAGCTATTTTCTAAGTCAGGAGCCTGCCCTTCTCCACAACACCCCCTTCTAGCCACACCGCAGAGCCACACACTAGCCACCCCTCCCAGCCATCCAGAAGCCACCTCCAGCTGGGCCTCCCTCTCTCTATCCCTCTCCCCAGCTGGCAGGGGCACTCCATGATGCAGCCCAGGTCCTTGTCCATGAGAACTTGCATGCGCATGTGCGTAAACACACACACACACACACACACACACACACACACACACACACATTTTATTTTTCTCAATATCTCTGCTCCACTACACACCTCCAAGGCTATCCCTGGCAATTCGTGGAGCTCTGCTACTTAGTTATTGTGTGGAGCCTCTCTTTTCCTCATCTGGAAAATGGAGCCAACCATTCCAAACAAGAATGTTTGAGTTTGTTTTTTTTTTTTTTTTGCGGGGGAGCAGTAATAGGGATTGAACTCAGGGGCACTTGACCCCTGAGCCACATCACCAGCCCTATTTTGTATTTTATTTAGAGACAGGGTCTCACTGAGTGGCTTAGTATCCTGCTAAGTTGCTGAGGCTGGCTTTAAACTCCTGATCCTCCTGCCTCAGCCTCCCAAGCTACTGGCATGCAACACCAACTGGCCACTGTTTGGAGTTTTTGAAATCATTCATAGGTAATCCTTGGCCCTCAGCTCATGTTCATGGCCAAAGGCAGGGGGAACAGAAAAAACTAGGGGTTTGGAGTTCAAATAGGGGTTCTGTAACTGACTAGCTGAGCGACCTGAAAGAGGTGTCTTACTAGATCCCTGAGCCTCAGTTTCCTCATCCGAAAAGCAGGAATGATAGGACCCACTGTACAAAGCGACTCAGAGACCCTGCGGGGAGAAGCCAGCCCTGTGCAAGCTGTGAAGTGTGCTGCCAGAAGGTGAGAGCCATCCTGACGTTCCCCTCCTCCCAGACTTCCCAGCCTGAGGCCCTCCACAGGAATGCACCTCCCCAGTTCCCCAGGTGCCAGGAGAGCTAGGAGGTGGCTAGGGGCAAAGAGCCAGGTGGTCTGAGTGGGGCCTAAAGGTGGTCTTCAGGGGACAGTGGACAGAGCCCCTCCTTCCCACACCTCCTGCCCCCCTCCAAAGATACCATTCTGCAGCCATCCGAGTCCCTTGCTCTCCAGGAGGCCACCTCCTCTCTGACATCATCTGTAGTCAATTCCCCCGAGGGCCATCCCCAATTTTCATTTCCTCTCACTGATCCTCACACACAGTCCCTCTGCACACCCAGAACAGCCTCTGTCCCGAGCTGGCTCTGCTCACCAGATGTGGGTTGCAGCTCACAAACCCAGGCGCTCAGCTGGGACAGGCTCGCAGAGTGCATCATGTCCAGTCTCCTTCCTCCTCTGGGGCCTCATGGTGGGGATGGGAGTGGGAAGAGGAGCCAGGGCCCCACCCACCCATTCAGCACCTTTGTGTTGATTAGAAAAGGACACCCTCTGTAGGCAGAGGCCCTCTGGAGCAGCCTGCACAGGGTTGGTAAGCAGAAGGCAGGTGGGATTTCGGCCCCCACTCGCCCTTGGCCACGAACCTTGTGCAGTTTGCAACCTGGACCACTCTCCACAGTGGCCCTGGCTGAGCCTAGGGAGGCATGCTCAGAAAACCGGGACTGGATGCCACTTGGAGTCCCTACAACAGAAATAATCCAAGAAGGTTATAGTACGTCCTGGAACAGCTCAGGAGGTGAAAAGTCACCAAAGGAAGTTGATCTTCAAGCTGCATTTGAAGCAAATGTGAAGATGGAAAGGGCCTCCCATCTCTGGAATTCCTGTAGTTAGAGAGTGGGGTCCAGGGTTGGGAACAGATTGGAGCAATGGGCAGAGATAAGGTTCACAATGAAGACCAAAGGAAGACCTGGGGCCAGGCACGGTGACGCATGCCTATGGTACTAGCAGCTCCAGAGGCTGAGGCAGGAAGGATTGTGAGTTCAAAACCAACCTCAGCATTTAGCAAGGCCCTAGGCAACTCAGTGAAACTCTGTCTCAATAAAATACAAAAAGGGCCCCAGGATGTGGCTCAGGGTTTAAGTGCCCCTGGGTTCAATCTCTAGTACAAACAAAAACAAAAAAGAAAACCAAGGAAGACTTGGGAGTCTGCAGTGTTGAACTTGAGGTTACATCAGGTGGTCAGGGCCCACGATGGATAAAGGGATAGGGAAGTCGGGTGCGAAACAGCTGATGGTCCTGTCTTAGGTCCTGTCACTGCCCGAGGTGGTAGAGAACTGGGTCTGTGTTCAAGTGCAGCCTCGCCCATGTGCCTGGTCTGGCCTGTGCCTCCTTCTGGCCCCAGGATCCCAAAGTTGTAAAGAATCACTAGAACAGCAAAACACATTCCGGCTTTCCCAAGGCTTGAAGGGAACCCGTTTCCATCCTCTGTCATCTACACCCGACTGATCATTCAAGCCTAGTTCAAATATCACCTCCTCTGCGAGGCCTTCCCTGATGCCAAGCCCTGACATCTTCTCAGCTCCCATGACTTCTTGGACTCCAAGTGTCACCACACAGACATGGTTTCTCTCAGTTTCTTGGACACCCCCACCAAACTAAGAGCCTCAGAGCCTGGCTCTAGAGGACCAGGCAACGGGTTTGGTGGACGAGAGAAGCCAAGTGGACACATGCTCACACCTGGATCTCGGAAGGACAGTCCACTGGACAACTGGGTCAAGGAGTAAAGGTTCACGGATATCCTCACAGCCAGGCCCCAGGCCATGATTGGCATCAGGGCCAGGGCTTGTCAGTGGGGGCAGGGAGGCAGGCTGGGAGGACTGGCCTATAGAGGGGGATTCCTGCCCATCCTAGCCCCTCCTCCTGCCTGTTCCCCTTCCCATAAGTGTTAAGCTCTGGATAAGCTCCAGGAAGCCAAGGCAGAGGATATCCAAGTGACATCTGACCCGTTCCTCTGATGGGCATCCTGCCCATGTTCTGTCTTGCTCCACATGCCAGAACAGTCCCTGGAGGGCTCTGCCTGATCTTCTAGGGATCCCAGGCCCTGTTCTGTATATCCACCGGCCATTCCTCCCACCCACTCGGACTGGACCCAGCATGGCCAAGCCAGGGGAAGGGAAGCCAGGGAGCCTGACTTCTGGGATTCTGGCCTCAGCTTCACCCTTAACCTATGGGGTTCCTGTAGTCGAGTGTGTGATCCTGGCTGACCCTCCGATTGTCCTCACTGAGGACTGAAAGGCTCCCTGAAGGTGAGAGGCTCCAGAGAAGGCCAGAAGAGGACTGATTGGGTGCCGAAGCCTGGCCCTAACCACCCTGGACAAGCAAGGTCTGGCACCCACCCATCCACTGGGCCCCAGGCTGAGGAAGCATGATCCTGCTGGGCTATTGCAGACCCAGTATCTCAGCTCAGCTCCTGCTTCCTGTGCAGGACCCCAATTAGCCTGGTGCTTTGTTCTCAAGTGCGTTGGTCAGATCGCTTGGCCTGTACCTCCAGGACGAGGGAGAGGAGGGAGGGAGGGAGGGGGAGGAAGGGAAGGAGGGGCAGGGGGAGGGCAGGATCAGGGGGGAGAGCAGGGGGGAGGGGGGAGAGCAGGGGTTAGGATGGGGGCGGGGATGGGGAGCCCAAGGAGGAACTCGATGCTAATTAAGTCTCATTAAAAAATGAAGACGACGATGAGGAATAAGGAGAAGAAAGAAAACCGAGTGGAGGCGGAGGGAGAGGCTTGCTGAGGAAGCAGAATAGCGGAGGGAGGGAGGGAGGGAGGGAGGGAGAGAGAGAGAGAGAGAGAGAGAGAGAGAGAGGGAGAGAGAAGCGCACAGGCACATGCACGCCCACAAAAAGACATGCGCACACACACCCCTCTCCCTTCTGGCAGGCTGTGCCCTGCTTCCCGCCCTTGGCCCTGCTCTGCAGCAGCCTGGCACCATCCAGCTTAGGCCCAGAAGCCTGGGCTGCCTTCTGGTGCCCAGGGCTGTGGCACTCAGGACCCAGCACACTCAGACTCCAGTCCTGGCTCAGCGCCTCCCAAGCTCTGGGATTTGGGCTAATCTCCTCCCAGGACCTCAAATATATAAACCTCATATACATAAACTATATATATATATACCCAGCCATTGTCTTAGAACTTCCTTTGGCTGTTCTCTGTTCTTAGAACTCCTGTTTCCTGCATCCTGTGTTTTCTTTTTTGGATTATCCTTTAATTTAAAAAAAAATTAGTTATACATAGACACAATATCTTTATTTTGTTTATTTATTTTTATGTGGTGCTAAGGATCAAAGCCACTGACTCACGTGTGCAAGGCAAGTGCTCTGCACTGAACCAGCCCCATCCCTTCATTTTAGTAATATTGTTAGTCTCTTGAGAAAAGATATTTGGGACATAAGATTTGGAAATCTATATGAAAATGATTAGTTGATGGAATTTCAGGTTGAATATAATCTAAATACATTGCTTGATATTTTTTGGCAGTTTCAATATTATTCTGATTCTTGACTTTATATTTGTCTTATTTTTCCTCTTTTAGAAGCTTTTTATCTCTGATCTAACATTTCAGGATGATATACATTTAAAAATTTTCACTTATTCTGTTATATAGTTGTATATTTGTTTCTTTCAGTTCTTTTTTTAAGATTTATTTTCTTTTTAGTTATATATGACAGTAAAATGTATTTTGACTTATTATACATATATGAAATATAACTTTCCATTCTTATGGTTGTATAGAGTATGTCCAATTCATTTTATTCTATTCCCCTCCCTTCCTTTCATTCCCATTTGCCTAATCAAATGAACTTCTGTTGTTTCCCTTGCCCCTTATTGTGTGATAGCACCCATAGAGCAGAGAACATTCAGCCTTTGGTTTTTAGGGATTGGCTCATTTCACTTAGCATGATAGTCTTCAGTTCCATGCACGTACCGACAAATGCCATGATTTTATACTTCTTTATGGTTGAGTAACTGTATATTTATACCACAATTTCTTTATCCATTCATCTGTTAAAGGCACGTAGGTGGGTTCCAGAGCATAGCTATTGTGAAATGAGCTGTTGTAACCGCTGATGTGGCCACATCACTCTAGCATGCTGATTTTACGTTATTTGGGTATATGCCAAGGAGTGGGATTACTGGGTCAAATGGTGGTTCTATTCCAAGTTTTCGGAGAAATCTCCATGCGCCAATTTGCAGTCCTACCAGCAATATATTAGTATACCTTTCTCCCCACATCCCTGCCAATATTTGTTATTACTTGTATTCTTGATAATTTCCATCCTGGCTGTCCTTCAGTTCCATGAATTCTTTTAAACATTATTTCTTTGATATTCCCCTCTTTGATTTTCCCTGGTCTCCCCTTCTGGAATGATTATAATTGGATATTAGGCTTATTTATTTATTTTCATATTTGCCATCTGTTTTCCATTTTCTTTGCCTTTTGTTCTATTTTTCAGGAGAATCCTTCATTTTATCTTGATTTGTTTTTTTCCTCCTGTTTTGATTGTCATCATTTTGATTTCAGTGTTTTGATCTTTAAACAATTCCTTTTGCTTGGTGTATGTGATATTATCTCTAATTTCAGCAATGAAGATAACAATAGACTTTTTTTAAGAGCTGTATGAAAATTAAGAGCAATCATACCAGTACATCACTTAGAAAGTCCCTGGTACACAGAAAGCACTCAGTCATGTTAGCTTTTTTTTCTTTAAGGGTATCAGAGATCTTTTGAAGTTTTGTTCTGTGTCTGTATTTTCTGTTGTGGGTGTTTTGTCATCGTTGTTTTTGTCTTTCTTATTGGATGGAACCTTTTATCAAGTGTCTAAGGGGTTCAATAAGTGAACAGTTTTTTAAAACCATGACACTAAGAAGGTTACCCAAAGCTCTCCAGTTGTGGTTTTGGTGGATTGCCCTGGAGTCTTCCCTAAAGGATGTTCACGCCTTCACTCTTGGACAGTGTGATTTACATGAATTCCCTATTCTGCGGGAAGAGCCCTCCATGTCAGTCATGTTTAAGTGCCCCCTCTTTGGATTTATTCAGTTTTCCAGAAAAATATTTTCCAATTACTTTCCTTGGGAGAAGGAGTTTAGATAATAGGTATTATTGAAACCTATGTGGATAGTAGGTTATAGGTCTCACCCCAAAAAACATTTTATTTATTTATTTCTTGGTGAGGTGCCTCATTCTTGTCCCATACCATACCTGACTCTGTTAAGTTGGAGCATGTTCCTTTCAGTTTCTTCAGAGACCAAAGACTGATGTCTCGTAGAGACATTGCAAGGAGAGGCAGGTTCCTTGGAGATCAGACTACTTTACGTACTTTCATATAAAATTTTTAAGTCTTGTAAATACATGATTCATCGATGCATTTCATATTTCTAACTTCTAAGCTTTTAAGGCACTTTGGAGAAAATATACTAGCTTCTTTTAGGAACTCCCTTGGATTTCTGAGCTGCTGAGTTAGTGACCTTTTTAAAAATTTTTCAGGGGCTGGAGATGTGGCTCAATTGGTAGCGTGCTCACCTAGAGTGTGTGAGGCACTTGGTTTGGTTCTCAGCACCACATAAATGTGAAATAAAGATACAGTGTCCATCTAAAAACTAAAGAAATAAATATTTAATTTTTTTTCTTTTGTATTTCTGGGAATTGAAACCCAGGGGAGTTCTCCCACTGAGCTACATGCCCAGTCTTTTTTACATTTTATTTTGAGACGTGTCTCACAACACTTGAACTTGCAACTCTATTTTAGCCTTTCTGGTAAACTGAGCCTCCAAGCCCAGTTTAATGACTTTTTCTGAATCTGTTTTCTACCTTCCAAAAATAGGTAGTTATCACTTGACATTTGTCTTTTTTAATATTCTCTCTTGATGTTGTGGGTTTTTTTTAAAAAAAATTAATGTTTATTTTTGGTAAGTTTTTGGGAAGGGGCTGTTCTAGCATGTTTTAAAATCTAGTATGTATTTGCTTTCATCACTGTTAATTTTTCTTTTATTTTTTACTTCCTAGGATTCTTTGGATTTCCTATTTTTGTAATAGTTTTCTCATAAATCTATCAAGTTCTGTGAGTTATCCCAAAAGGCTTTTAAAAAATAAATGAAAATAAATAAATAAAGATATTGTGTCTATCTACAACTTAAAAAAAAGATTCTATCTTACCTCAGTCAGAATGGCTAGCATCAAGAATATAAAAAATAGCTGGACACTGTAGCATATGCCTGTAATCTCAGTGTCTTGAGAGGCTGTAGCAAAATCTATACATTAACTTCAATGGTGCTATCTTTGTTAAATTTTACAAATCAAGAGCGTTAGTGATCCCTTCCTTTATTTCTCTGAATCTATTTAAGTTTAAATTAAGCAAAAGTATATAAAATAAAAATTTTAGTTCCTAGGCTGGAGATGGAGCTCAATGGTAGAGCACTTACATGCCTAGCATGTGTGAGTCCTTGGGTTCAGTCCTGATACCATCAAAAGTAATAATAATAAAAATAATACTTAAGTTTCTGAGTCTGACTAGTCACAATTTAAATACTCAGTAGCCATCTGTGGCTAGTGGCTGTCATAGCGTGCCACATAAATCGAGCATATTCCCATTATTATAGAAAGTTGAATTGGCAGTACTATTCTAGAATTTTAATATTTTCTTTAAATATATCTTTTGTCCTTGATGAAATTAAAATCAGTGTATTCATTTGTTATTCATCACTACTATAAAGTATATTAAGTGTCTAATGATAATAAATGGCATTATATGAAAAGGATATTGTAGAGAAATGTGGACAGGCCACATGTGCGATGAAGAGTTGTCGTTGCCTCCAGGTTGGTCTTTTGCTTTGTGAGGTTGAAAACTTTTATTTTATTATTTTGTCTTAACCATTTCAGATTCTGAGGGAATTGAGTCTTATTAACTAAGCTTATAAGAGATTAAATGCTAGTTTTAATATTTGTGGGGCTTTTGCCCTTTTGTGACTAGAATATTTATAACCTATATCCAAGTACTACTGTAGAGAACCTGGGAAGTCAAATTAATCAAAAATCTGATACTAGAGTGAAGAGAGAGCCAATAAAATGGAAGAAAACATTTGCCAGTTCCTTCAACAGAGGATTAATATCCATATAAAAAACTCAAAATATATAAAGAACTCAAAAAACTTAGCACATAAAAAACAAATAGCCTAATCAATGGATCAGCAAATGAACAGACACTTGTCAAAGAGGTACAGATGTCCAATAATTACATGGGAAAATGTGCATCTATATCTGTCAGGGAAATGCGAATCAAAACTACATTAAGGTTTCATCTTGCGGGAGCTGAGGTTGTGGCTCAGTGGTAGAGCGCTCACCTAGCATGCATTAGGCATTGGGTTTGATTCTCAGCACCACATAAGAATAAAATAAAAGTATTGTGTTCACCTACAACTAAAAAAATATATATTTAAACAACAACAAGAAGAAGATTCCATCTCCAGACTGGAGTTGTGGTCCAGTGGTAGAACACTTGCCTAGCATATATGAGGCACTTCAATGTTCAGCACCACATAAAAATAAATAAATAAAGATATTGTGTCTATTTACAACTAAAAAAAAAAAGATTCCATCTTACCCCAGTCAGCATGGCTAGCATCAAGAATATAAAAAATAGCTGGACACTGTAGCATATGCCTGTAATCTCAGTTACTTGAGAGGCTGATGCAGAAGGATCACAAATTTGAGGCCAGCCTCAGCAACTTACTGAGTCCTTGTCTCAAAATAAATAAAAAGGATAGGGGATGTAGCTCAATGGTAAAGTGCCCCTGTGTCCAATCCCCAGTACAAACACAAAAACAAACAAAAAATAAATGCTGGTACGGACCTGTGAGAAGAGGAACTCTTATACACTGTTGAGGGGAGTGTAAACTAGTACAGCCACTGTGGTAATCAGTGGGGAGTTTCCTCAAAACCTAAAAATAGAAATATCATATGATCTAACTGTACTACTCCTGGGTATATACCTGAAGGATACCTGCATACCTATGTTTATTGCAGCACATATCATATTAACTGTTATGTGCTATCAGCCTAAGTGCCTGTTGATGAATGAATAAAGAAAATGGAGATGATATACACAATGGAGTATTATTCAACTATAGAGAAAAATGAAATCGTGATCTGTAGGCAAATGGATAGAACTGGAGAAAAACATGGTATAAGAAATAAGCTAGACTCAGACAAATATCACATGTATTGTCATGTGTGATCTAGAGGGAAAAAGATAAAGTAGAAGGGAGACTATTAAGAAAAAGGGCATCATCGGGGGAAGGATTGAAGGGAGAGTGGGTGAGAAGGGCAATTATGAATATACAAGTGTGAATATACCACAATGAAACTTGTTATTCTGTATAATTAATATGCACTGATAAGAATTTGGTTTTGGATTGGGCCTGTGCAGTGACCCCAAACCTCATGTCTTCCAGTTTAATTGCATCTCCTTTGCTTGAATTGTATTAAATATACATGGAAAATTCTTGTAATTTGTGTCAATCTTTATATTCTCCATGCAGAATCCCACCCTTGTATTCTACATCCGTGCTTTGAAAAATAGGTTGTTATACAATTTAGGCCTCAAAATACATGGCTATCATACCTGAACTTGAGTTTTCCAAGTTTCTGTTACTGAGGTACTTAACAGACTGCATTTAGCATAGAGAACTATAATAACTATTGAGCTACCTTATGTTGCTTTCATTGTTATTGTTGGAAGGTGACCATCTAAACTGTAGATAAGAGGAACAGTGCTGGTTATATGAACTGGTTTTATGTCCTGCTATTTTGCTAAATTATTGTATTTAAATTTTTCTAATTTCCTGAGTATTCTAAGTATACATTCTATTTCTAAAAATTAATATTCCCCTTTTGTTAAATTATTATTTTCCTATTCAATAGTTCAAACATACTGTTGTATAATCATTTTTATTAGTATGTTAATGGAGTTTGGTTTATCTTTATGTCTCCTACCTTAAGTTAATTGATACCAGTTCTGAGCATCTAAAGTCCCCAAAATGGCAATCCCCAAAGGTTAAGTTTCTGAATTTTGAAATACTGAAAGTTGAAATTCCCAAAACCACAGTTTCCATTGTGGATACACAGGGGTAGGGGGGTATTTATATGAGAATAGTAGAAATTTGATGATAGGTAGGAAAGGGATTGGTGCTTTTACAGTTGTATATGAGATAGCTGCATAATGATATATAGAATGAATATTGGAAACCCAGTGAAACATTATTTTGGGTGTGTCTGTGAGGGTATTTCCAGTGGAGATTAGTAAGAGATTCTTGAGTGGACTAGAATCAGAAGATTCAGAAGCATAGCACACTGGATGGGACAATTTAATAGGGCCTTCCTTTCATGTATAAATGAATTGTAGAAGAATTTTTTTAAACAGAGCAGTACTAGTTAGAAAATGAGCATGAATGGATTTTTTGAGGAACACCATGTGCCCTAAAAGAAAAAAGAAGCTAATTATTATGATGTAAGACTTCAAAATATAATTAAAGATGGCCAGATCTTATAGACTCCTCTTGCAGTTGCCAATTCTCTATTATTGTGATACATTTTTTTCACATGTCAGATTTTCTTTATAGTTTTTTTTAATTGAAATGCATTTTTAAATAATTTGCTATGGTGGGTATTTCATCTAGTATCATTTCTAATACGGGAGGTATAAATTGTGTGAAGAATTTTTTGAGTTCTAATTTGTTGTATGCATTTTCACAACATTGACTGTATGGGAGCATGGAATGTGTAAAAATGTAAAAAATTCCTCGGTAAATGAAGAGGTGTTCTTTTTTGTACATCTGTGTTTATGAAAGATTAACTCTGTCAGTATCTCCACTATTTAGGTCATGACCTCTTGTGGGTCTTGATTGATTTAATCAAGAAACTTAGATTATTCATCTTTGTATTTCATACAAGCATTGTTCTAACTCTGGGTACACAGAATTACCAGTTATAATGATATGCATTTGTACATTTACCTTGTTAACCTATTTGAGTAGTTTGTATGCTCATAATTCATTATCTGTGCAGTTGTTTGTAGTATATTTGAGTGTTCTTCCAAAAAATATATATTATTGCCTATTATAATTTGTAAAATGAAGTAATCTGACATGTTTTGTGTTTATTGAATCCCATTATGAAAATGTATTGCTGTTTTAAGAAAATTTTAAACTGTTTTTTTTCCAGAATTATATTTTTGGAGTTTTGGTCTTTCAGGATCTCAGCATTTAGGATTATGCCATTCCAGATTGTGTGTTCAGGATCGTGACCCAAACCCATAGGTAGGATATAAACAGATGTTTTGAATAACAAACTGTGCTAGATCCTTTTGAATACATTATAGTAATTAGTTTAATCTTTGTAGTAACATTGTGAGTTTGTGAGCATTATTTCATTTTTACTAATAAGGAAATGAAAGTGTAACAAGGTTAAATAATTTACCATTATTAAATGGCAAAGGAAGATTAAAAGTGACTAGATGTTGAGTTGACTTTTTTGGAATTTGATTTCTACTTTGTATCACTATTGTGAAGAACAGAAAAGATTTATATTCATAATATAGGTATATGAAATTGCTTTGTAAGAGTGCAGAAGATAGATGTTATCATTGCCTCTTGTTAGTATTTTTCAGTATAATTTATGTTAGGTATTTGGTCTGTGAAAATGGCAAAAGTGACTTTGGAAAAAAATTACAGTAGAATGTGTTTTTTGTATTTAAAAAAGTAAACTCACATACTTAAAATAATAAAGTTTATAGTATTGGTTTTATTTTAGGAATTAAAGCTTTCTTCAAATGTTTCTTGCAAAAACAAATACAGTTTATATCTAATAGATGGGCAAAGATATCTGGAATTATATTTGAGTTGGCAGACATTTATCTAGTTTAATGAACTTGATAAGGAAGAGAGAGGGCTGGGTGTGTGGCTCAGTAGTAGAGCACTTGCCTCGCATGTTAAGGTTCTGGGTTCAATCCCTGAAATCTTCTCTTCAAATCTAGCAGAAGTACTTTCTGAAGAGATGAGATAAAGGATGATTACATGAAAAATCATAAAAAGTTTCAATCAGAATCCATGAAACAGTGACAGGACGGACAATATTTAAAATATCAAGTAATTGTATGTTCTAAAATATTAAACACAGTATTAATGTAGTAGTTTTAATAACTTTTAAGTTTGAAAGCACTGGGAAAAAGATTATAGGCCACTTTATGAAAATAAATACAAAATGCAAATAAAGGTGAGCTCAAGGCTTCTTATCCATTAAATACATGGAAAGGATTTAAACTAGGTTTAATTGGCTATACCTGCACTGCCTCTCAAAAGGTTTCTCAGGGCTGAGAGAGCAGCTCACTTGCACATGATTCCGGGATTCTTTTTTTTTTTAAGAGGGAGAGAGAGAGAGAGAGAGAATTTTTTAATATTTATTTTCAGTTTTTCAGTGGACACAACTTCTTTATTTTATTTTTATGTGGTGCTGAGGATCAAACCCAGCACCCCGTGCATGCCAGGCAAGCACATTATCGCTTGAGCCACATCCACAGTCCAATTCTGGGATTCTTACAATCAGCTTTCCTTAATTTCTTAAACTTTTGATTATACCAGATATGATCTTTTGAGAGAAAAATTAATCTTTACAATTCAAAATAACTTCAGGTTTGGTGAAATACTCATGGCCATGCTCATAGCATTCAGATTCATGATCACAGCCTCTTTGCTTTTCGTTGACCTGTTATTTCCATTTTTTTTCTTCTTATTTTTCTTTGTAGAACTATTTATTGGTAATGAGATTGTTTTAAAGAATGCTGTTTTTATTCCTCTTGTTACTGTCAAGAGTGAATATTTCATAACCATTTCTCTCTCTCTCTCTCTCTCTCTCTCTCTCTCTGGTCAGTCTGTAAGTTTCTCTCTCTCTCTCTCTCTCTCTCTCTCTCTCTCACACACACACACACACACACACACACACACTAATTTGTTTTTTTTTTGTTTTTGTCTTCTCCAACTTTTTCTGAGTCCTAATGTCTTTTTTAAAATTTAGTGCTGATTTTCAAAATCAGTGCCTCACACATGCCAGGCAAGCACTCTACCACATAGCTACAACCCCAGCCCAGTCCAACTGTCTTGATCCGAGAATTTTAGTATGTTGGCCTGGAAAATTCTGCCATCGTAAGTCATATTCTAAGCCTTGTATACAACAACATAGATTATTTTAGAAGGAGAATTTTAAGACATTCTTTTTTATTGGGTGGGCAGCTATGGTGGATACCAGGGATTGAACCCAGGGCCACTGGGCCACTGAGCCACATCCCTAGCCCTATTTTGAATTTTTATTTAGAGACAGGGTCTCACTGAGTTGCTTAGTGCCTCACTGTTGCTGAGGCTGGCTTTGAACTCAGGATCTTACTGAATTTTAAGACATTCTTTTAGAAAATTTGCTTATAAAATATGATACATAATGTATTACAAAAATAAAGAAAAAAGCCTGTGATCAGAATCAGAAGGCTAATTATGTATTTAATAACATCAAAGAAAAAAAATGTGAGATAATTTATGCACTTGTCATATTTTTTCCTATAATTTAGAAGATGACAACCCATGCTTATCTGTATCACCACCTTCCATCTTTCTTAAATACAGCATTGATAGTTATTTTTATTATTTTCTGGGTTTCATCATCATAATGAAAGATTGTTTATTAGTCACTCCCACATATATAGTTAAGTCCTATACAGTATACTGCAAAATGTATAGATGCACACACACACACATATACACAGATACACACATATGATATCAATCAATTTAAAGGATGGTATCTGTATTTATATAATTATTTAAAGATGGGATTTTACTGCATTGCCCCAGCTGGACTAGAACTCCTGGGCTGAAAGAGTTTTTCTGCCTCAGTCCTCTTAGTAGCTGGGAATGATACATCCTGCACCTGGCATGTGGGATGATTGCTAATTACTAGTTCAGTCTCTTAATACTTGTTAACATTTCATATAATATAGTTTGTGTTTCATAAACATGAATTTCTCCCTTAATCTCATCTAATTTTCTGACCTTTATCATTAGATAAAAGACTTTAATTTATTGCCTTGACTGGAGGAAAATAAGAAACCCAAACAGAATTAATCCTAATGTTTAGATTTTTATAGTTATTTTATTAATATATATTATTAAAGCAATTATATCTTTATACACCAAGGATAGCATTTTTTTACTGTGAAAGGGGGCAACTGGTTGCTTATATTCTTCAGAGAAAATAGAAACAAAGATTTTGTCTATATATGAAACAAAAAATGACTTAAATGTCTTCATTCAAGGGGTTAGGCATTATAATTTTTTTTAAAGAAATTGTTTTGAATCTGTTTTTATTTATCATTTTTCTTTTTCCTGGATATTTAATATTTATGGTTTTCATGTTCTAAAACTTTTTTCTTATTTTACATTAGTAGAAGAAGCTGTAATTCACATTTTATGGTCACCTATATAGTAGACAAAAGAACTAAGAATTTGAAAAAAATTTCAAATCTTTAAAGGTGGGAAAAACGCTTTCTAGCTTATAGTACTCATTTTTTAAATATTTTATACACTCTTGTCTTAATTTCTTCATTTAGTGCAATGAAAATTTTATCTTTTAAATCAAATAACATTGTATATTTACAACATTGCAAGATAGTATGTTTGGGGACAGAATAGTGTATTTGTTTATGAATCTACTGAGCATAACAGCTATATAATCTAGTACATAAAGTGCAAGAATTTTGGTTTTGTATCCTCAATATAAGCCAAGTTGGAAGCACTTAGTAGGAATTTAATGAATTCTTATTGAATGTATAAATGAAGATTTATGCCCGTAGGGGATTTATAATCTGGTTGGAGATGAAATGAACCATAAACACTTGGAAAATTAAATGAAAGCAAGAAAATAATCCTGGCTTAATGAGATTAATTATATAAAGTGTTTAACAGAGTGCCTAATACATAGTAAATACTTTGAAGTGCTTATTTTCTTCTCTTTTGACTAAACACTTAAAGTTCCATAAAATGATATTTACATGTAGAGATTTGTTTTGTTTTTAAATGATAATAAATGCTCTTGAGTTTCAGAGAGATTACTATGAGCTGAGTGGGCCCAAATTTGAAAATTGGTAGAATATGAAAAGAAAAGGTGTTTGGGGAGGTTAGCAGGAAAAGGGAAAGGCAAACAGCAAGGCATGGACCTGGAAAAGTTCAGTTCTATCTGAAGATTCATTGCATCAGTTGAAGCACAGTGTGTGAGTAGGGATTATGAAAGGTGAAGCTAGGAAGAGTAGTTTGGGACAGATTGTGGATATCCTTATTCTGCTGGGAAGAGGCTTGGTGCCACAGTCTGGCTGGGCACAAATAACCGAGCCACCACAAAGCCATGTAGATTCAAACAGCCACTCTTTATTCCCCAACTGTCACTGGCACTGCACACACCACATGGGAACCCACTCCCTCCACTGGGCTTTGTCCAATCTCCCGGAAACACTCCCCCCAGAACTCATGGGAACTCCAAAGTAGCAGGCGCCTGAGGCAGCAAGAGCCGCCCCATTGCCCAACAGTAAAGGTTAAATATACAATTCAATCAATCCAGCATCACAGCAATTATATACAGCTTAACTCAAATCATCATCTCAATGGTTCACTGGCATCACCTTTCATCCATTCCCTCTGGCAAATGCCAGGTGTCATTCTGACTGGGACGTGTCTCTCAACAGGCTGGAATTTATATGACATCTGATATTTGTAGGTTTGTACATAGAGAATGAATGCTTTAAATATAGAAAAGTAGGCCCCTTGAAGAATGCTACTTTAAGGATTAATGTACATATCAAAGGAATTTTATTGGTTTAAAATGTGTTTAGAACCCCTTTGGAGCCATAAACAACATCATACATTATAGAAGACTTGCCATTTGCATGCCATGCTTTCTGAGACCATTTCAAATCCTCAGATTTTAACATTGTAAGATTTTAGTTCAAATCTTTACTTGCTCTGAATGTATTTCTATTGAGTCTTATGTTTCTTGTATATACTACTATTCTACATGTTAATATTATTTTCAACTTTAGTGAATGTTTTATTTTACTTTATGAATTATTTTTGACAGGTTGGAGTATTTGGCAAATCAGTTCAATGATTGTTTTTTTTTAATCATTTGGTGGACTTGTTCACATTCATAGCTACAAGTTATTACCAAATTTGATAATACGTTCCTTTTCAGGTTAAGAGCTATCATTTTCTTAGTCTTTACATTTTCCCTTCTTCCAATATTGTTATTAACAGTTTGGCTTTCTTTGGTGGTGATGAGGAAGACACTCTTTATGAAGAAACAGTGTGGGGGCTGGAGTTGTGGCCCACTGGTAGAGTGCTTGCCTAGCATGTGCAAGCACTGGGTTTGATCCTCAGCACCACATAAAGATAAATAAATAAAATAAAGATAGTGTGTCTAACTACAACTAAAAAAATAAATATTAAAAAAAACGAAACTCAGGGTTTTAAAAAATAACATTTTTTATTAGTTGCTGAAGACAATACAATGATGTTGACATATCATACGTTTGATTCAAATAGGGTATGAATTCTCATTTTTCCACATGTAAAAATTGCAGGATCACATTGGTTATACATCCATATGTATACATACAGCTATCTTAGTGTCAGTTGTATTCTGCTGCCCTCCCTATCCACCCCCTCCCAGCTCCTCCCTCCCATCACCTCTCTCTACCCATTCTACTGTGACACTTATTCCTATCTCTCTCTTTTCTTCCCTTCCCCCTCACACCTTCTTATATGTATTTTGTATAACCATCTCTTCCATGCAATTCCCCTTCTCCCTCCCATTCCCTCCAACCTCTTTTCCTTGTTTTGTGGTAATCTTCTTCTCATGCTCTTCCTCCCTACACTGTTTTGAGTCACCTCCCTTATATCAGAGAAGACATTCAGCATTTGTTGTTTTAGGGATTGTCTAACTTTGCTTAGCATAATCTGCTCTAATGCTACCCATTTCCCTGCAAATGCCATGATTTTGTTATTTTAGTGCTGAGTAATATTCCATTGTGTATAAATGCCACATTTTTTTTATCCACTCATCTGTTGAAGGGCATCTAGGTTGGATCCACAATCTAGCTATTGTGAATTGTGCTGCTATGAACATTGATGTGGCTGTGTCCCTGTAGTATGCTCTTAGGTACACTTGTACATTGCTGGTGGGACTGCAAATTGGTGCAGCCAATTTGGAGGGCAGTATGGAGATTTCTTGGAAAGCTAGGAATGGAACCACCATTTGACCCAGCTATTCCCCTTCTCGGACTATACCCCCAAAATAACATTTTTTAGTAATTGCCTTTGAATTTTGAGATATAAATGAAAAACATTAGGCTAAACTCATGCATTTTTAGTCTTTGAATTAGGTCTTAGCCTCTCCCTTGCCTTCAGAAAGTCATGGGTAACCATGAGTGTCATAGTCTGATATACTGAATATATTCGTAGAATTCTTCCCTTGATCAATATCTTCTTTTCTCACACTTCTTTGTGTGCCTGTATCTCTGTGTGTGTACATGTGTATACCATATGCATCTTGTTTTGTATTTTTTCAGTGAACTTTCTAGCCCCTTGAGCAAACATCAAGAACATTTGTAAAGACTTGATATTTAAGAGAGTAAAATGTGCTGTGGGTACTGATTGGTTGGTGTATGGAGTGAATATTAGTTAATAAGTATTAGATATTAAGGTGCTATAGTGTATGGAGTGAATATTAGTTAATAAGTATTAGGTATTAAGGTGCTATAACAAACATGCTTTTGATTAAAACCCTTAGGTAAACATATTTGATGTTAGAACTTTTAGTAAACATATTTTGCTGCTGTACCAAGTAAACAAGTAACAAGCGTGAAGTGTGTTAGATATAGATAAGGTAGTGGCGAGTGCGAAGTGTGTTAGGTATGGATAAGAAATGATGTAAGGGGAAAACCCCGGTGGGTGTAAACGAGTAAAAGAGTGAGGTAATGCTGTAAATTAGGTATAAATATTGGGCACGGAGGACAGGCAGTACCATTCAGGCCATGCCCGCCTGATGGTCCGTCCAGTCTCTGCTCCGCTGCCTGCTGTGTGAGGATCCTGAATAAACGAGGCATTGAAAGACATCTTCGAGAGTCAGTGTGTTCGTGTCGCCGGGATTCTGGTTCGGGTAGGACACGGCCGGGGACCCGCCTGCGGTTGACCTCCGAAACCAAGGCCCGTCCAGCCTCGGGAGCTGCTCGCGAAAGTTGGGAACCCAAGTGAACCTTTATGAGATTGAAGAAACCTACTGCTGGGTGGTTATTTATATACTGTCATAAGGCAATGATATGGATATAATTAATTTAGTGATTGGGTAGTTGAGGGTTTTCTGTATGGGAAAACCAGTATTTGTTATCAGACATTTGGAGATGGCTTTGTGAAAGAGTGCACCACTCTTTCCTATAGTATTTCAGAGGTAATATGTCATCTAAAAACTTCCTAATCTTTTTTGAAAAGGAATGATAGACAAATAAATGTAAACAGTACAGGAATTTTTCTATGCTAGTTACAGAATAAATACCAGGTCAAAAGTTTTTGAAAAGAGCAACAATTCTATATTTGTCTCCAAAATTAAATAGATGTCCCATTGCATTTTATTTGTGTTTGTTTTTATATTCACTGCTTTTGCCTGTAACTGTTTCTATTGTAAGTACATCTATCATATGTTATTTGTACTCATGGTGTATATGACATGTTACATCTACTGGACTGTGAGTACTGTTTTATTTCTATTGTTAGTCTTTTAATCCAGTAACTGTGGCTAGTACAGAGTAGGTGCTTGATTAATATTGTGAGTTGAATGAATGTGAGTATTTGACTGTATCATTTGAATTATCATTTATTAGAACACTGTACTATCTTATCTTAGATTTTCTTGTGGACTGGTCATGTACCCTAACTAGATTGGAAATGTGTTATGAGTAGGAACTTGATTTTGTCTTTCCTAAATTCTTCTTTATAACACTTTGGGCTGTAGTGGGTAATAGGTATTCTCAAACATGTGATTGAACTGAAATATGCTGGTAGTTTTTACTTCCTTATCAGGAGATTCCTAAAAACACAGTCATTAATAAGAAATTTGGAAGAGATTCAAAAAGCCAGTATATATACTAGTCTGCCAGCTTGTGGGCTTGTGTAAGATCCCATACTTTCATGGAGTAAAGAGTTGTGGTTCTGGGTCCTTGCTTTTGAGTGGCCTACTTGCTTTATTTTGGTCTTCTACCTGTGTCACAGATGATGTAAGTCAGTGGCTCTTCCAATGTGGTCTCAGATTAGAATATCACCTAGGTACTTGCTAAAAATGCAGACTTTCCTACCCCCTCCAGATCTACTAAATCAGGAACTCTGAGGGTGGAGCCCAATCTGTGTTTTAATTAGTCCTCTAGGTAATTTTGATGGTGAAATTTGATGTCACCATGTGATTTAACTATCTTTAAGAGAGAGGGCTTATGTGCTAGAGAAAACCCAACTAGCAGCCTAGATTAAAGAGCATAAGTAATTTAAAGGTTTTTAGAGGAAGTTAGGTATAGTTTACAAGAAGGCATTAAGATGTAAAGCAGGGGCTAGGATTGTGGCTCAGTGGTAGTGTGCTTGTCTAGCACATGTGAGGCACTGGGTTTGATCCTCAGCACCACATAAAATAAACAAAGGTATTATGTTCGTGTATAACTAAAAATATATATTAAGAAAGATGTAAAGCAAATTATTGAAACTTCATTGTATGCTATATTTTAGCTTAAGTAAACCATATTATGGATTTTCAAGTATTTCTCTTTTTATGTGTGATTTTGTGTCTAAATTGAAAGATGAGAACTTTAGTTAAGTTTTCTGTATGTTATTTTGGATATTTATAGGAGTAAATGTTCTTTTTCTCCCATAGCAGATGACTGAGAAACAACTGAAAAGTATTCAACACTTTGTGTGTTTTCTTTTTCAGTATGCTTTTTTCAGTGATGTAATTGATTTTGAATTCAAATCTTTTTAAAAAATATTTTTATTGGTACTAATTAGTTATATATGACAGCTGAATGCTTTTCAACTCATTGTACACAAATGGAGTAAAGCTCCTCTTTTCTCTTGCTATACACGATGTAGAGTCACACTGTTCATGTAATCATACATGTACATAGGGTAATAATGTCCCTCTCCTAACAACATCCTTCCCATCCCATACTACCTCCACTTCCCTACCTCCCCTCTACCCAATCCAAAGTTCCTCCATTCTTCCTTACCCCCCCAACTTCATTATAAATCATCATCTGCATAACAGAAAACATTTGGCCTTTGGTTTTTAGGGATTGGCTTATTTTGCTTAGCATGATATTCTCCAACTCCATCCATTAATCCACAAATGCCATAATTTCATTCTCCTTTAAGGCTGAGTAATATTCCATTGTGTATTCAAACCACATTTTCTTTATCCATTCATCAGTTGAATGGCACTGAGGTTGGTTCCATAGGTTGACTACTGTGAGTTGAGCTGCTATAATCATTGATGTGGCTCTTTCACTGTAGTATCCTGATTTTTAGTCCTTTGGGTTTGGGTATAAATTAATTAAAATGCTTTTTAATTTTAGAGTACAAGGTAGTTAAAAATTGTGTCAAGTACATTTAAAATATTTTAGTTTATTAGATACAATGCATGCAGATAAGCCTGCTTATGTATGGAAGATTTCTATTCCTTTTACAAGTTGAGTATCCCTTATCTGAATACTTGGGAACAAAAATATTTCAAATTTCAAAATTTTTTGATTATGGAATATCTTCATAGACTTTACTGGTTGAACTGTTCTAATAGGAAAATCCAAAGTCCAAGATGTAATATGGAGTGCAAAAGGTTTCAGATTTTTGAGCATTTTGAATTTCATATTTTTGGATTAGGGATGCTCAACCTATATATATATATATATATATATATATATATATATATATATATATATATATATATTCTTTTGACAAATAAGAATTTTTAAAAATAGATCTGGCATGATGGTGCACACATATAATCCTGGTGTGGGAAGCTGAGGAAAGAGGATGGCAAGTTTGAAGTCACCCTCAGCAACTTAGTGGTGCTATAAGCAACCTAAGTGAAACTCTGTCTCAAAAATTAAAAAAAAGGGCTGGGGATATGGCTCAGTGGTTTAGTGTCCTTGGGCACAATCCCCAGTACCAAAAATTAAAAAATAAATAAATAAAAATTAGTTTGCTATTTACCATGTAGACTAAATGGTAAAATACCTACATAATATTGTTTTGTCTTTTTTTCTAGTGGTTGGGAAATGGAAGATCTAATCTTAGATATACTACGTTAAAAAAATTATAAAGCATCCCGTAAGTTGTTTTTTCAAATATTTATTTAGTTGTAAATGAACACACAGTATCTTTATTTATTTTTATGTGGTGCTAAGGATTGAACCCAGTGCCTCACACATGACAGGCAAGCACTTTACCACTGAGCTACAGCCTCAGCCCCTATCCTGGAAGTTTAACACTTAATTTAAAAAAAAAAATAATTCCAGAGATTTCTTTTCAAAATATGTTATTATCATTAGCTGTAATCGTACACATAAATCGCAATATGATAAATTGTGCCTGCTTTTTATTTAAACTCTGGAAAGTTCAGGGGAGAACACTCTTAAGAATATTGATTTCTGAAAAAGTAGTCGAAATATAACAATGATATGTCAAGAACTATACCTTAAAAAAAGTAGCTGAAATCATCACTTCTGTACTACTCAGTAAGTTTGGAGACCACTAACTCTCTTATTCGAGGTCTCTGTTCTGGAAGGAACTTTATTGTGAAGATGAGAAGGGAGAACTTTTAAGGAACCTTGCAAGCTATTCCATTTTCTGGTAACCTTATACATTAGGTGTGTGCCTTAAGCTTTTATTGTGATAGTTTACTTAGGTCTTGGACCATCACCTTAGTTCATTTGTGAGAATGCTATTACCTTTAGGGATATAATTCAACTAATCTCTTGGTGCTTCTTTTTATTTCTCTCTAAAACTAATGAGTGTAGACAGAAACATCCAAGGCAGTCTACAAATTGGTGGGCTTATGAGACTGAATCTGATGAATGAATATTGTTTGGTTGTAATAGGTTTCAGTTACAACACTCTGCCTGTGATGGTACAGCCTTCCCAAGGTTGAAGGGGATGATGCATGTAAACGTAGGTTTAACTCCAGTTCCTTTGTCTCTCAGTTACCTCGTTACCTATGGAAACATTCATAGTTACTATATACTTGTGAATTTTTCTAGAGATAATACCTTCATGTAGAGGCATATGATGTGTTTACCTTTTTCTTTCTATTTTGGAAAGACACCTGGATGGTTTTAAACATTGTTCTATGTCTGGCTTTTTTTCATGAACTCTATCATGGGTATTATCCCACCTCAGTATATATAGAGCCATCTCCTTTGTAATAACTACCTAGTGGTTTTTTCATATCCTATTTTTTCATTATCCTACTTCATTTTTTTCTTTCAGTTTTTTCTTCCATTTCCTTCTCTCCCCTGCCTTTTCAATTAAATAATCCAATATAGACAACAATATAGTATCATTTATGGAGACTCATTAGCTGGAATTTAATCTTTATTTTGAAAGGGTTTTATATTCACACCATTACTATGTTTTAGGCACAGGTTATTTTTTCATAAGAAGTAGTTTCCTTGTATAGGAACATGTATTTTAAGAATTTTGTTTTTAATTTTCCAGATGTGAAAAACTTAAGAGGTTGACATTATACTTAAAGAGTCTTCTCTATTCTCACAGGTCTTAGTTCAGGTCCTAATTTTCTCCCAGTTGTACTCTCATAATCTGTTTAACCAGTTCCCCATAGATGGACATTTGGGTTGTACATAATTTTGTCTTTTTTCATTATATCATTTCATGCTTTTGCAAATATATTTGAAAAAACACATTCTTTCAAAATTATTGGGTTAAAGAATATGTAAACTTACAAATTTAATGGATATTGTCCACTATAAAGTGAAACTGATATATACAAACACAGCATACAAATGTGTGCTTCTCAACATACTAGATCATTAAATTAGTGAATTACTGACCTTTATCAGTCTAATAGAAAAAGGGATATAATTACCTTTTTTAATTTTTGACAGTGCTGGAGTTTAAACTGTGAGCATAGCACATACTAGACAAGCATACACTACTGAGTTCCACCCCCTCACCTTTTCTTTTTAAAAATGTTTTCTTTTTTAGTTGTAGTTGGACACAGTAGCTTTATTTTATTTATTTATTTTTATGTGGTGTGGAGGATCAAATCCAGTGCCTCGCATATGCAAAATGAGTTTTCTACTCTTGAGTCATAACTGCAGCCCATTGATTATACTTTTAATAGGCATTTATCTTAAATTTGAGGTTGAAAATGTTTTTAATAAATTTGAGCTTTTTGTATATTCTTTCTATTAACATGCCTTCTTGTGTAGTTTTCTTTTGAGTTCTGGATCTTTTTCTTACTGATTTGAAGGTACTCTGTGAAAGTTAAGGAAAAGCAAATTTGTGACCTGTTATATTCTGACTTGTTTTGTTTCAATCTTTGTCAGAAATTGTCTTATTTTTTATAATAGTTCTTCAGCAATTTTTAAATTGCTGTATAAAATTTTTTTCTGAGGTCAAATGTATTTTATAGCTTTGGATTTTGTCTTATTCTCAGAAAGGCATTGCCAACTTTGAAATAATAAAACAAAATGAAACCTGCCTTTTCTACTAATATTTTTAGTGTTAATTAGATTTAAAAAAATTAAATTTAAAAATTTTTATTTTTATAGTGCTGGGGATTGAACCTAGGCCCTTGTATGTTCTGATAAACATGCTTTACCATTGAAGTATACCATCACTCCTGACCCCAATTTTAAAACTCCATCTAGCTTTTGTTTTAGTCCTCATTTTCTCCAATGATTTACAGTGCCACCTTGAGCTTATACTAAATTTCTACATTGATTTGGATTTTTGGATTATCCATATATAAGTGCCATTTTAAAAGTTAACTATTGAATTATGGCTTGAAATATTTTAAGACTTTTAAATAATTTTTGTTTATTCTTATTTATTGTTTCATGTGAGCTTTAGAATTATGTATGGTTTTGTTTTCTAAAATTTCTGGTATTTTAATTGATCTCATGTGATATTTAAAGATATATTTAGGGAGAAAAAAATTGTAATGCTGAGTTTGTTTAGGAACATGGTATTTATTCTTATTTTTTCATGTCATTTTTTCCCTAAGCATTAAAATTTTCTTTGTATAACTCTAATTGTTAGATTTTCCTGGCATTCATTCATATTATTTGCAAATGACAACAATATTTCCTCTTTTCTATATTTTATGTATTTTCTTGACTACATTACATCGGCCTGTACCTCTAGCACAATGTTAAATTTTTGTGGTGAAAATAGATATTCTTATTTTGTGTGTTTGGTAGGAATGGTGTTCTGTAATCATGAAGGAGTATCATTAATATTTTGGTTACTCTTAGGTTTGTCTTTTCCACATACTCCCATCTTCTTTGTAGTCATTCTCTTTGATAATTCTGGGGCTTTTCTTTTGATTAATATTTAAATAACCTAGTATGAATTGGTAGGAGGATAGGAAGCAGGTATATGTGGAAATTAGGGAAGTTGTTAGTGGATTGGAGACTGAGTCACAGTATTGTGGAGTTTTATAGGCTAACATTTCAGAATCATCCAAGATCTGTAATGATAGTATAAATACAGAACTAATCAAAGCATATAGAGAAGATAACATTGATATTTAATGTTATCATTATTTTGATTGATTGAATTGAGTAGATTATTGCATTTATTAAAGCCATTTTAAGAGTATAAAATTCTATGGCAAAGCATACAAATTCATGCTAATATTTACTTTAGACTAAGATTTAATTTTGTCAGCTTTAAGTGCCTGTGTCACTATTCTACTTAGGTAAAATAATTATCTCATTGTAGAATATGTAATTCCAATAAACTTCAGCATCGTTGAAGTAGAAATAGATACTGTGGGTATTTAATGCTTTTTTCTTTGTGTGTATAATTGCTTTCACACTACTTTTAATCATTTCAATAAGACACATGAAAGTCTATCAATTGGAATGTCAATTTTAAGAGCTCATTGGATTGAAAATGAAAACATTACTGTACCTACATCTTGAAGATTATAAGAAGGTTTCTAAATTAGATTTTATGTTATTGTGGTATTAATAGAAATGAGTCCTTTAAATTAAACAGAATTTAATGGTTTACTCATTAAACTTTAGTTGGACGATTCTCCTAATTCTTTAGGGATGTGGTAAGGTCATCTATAAATGTAAAGTTCTTGCTTACTTGGAAAAGCAAGTGGAAAACATTGTGGGAAAACATTGTTTTCTGTTTTAGTGTTTTCATGTAATAGAAATTGGAGGAATAGGGAAACATATGAGAATGAATAGTGATAGTGTTCCTTGAGGAAACTTAAATAGAGCCCCTCCCTCACTTACAGGTAACATGAATTACTTGAATGACTTAATGTTTACAATATAGTTTTAATTCCTTAAATGGAAATTATTTTATTTCTTCTTTAAAAAAAAAAAACTCTTTCCTAGTCTCTCTGTTTTACTAAATATAAAAGAGGATTTTTTTATGGTTTATTTCTTGTAAGTAGTTCTTCAGTGGGAAGCAGGAAAAGGCAGATGTCTCTGGTTTTCTTTTTTTTGCCTTTCACTTTCTTTTCTCCTGCATATAACAAAGCCTAAAACAGATTTTAGAGGTTGGGAAGTTTTGTTATTTGTAGGGAAGGGCTAGGATAAAATCACTCAAAGAATTCCTTGTAAAATTTCAATATATGGTTAAACTGAGACTTTTAATTTGGAAGGAGATCATAATAGTTCATGTGATTTTTGCTCCCCCTATTCCTTTACTCTTTATGAAATAAAGAAACCATCTCAAAAGTTTAAGAGAAAAACCCTGAGCAAACTGCTGCACACATTGCATTTGCTTGCACTGGCTTTTTTAGATGATCAGCTCTTAGAGGAACTGGACTATGAGTTGTAACATCCAGTCTGAATTAAACTGCATAGAGGTGTCTTTTTTTAAATCTTTTGTCTCCTTGCAGTCTGTGCTTTTCTTTATTTTTATATACTTTGTGACAGATATGGAAAAAAATCACATATAATTATCCTATTTTCCAAAGATTCTTTGTTCAACTGAATTTTTAAAAATATGTATTTCGTCCAAATTGAGTTTTGTCTTTTTATTCCCTACATTGGTCCAGATTGCCTTTCTTCAGGGGGAAAGAAAAGGTCAAGAAAATTTGAAAAAGGATCTGGTAAGGAGGATCAAAATGTTGGAATATGCTCTTAAACAGGAAAGGTAAATCAATAAAATGGAAGGTTGTGTTCTCTCAAATGACAAAATAATTTTTCCATCTTTCCTTAAGTAAATCCAAATTTTAATACTGTATATTCTTGAATTAAGGAGTATGTGTAATAAACATTTTTATGTATGTTATAATATACTAATCTTACTATGGTGATCAATACTGATTTATATGATTTCAAACATTTGTCCCTACTTTTTCCTTTCTTAAGAAGTGTTTCTACTTACTGAACTGTCATTATCCATTTTAAAGGGCTAAAATAGCTTTTGAATTGTAAATTGTGTGTATAAAGTTCCCTGTGATTTAATATGAATTTGATATAATTTCTTAAAAAAATTTGTCAGATCTGGCAGCCTATGCTTAGAGTTTCATAGACTGTTTTGGCATTTTATTGTTTTGTCATCAGCTATTCCTTTCTCTCTAGAAGCTAAGTTTACATTTATTTTGCTAGTGTCTAAGATATGTAAGTAATGATATTTGTGTCACAAGTTAGGGAAAATAGGTAATGAATTAGAGTTTTGCAAGTTATATGAATTAAGTTTATATATTTCAGTGGATGGTCTTTGGTTATGTGTGTGTGTGTGTGTGTGTGTGTGTATGTGTGTGTGTGTTTATGAAAAATCTAAGGCAGTTCATTGCTTGAGGTAATTAAAAATTTGGTAGTTGATATTGAAATTCTTTATTGTCAGTTTTTTGCTTTGTTTTGTAAATCACTTATTTTTTGAAGTTGGTAAATGGACTATTCGTAAAACTGCCATAAAATAGCACTTAGATAGTATTTATGAATATTGAGACATAAATATTTTTATTAGAACTTGTGTTCATCTTCATATAGGATCATTAAATAGTACCAGACCTTTTTATCTCTTAGTAAAAAAAAAATAGTTATTGTTTTTTTACATACTTTGAGAGGTTGGTTGAAAGTTGGAGAGATAAAAAGAAAAACATTTTTTAAGTATGTAATCTGGGAATTTTTGACATCTTAGGCTTTCTAAATTATAGGTTTAACTGAAGAAAGAATATGAGCATTAATAATGGTAGTATTTTTTTAATAACTACTGTGTTTTAGGCCCTAAAAACTTAGAATTAAATAATTTGCATAGAGAATCAGAGTTATAGTAGAGCTGAGTTAGGTCTCTCAGGATTGGTTCTAAAACCTGTATTGTTTACCAGTATATTATACTGTCTTGCAAGGTAGGAGAACTGAAATACACAAATACTGAAGTAACCAGAGAAGGTGCATGGGAGTGTATTCAAAATTGTGAACCACTAAAGTGTATGAAGTGTGATAGTTTCTATGGTAGATGTATGTAGGCTATACAAGGGGTCACAGAGAAGGGACTGGATATTATCTGGAAGTAGTAAGGAGGGCATAATTAGAGGAGGTGAGGCTTCAATAGCAACGTAGATAATAAGAAGGTGCTTGCCAGTTAGGTAAGGTGCAGGAAGTAGAACATGTTTGACCTGGAACAAAGCCTTTTGGTGTATTCAGAAAATTGTAGTCATTGTGTGTAAAGAGTAGGGTGATAGTTGTGATTTCATCACTGATAACATGGTAGGGGAGGGCCAAGTCAGATCATGGAGTTTAGAATACCGAAGGAGAGCTACCTAAGGAGTTCAGAATTTTACCTGACATGTGATAGGAAACATGGACAATTTTCAAGTACTTTTTATTCCAAAATGATCTTCAACTAACAGCACCTTTTAAGTATAATAAATTAAGTAATAAAAAAAATTCAAGGCCTGGAGCTCTATAATATTTCCAGTGTCTTCCATTCTAAAATTATTTTCCTAATGCTTAAATGCCAAGAATTAAAATGAAAATGTTTTTTATTGAGGAAAATTTGAGATCCAACAATGGAAAGACTAGTACCTTTTATGTACATCTCCAAGATTTAACAGATAATGTTTGTCATTCTTGTTTTAGCGTGGTCTGTATAAGAGTGAATTCCAGACATCTTGTCATTTTGCCTATAAAAACCTAAGAGCTAAGGCATGTGATGTTATGCTGCTATGCAGATTTTCTAAGTAGTCCCACTTTAATATAAAATTTATTTGAGGGCTGGGTATGTGGCTCAAGCAGTAGCATGCTCGCCTGGCATGCCTGCGGCCTGGGTTTAATCCTCAGCACCACATACAAACAAAGATGTTGTGTCTGCCAAAAACTAAAAAAAAATAAATAATATATATTAAAAAAAATCTCTCTCTTAAAAAATTTGAAAACTGAATCTTTATCATTATAGAAATGAATTTATTAAAGTATTCCTTAGAGTGTAATAAAAGTTACAAAATAAACAAATCTACAGTTAGTTTTTCAAGAATACAAAGTGTATAATCAAGATTTGTTGAGAAACATTTATTCTGAGGAACTTCAAATACTATATAAAATACAGTTCTGAAACATTTCTCCAGTGTTGTTTTTCTCCATTCACTGCCACTTTTCTTTTACCTGAATTAATGTAAGAATTCACCTGTCTTCTTTGCCTCTAATATTTCCATTTTCTAGTCCATTTTCCTTATCCACAAGACTCACTTTTTGAAACACAAATGGAATAGTTATGTTATAGCCCTACTTAAAAATATCTAGCCGATTTCAAAGTTATTTTGCAACTAGGTCCTTTCTCTAGTCCCTTCACAGAACTCCATTCCTTCTAATACTAAATACACTGTAAAACTGCTGTTTGATCCACTGTCTATTTTTCTTATTCCCTTTTATGGCGATGCTTTTGACAGAAATACCCCCCTATATTCATTCATTTGTCTGACTAGAAAATTCTTACTGTTCTTTTGAGGCTTAGGTAAAATCACTATCTTCTTTTTGATAGCTTTATTGGACATGACCTTTTATAGAATTAGATAATCCCTTATCTATATTCCTGTAACACTTGATATAACCCTTGTAAGTTCTTATCATAGTGTGCTATAGTTATTTATATTCCTGTCCCTTAGGCATCTTCTTACTTCCATCCCTACCTGACTGCAAACCACAGGTTATTCCTAGCAGTCAGCACACTGCCTTGTACGTTGTAGGAACTCAGTAATAGTTAATTGAAATTAGTCATTTTTTTAGCATCAACATTTAAGATGTTATTGGGTATACTATATTTTATTTCCAGCACATTATTATAACAGACTTTAACAACAAAGCTAGAATGAAACTTCTTTAGTTTATTATAGTTATCAAACAATTTTTTTCAATAAGTGCCAATTGGGGGAACCTGACTCTTTTGTCAAATATGAGTTGTTAGACATGAAATGTGCTTATTTATCCTGTAGTCAGAGGATAGTGAAGATACTTTGCTAGCACAATGAGCTTGAAGTATTAAAACAATGGGAAGCAATATGAGTGAGGAAGTGTATTTTAACATTGGCTTCAAAAGTATATTATTAGGCTTAAGGAGGGTTTTGTAAAATATTTCTTAGTGAATTTAACAAGTCAGTAGAGAAAGCATGATTCAACAGTTCTTTACATATTTTGTTTTTGTATGTGAGGGGCTGGGCATTAAAACCAGCCTTGTGCATTCTTATATAAATTCTTATGAAATGTTGGGTGTCTTTTTGTTTGTTTGTATTGGTACCAGTGATTGAACCCAGGGGTGCTTAACCACTGAGCCACATCCCCAGCACTTTTTATATTTTATTTAGAGACAGGGTCTCACTGAATTGGTTAGGCCTCACTAAATTGCTGGATTTGAATTTGTAATCCTCCTGCCTCAGCTTCTGTCACTGGGATTACAGGTATGTGCCAAGATGCCCAGCAAAATGTTACTTCTTAATGTTATTGTTTTTGTTATATTTATTCTGTAGAATGCTTTCTCTTCCTTCTTGTTAATTGCACTGCAGTTTTTCCTAAGACCACTAGAATGCACTATAATGCAATATTTTCTGCTTATAGATGTTTTTCCTTTTTTTTTGTTTTTATGTAGACATATAAATTCATAAATTTTCTTCTCACGTTATTTTAAAAGCCTTAATGTAACCTTTTTTTACACCATGTAAGTTCAGTTGCTATTTGGGCTCCTATGGAAATAGTATTACTTTGTCTTATGGTAGATGAAGTATATTTCTGGAAAATCTGAAGAATGACAATGACATTACGAATCTTGTTTACTTTATGTTAATTGTAAGTCAAATTATTATAAATCTTTACTACTTATGATCAACATTATTATAAATAGGTTGAAATAGATAAAAAAAATTTAGTCTGGTGATGATATTTCTCATTAAGAAACATTGGGTATAGAAATCCCCAGTGAACAAAAACAATTGAGACACAGGAAATAGAAATAACTTGGACCAAACCTATTTACTAAAAATTTTTTAAAGATAGATACATACAGTTAATTAATCAAATAACTACAAAAAATAGATCCCTTCTGCTTTAGTTTACTGATTTCCTTCCCAAGGAAATCATATTTGCTGATGCCTTATCTATCATGTATCTTTCCAAAATATTTTGTGCATGTGAAATTCTCTTTCCCACACCCAAACAACCCCCCACACACACCGCTACAACCACACCACATACAGAGGCATGTTGTGTATAATATTTTAGATCTTGCATTTTTGCTTAAGGTTAGAGATCATTTCATATTTGCATATAAATGTTGTTGCTTCTTATTTTCTTATTCCTTCTTAATCGGTTACATGTTATTACAAAACCTCTTATACATATACATAGGCATAAAGACAGATGAGAAATACTCATGTACCCAGCATTAGTTGCCTATAATTTTTATAGGTTTTTAAAGACTTCTCTCTATATAAAATTGGCAAGTCAAAAATAAAAAAGCTTTGATTTTTCTGTTGTAACTGCAAAATGAGTATTATTGCAACATAATCATGAAAGATTTGAATAACATATCTGACCAAATAATTTTCATTTCCTTTATTTTTTGAGTTATAAAAACATTAATATAAATGCTTCAATTAATTTTTTAAATTATTTATTCTAATTTGTTATACATGACAACAGAATGCATTTCAGTTTATATTACACATATAGAGCAATTTTTCATGTTTCTGGTTGTACAGAAAGTAGAGTCACACCATTTGTGTCTTCATACAGTACTTAGGGTAATGATGTCCATTTCATTCTACCATCTTTCCTACCCCTGCACCCCCTGACTTTTCCTCCATTCCCTTTATCCTATTTAAAGTTCCTCCATTCCTCCCATGCTCCTTCCCCCATCCCCATTATGGATCAGCATCCTCCTGTCAGAGAAAACATTTGGCATTTGTATTTGGGGGATTGGCTTACTTGGCATAATATTCTCAAACTCCATCCATTTACCTGCAAATGCCATTTTAATGTTGAGTAATATTCCACTGTGTATATATACCACAGTTTCTTTATTAATTCATCTACTGAAGGGTATCTAGGTTGGTTCCCCAATTTTGGTATTGTGAATTGTGCCGCTGTAAACATTGATGTGGCCGAGTCCCTGTAGTATGCTGTTTTTAAGTCCTTTGGGTATAAACCGAGGAGTGGGATAACTGGGTCAAATGGTGATTCCATTCCCAGTTTTCCAAGGATTCTCCATACTGCTTTCCATATTGGCTGTACCAATTTGCAGCCCTACCAGCAATGTATGAGTGTGCCTTTTCCTCCACATCCTCGCCAACACTTAGTGTTCTTTGTATTCTTAAATAACTGCCATATTGACTGGATTGAGTTGAAATCTTAGTTTTGATTTGCATTTCTCTAATTGATAGGGATGTTGAACATTTTTTTTCATATATTTGTCAATTCATTGTACATTCTCTTCTGCAAAATGTCTCTTCAGTTCCTTGGCCTATTTGTTGATTAGGTTTTTTTGGTTTTTTGCTGTTAAGATTTTTGAGTTCTTTATTTATCCTGGAGATTATTGCTCTATCTGATGTGCATGTGGTAAAAATTTGCTCGAATTTTGTAGGCTCTCTATTTCCCTCACTGATTGTTTCTTTTGCTGAGAAGATGCTTTTGAGTTTGAATTCACCCTGTTTATTGATTCTTGTTTTTATTTCTTGTGCTATAGGAGTCTTATTAAGGAAGTTGAGGCCTAATTTGACGTGATGGAGATTTCGGCCTACTTTTTCTTCTAATAGATGCAGTGTCTCTAGTTTAATTTCTAGGTCCTTGATCTGATTTGAGTTGAGTTTTATGCATGGTGAGAGATAGGGGCTTAATTTTATTTTGTTTCATATGGATTTCCAGTTTTCCCAGCACCATTTGTTGAATAGGCTATCTTTTCTCCAACATATATGTTTTTGGCATATTTGTCTAATATTAAATAACTATAATTATGTGGGTTTGTCTCTGTGTTCTCTATTCCATACCATTGGTCTACAAGTCTGTTTCGGTGCCAATACAATGCAGTTTTTGTTACTATTGCTCTGTAGTATAGTTTAAGATCTGGTATAGTGATGCCACCTGCTTTGCTCTTTCTGCTAAGGATTGTTTTAGCTATTCTGGGTCTCTTATTTTTCCAGATGAATTTCATGATTGTTTTTTCTATTTCTGTGAGGAATGTCATTCAGATTTTGATTGGGATTGCCTTAAATCTGTATAGTGCTTTTGGTAGTATGGTCATTTTGACAACATAAATTCTGCCTATCCAAGAACATAGGAGATCTTTCCATCTTCTAAGGTCTTCTTTAATTTCTTCATTTAGTGTTCTGTAGTTTTCATTGTGGAGGTCTTTCACCTCTTTCATTGATTCTCAAGCATTTTATGTAATTTTTTTGAGGTTATTGTAAGTGAGCTGATTTTCCTAGTTTCTCTTTCAGAGGATTTGTCACAGATGTACAGAAATGCCTTTGATTTTTGTGTGTTCATTTTATATCCTGTTACTTTGCTAAATTCATTTATTAATTCTATAAGTTTTCTGGTAGAGTTTTTTGGATCCTCTAGATACACAATCTGGTTGTCAGTGATAGTTTTTGAGTTATTCATTTCTTATGTTTATCCCTTTAAATTCTTTCATCTAATTGCACTGGCTAGAGTTTCAAGAACTACATTGAATAGAAGTGATGAAAGAGGGCATCCCTGTCTTGTTCCAGTTTTCAGAGGGAATGCTTTCAATTTCTTTCCATTTAGAATGATATTGGCCTGTAGCTTAGTGTAGATAGCTTTTACAATGTTGAGGTATGTTCCTGATATCTCTATTTTTTCTAGTGTTTTGAACATGGGGGTGCTGTATTTGTCAAATACTTTTTTGGCATCTATTGAGATGATCATATGGTTCTTATCTTTAAGTCTATTGATGTGATGAATTACATTTATTGATTTCCATATGTTGAGCCAACCTTGCATACCCAGGATGAAACCCACTTGATCGTGGTATACTATCTTTTGATATGTTTTTGTATTCAGTTTGCCAGAATTTTAGCAACTATGTTCATTAGAGATATTGGTCTGAAGTTTTCTTTCTTTGATATGTCTTTGTCTGGTTTTAGAATCAGGGTGATATTGGCCTCATAAATGTGTTTGGAAGTGTTCTTTTTTTATTTCAGGAAATAATTTGAGAAATATTGGTATTTGTTCTTCTTTTAAAGTTTTTGTACAACTCAGCCGTGTATCCATCCTGTCCTGGGCTTTTGTTGGTTGGTAGGCTTCTGATGGCGTCTTCTATTTCATTACTTGAAACTGATCTGTTTAAATTGTGTATATCATCCACATTCATAATATGACTCTAGATTTTTGTCAATGCCTTTGGTATTTTCTGTTTTACTGGAGTACAAATTTTCATAATAATTTCTGATTATCTTCTGTATGCTGTCCTGTAGTGTCTGTCAATAAATAATAACAATACAGTCAAATTGGAAATTTCTTCCTGTAGTGTCCATCAATAAATCAATAAATGTAATTAATCACATCAATACACTTAAAGATAAGAATTATATGATCATATTTCCTTTTTCATCACGGATGTTAGTAATTTGAGTTTTCTCCCTCTCTTTGTTAGCATAGCTAAGGGTTTATCAATTTATTTATTCATTTTTTTTTAAAGAAACAACTTTTTGTTTTGTCATTTTTAAATTATTTCTTTCTTTTTAATTTCATTGATTTCAGCTCTGATTTTAATTATTTCTTCTCTTCTACTGCTTTTGGTGTTGATTTATTATTCTTTTTCTAGGGCTTTAAGATGTAACATTAATTCATTTATTTGACTTTTTCTTCTTCTAAGGAATGAACTTCATGCAATGAACTTTCCTCTTAGTACTACCTTCATAGTGTCCCAGATTTTTCAATATGTTGTATTAGTGTTCTCATTTACCTCTAAGAAAATTTTAATATCCTCTTTGATGTCATTTGCAACCCATTGTTCATTAAATAGCATATTATTTAGTCTCCAGGTGTTGTAGTAGCTTTTATTTTTTTATCATGGATTTCTAATTTCATTCCATTATGATCTGATAGAATGCAGGTGAGTATCTTTACTTTTTTGTATTTGCTAAGAGTTGCTTTGTGGAATAACAGGGTATATTTTAAAGAAGGATCCATGTGCTGCTGAGAAGAAAGTGTATTTGCTTATTGAATGAAATATATTCTATATATGTCAGTTAAGTCTAA
This sequence comes from Spermophilus citellus, assembly GCF_964194105.1. Taxonomy (NCBI): domain Eukaryota; kingdom Metazoa; phylum Chordata; class Mammalia; order Rodentia; family Sciuridae; genus Spermophilus; species Spermophilus citellus. The sequence continues at coordinate 4,157,468 of NC_138196.1, forward strand.
GTTATTGATTGTATTATTGAGTTCTATAGTTTCTTTGTTCAGCTTTTGTTTGGAAGATCTAGCCAGTGGTGAGAGGTGTGTTAAAGTTATCCAGAATTATTGTGTTGTGGTTTATTTGAACTTGAGAAGAGTTTGTTTGATGAATGTAGATGCTCCATTGTTTGGGACATATAGATTTATAATTGTTATGACTTGTTGATGCATGGTTCCCTTAAGGAGTATGTAATGTCTGTCTTTATCTCTTTTTATTAACTTTGGCTTGAAGTCTACTTTATTTGATATAATTTTTTATAAGGAAAAAATACTATTTGACCATTTTCTGTTATCGATGGCTTAAGAAGTTTTAGAGAAAGAATAAAAATGTAGTAACAGAGAGAGAGAGAGAGAAAAAAGGAGACAGGCAGGGAGGAGCGGAAGAGAGACATTACTAAGATATGATGCAGTCTACCCTAGAAGGGGTAATGATGGGTAAAGTTTGAGAGGTACCAAGAATAGCAAAAAATAGCCAAGGCAGAAATAAATATATAAATAGATGACTGAAAAGGAGATATGTGTACACATTCACGTATTCAAAAAAAATGAGACTAGAAGACAGTCTTGCAGAGCCTTAAAAAGTTAAATATAAAGTTACTAGTTGAGTCAGCAATTCCACTCCTAGGGATATACTCAAAAGTTATTAAAACATGTATCCAGCTGGGCATGGTGGTGTGCACCTGTAATCCTAGTGACTCAGGAGGCTGAGGCAGGAGGATAGAAATTTCAAGACCAACCTCAGCAATTTAGTGAGGCCCTGAGGACATAGTGAGATGCTGTTTCAAAATAAAACATAAAAAAGGCTGGGAATGTGGCTAAGTAGTTAAGCACCACTGGGTTCAATCTCCAGTACCAAAACCAAAAAATTATATATATATATATATAAGTATACAAATATTTATATCTACATAATAACTGGTACATAATTATTCAGAGCATCATATTCATAACAGACAAAAAATGAAAGCAACCAAATGTCCTTCAACTCATAAAATATATCAGTTGATGATAAAATGTGGCATATATACAATGGAATATTATTCAGCCATAAAAAGGAATGGATTGCTGATTCACACTACAACATGTATGAGCCTTGAAATATTATGCACAGATAAGAAATCAGTCACAGAAGACCACATATTATATGATTTCATTTATATGAAATACCACTGTAGCAAATTTATAGAGACAGAAACTAGATTAGCAGTTGCCTAAGGCTGATGGGAAATGGAAAATTGTGAGATGACAGGTAAAGAATATGGAGTTTCTTTTGGGAGTAATTAAGATGTTCAAAATTGACTATAGTGAGAGTTGTACTACCCTGTGATTATAATAAAAACAACTGAATGGTACACTTTAAATAGATGAATTGTATAATATGTGAAGTCATTTTATAGACTTTTATCAAAATTAAAAAAAAAACAAAAACAAGAACAACAACTTTGGAAACACAAGTCAGAAATGAAAAACAACTCTGTAGAAATAAGAGTCAGTGAGAAAACAGGTGAGAGAAAGTGACTTTCTGAGGTATTTAAAAACTGAGCCAGGAAAAAAGCAAGGATCTATAATCTAGCTGCCAAATGGTGTAGGTATGATGAGAATAAATGGCAAGTAGCAGGTGATAAATAATTATAACTTGAAATGCTCAGAAAAGTCACTTGCTTTTGATATAGTCTATGTTACATTTTCTGGTAAAATTTGGTGTTTAAAATCTGCTAAATGCTGTGGTATACATTCATTTAATCAATTATCTGTTTTTCAAGGAAAAATTCCCATCGCATAAGAGACTAGCATAACTATAATTATGACTACTTCATTGTTGTATGCCCTGAAGCACTTATCTTGATGCCTTATACACAGTAGGCATTCAATAAATATTTGATGCATGAAACTAACCATCACAGTCAGAACCTGAGTCTCTGTAATTACAAAACATAAAAAAGGTTGAAACATTATACTACATTAGAAACATTTTAATGGACCTTTAGATAAGAACTTTAATTAAATTAACAACTAAAATATACACAAACACAATCCAGTAACTTAATATTAAAGTGAACAGATACATCAGAAGATAATATTTTGAGCAATGTTTAAAAAATGTGATTTTATTCATAGTAGGTACACCACGAAAGAGACTTTATATTATTTTGGTTTCTTGAAAATGTAAAATTTACTTATTTTGCAATGGAATTTTTCATGACAAATGCCAAATTTTGACCTATTTTTTTTCCCCTGATAATGTCCACATTCTGTCCCAGTACACGATACAATTGTGTATTCAGCATGTAAAAGACTATGGTTCAGTGTTTAAAAAATAAATTAGGGCTTGGGGGTATAGCTCAGTATTACAGTGCATGCTTAGCATGTGCAAGGTTCAGGGTTCAATCCCCAGCACCACAAAAACCAAAAACAAAACAATGAAAAATTAATAAAAGAGAAATATTATTAGCGGAAAAATGAAAACATACTCACCACATAATTTTTAAAAACCACTTAAAAATCAATAGTGGTATGAACAAGACTTCCTTAACCTACTTGGAAGCATTATAATACCAATATACAAATAAAATAGAATCCATAGCCTGGAATGGTACAGTGGCTACCACTAATTCGGTGAAATACATATAAAAATGAGTGGAGGAACACATTAAAAAAGCTTATTTTTAGCTTGATTTTCAGTGCAGAATGTATGGTAGGAGCTGGCTGCCTCACAGCAGCTCTAGCCTTCCTGGCTTGGCTTGCTTCATCAGCAGTTTCAAGCCGCACTTTCAACTCAGGAGCAGCCCCCATTACCATCTTGAAAGCATGTGGATACTGAGATCTATATGCATTAAGTTCTGGAGTACAAACTCATGAAGATATTTAGAAACTGAACTTGCTGAGGCAAAAGTATTTTCATCCAGCAGGTAAGAAATCAAAGTGGGAACTAGAAGAGCAAGTAACTGGACTCCTGTAAATAACAAAGATAACAACAAAGATTGGTCTGATGTGAGAGTGCCTATTTTATATTTTTAATAATAAGAATATATTCACATATTATTTTTGTAATTTGTGGTTTAATAGCAAATTAGACTCCAGCAATGCCCCTGAAGTAAATAACCCATTTCAAATAAGAATTAAATAAGATACATCAAATAAGATGTATCACCATCATGGTTTTTCCATTTTTTAATTAACAGCTTTATTCAGATTACAAATGTTTTTATATCATAGCAAGATTTTTAAAAGGTAGAATAAGTAGCTAGCTTTTTAAAAAATTAAAATCTAAGGCTAAACACAGTGCAGGTGTAGCTCAGTGGTAGAATGCTTGCCTAGTGTGCTTAAGGCCCTATTCAATGTCAGTACCACACACACACACACACACACACACACACACAGGCAAATGAATCTTATTAATGAATAGAACATTCATTAGGAGGGTACCATCAAATAAATTAATACATATATTAATTTGACAGCAACATTTTTAGACTTACATTTATATTGAGTGATATGATTCCAAAGGGGTAAATTTTCTTTTTCCTTTCTTTTGGTACTACATATTGAACCACTGAGCACATCCCCAGCCCTTTTTATATTTTTTTTATCTTGAAGCATGGTCTCACTAAGTTGCTGAGGCTTCTTTGAATTTGCAATCCTCCTGCCTCAGCCTCTGGAGCCACTGCATGAATTTTCAATTCTTGAATTTGTTTTATCCTTGACTTTTTAAAGTTTATTTTTCAGTACATTATAGTTATACATAAAAGTAGAATTCATTCTGACATATTCATAAAAGAAGTAACATAGTTTTCTCCATTTCAATCCTAATAATCCTTACCTCTTCCCTTTCCTTTGCTTCCTCTCTGGTTCCCTTCCTCTTTTCTATTGGTCTTCCTTCTATAGACTTATTTTTCACTGGACACATTATGGTTACATATAAAATTGGTTACATATAAAATATATAAAATATATGGTTACATATAAAATATATAAAACTACATTCCCCAGTTCTTCCCCTTACCCTTGCCTCCTTCCTCCCCAATGGGTCCCCCTACCTGCAAAGCACACTTCTACTCTTCCAATGTCCCTTCTATTTTTCTGAAAAAATGATGGTTAGATGTCATAGAAGAAAGTGGCAATGTCTTAATCTTATTCCTACTTTCTGGCCCAATGGTTTTTCCATCCTTGTCAAGGGAGTTATAACCTTTTCTCCTGTCATTCAACACTATCACTCATTTTTTTTTAAATTTTTGGTTGTAGATGGACACAATATCTTTATTTATGTATTTATTTATTTTTATGTGGTGTTGAGAATTGAAACCTCACATGCACTAGGCAAGTGCTCTATCACTGGGACACAACCCCAGCCCTCAACTTTTTCTTAATTATCTCATTTGCAAATACTCCTTCTCTTAAAAATTTTTAACAGGAAACTGGAAAGGTAGTGGAGATTTTTGAAAAGCTATTGCAGGACAGAAGGTGACACTCAGTGATAAAGCATATGCTTTAGCATGTACAAGGCCCACAAAGCCCTGAACAGAGGAAAAGCAGGAGAGAAGAGGAGAAGAAAGAATAAATGGAGGGAAAAGAAAGAAAGTCCATTGCAATAACTCCCTTCTAAAATCTATAGTATAGAACTATGATAGCAGAGGAGAAAAATGAACAGATGAATGTAAAAGAAAAATTAATTTGATCTGATGATTAATGATTCCCAGATTATGGGGAGCAAGAAAAAGAGGCAATTACTAATATATTGCATGGAAGGAGTGTCAAATTTGGGAAAGTTAGACACAACTGTTTTAGAGAAATTGATAAATTTAGTTGAAATTAGTAATAAATTAATATATAGGTTATTTTGGTAGAAAATTTATCACTGACACTATGACATGTTAGAAAAATCAACATAATTTTATGTGTACTTTTATTTTACTACTATGAACTTCATAAAGATGAGTTCTAAATCTTATTCATTTTGTAATCCCAGCACTGATCTTACTGCCTTTAATAGTTAAAATAATTTTCAGTTGAGTCAACTCCAGATCAATTCCTGAACACATATGCTCATTTAAAATTAAATGTAGCATGAAGACAGGCAGGGAAGAGAATCTTGAAAATTGTAAAGAGCATAATGTTTGATCATAAGATACTATTTCAAAAATTTAGATTTTCTAAAATAAATAAAACTAATATTTAAAGACAAATATTATATTTTGATGAAATCAAGATTTAAGCATTAAGGAAATAAAGTAATATATTAAGCTATTTTAAATTTGGTTAAATGGATATATATGGCAGTTTTTCATTAAATTAAAAATAATTTTAAAATACCAATTTGTGAGGTATTTTAACAATGATGTTTGGTATTCATACTTATCTGTTTATATTTGTTATGAGGTTTTTATACCTTTATTATAAGGAGTAGAATGTGTTACTTTAAAAATCTATTGAACATTGTGAATTATGCTGCTATAAAGATTGATGTGGCTGTGTCTCTGTAGTATGCTGTTTTTAAGTCCTTTGAGAATAGACCAAAGAGAGGGATAGCTGGGTCAAATGGTGGTTGCATTCCCAATTTTCCAAGGAATCTTCATACTGCTTTCCATATTGACTGCACCAACTTGCAGTCCCACCAGAAATGTATGAGACTTTTATAGAAAAAGTTCTATAAAAGTCGTGATTAGGACATTTAAAATATACATATGAGGGCTGGGGATGTGGCTCAAGCAGTAGCGCGCTCGCCTGGCATGCATGCGGCCCAGTTCGATCCTCAGCACCACATACCAACAAAGATGTTGTGTCTGCGGAGAACTAAAAAATAAATATTAAAAATTCTCTCTCTCTCTCTCTCTCTCTCTCTCTCTCTCTCTCTCTCTCTCTCCCTCTCTCTTTAAAAAAATAAAATAAAATATACATATGATTAATAACAGCATTTTATCAATGTTAAATTGCCTAAAATTTATAATTCTTCTATTATCATGTAAGGAATGTTCTTGTTCTTAGGAAATCTGTGAAGTATTTAAAGTAAAGAGTCATGATGACTTCAACATATTCTCAAATGATTCAGCAAAATTAATAATAAAGGTACAGGGGCTGAGGTTGTTGCTTGGTGGCAAAACACTTGCTTCCCACATGTAAATCACTGAGTTTGATCCTTAGCACTGCATAAAAATAAACAAAATAAAGATATTGTGTCCATGCATAACTAAATATTTTTTTAAAAAAAATAAATTTATGAGTGTTATGTGGATAATAATAAATCCTTGTGGCAAAATGTTAACTGGTGAATCTAGGAAAGTGGTATACTGGTGTTTTCTACTCTTGAAATTAAGTTTGATGGGCTGGGGATGTGGCTCAAGTGGTAGTGTGCTCACCTGGCATGCGTGCGGCCTGGGTTTCATCCTCAGCACCACATACAAACAAAGATGTTGTGTCTGCCGAAAGTAAAAAAAAATAAATAAATATTAAAATTATCTCTCTCTCTCTCTTTCTCTCTCAATCTCCTCTCTCTCTCTCTGTCTTAAAAAATAATTAAGGGAATTGCTAGCCTTATACTATATAAATATTCCCATGGCTTTGATCCTTAGTTCATAAGTATACCTCCTGTGAGTTCAGCTCTGGGCAGAATATCTTAGGCAAGTTAATTGTATTATCAGACCTTGAAATTCAATTCATATGAATGAACCAGCTTGATAAAATAGCAAACACTTTCTGTTAAAGTTGACAATTTAGTGCTAGGGTTGTGGTTCAGTGGTACAGTGTTAGCCTAGCACATGTGAGGCACTGGGTTTGACCCTCAGCACTGTATAAAATTAACTTTAAAAAATAAATAAATAAAGGCATTGAAAGGGGTTACCAAGGCAATATGTCATTAAGTGTCAAGAGTGGCAGAGAAACAAAGAACTGTGACTAGAGAGAAAGAAGAGACGAGATTAGTATGCATGGCAGTTGCAGACAGGAATAGTGAGAATGTTGGGAGTGCAGGCAATTCCTAGTAGGGGATTTGGTCTAAGTAAAAGGAGTTATGTGTGATGTAGCCACTGGTCACACTCCCATATGCCCCTGACCAATGCCATACCAAGGAAGATCACATCACACTCTAATCAGCCTCTGAGCTTTCAATCAGGTACATCTATCCCTTATGATGCTCTTTTCCCATGCTCATCTAGCTGGCCAGAGTGCCACTCTCACCACCACCTCCCACAAAATTAGTGAGGACTTGAGATATTCTGGGTATTTTGCTAGGGATGCAGACTCTTCCAAGAGTTTTCTGGTCATCTTCAAGCAAAAGCCATTTCCTCTGTGCAGTATTCCTTTATCTCTGTCTGCCCAATAAGTCTGATTCCTTCCTTTATTCTCTTCTCACAGACTTTGCATGTATACCTATTTTATGAAATGCATACATTGCATCATTAATTATTTATACGTCTATCATGGCAATCCATGACCAAAGTAATTTCCATGGAGGCCTGGACTTGAATCTTATACATCTTTGTTTCTCTGCTGCCTAACTTAATATCTAGACAACAGATGAGTCTCCATCAGTCTCTTTCTCTGTTCTGTCTAGTTTGTTGCACCACTTACAGTGAGTGATCCTAGCCTCAGACTTCTCCCATGTAAGAGAATTAGAAAAACTTCCACTTCATGAGCTCCCTAACAAGTTTCACAGAGTAATACCTGGCATATGAGTGAGCCTCCATTGTTAACTATGATCATTTTTAGTTGCTGACTTGGAAGCAATGACAAAAAATTCTGGGATCATTCTATGTCATGGAACCAAATCAACAATATAAACTCAAGAATCAAATGATACAAGGGCAAAGGTCTCGAATGATTAAGTACAATAATCAGAAAGCACTAACTCAAAGTAGGCAAAAATGTACCAAGTTCACAAAAAGCCTTTGTCTCCTAGCCATACAATGATCACCAAAGGTGAGGGATCTTAACAACCATGCACTTATTTCTACTACCTTACTTCAATGTGTCTGCATGAAATGAACTGCACGTCGCTATATACAGTACTTCAACCATGGTGATTTTGTTAACAAAGGAATATTGTAAAATTGACCTAGGGCTTAAGCAGCAAAGGAGAAGGTGTGTCTTAAAGTGTAATTAACTTTATGGACTTTTCAAAGGTCTCCAGGTTCAGTGTGGTAATTATCTTAAATAGTTAAAAGCATGCTCTACGAAAGCCCTAAGTGGTCACGTGGTTCAAGGCGACCTGGCTGGCTCTGGTTTAAGGCCTCCAATACAGCACTAATTACCCAGGTGCAAAGAAAATCTTAAAATCAGTTCTGGAAACAAACTGCCTAAATTCATTTATAACTTTTAAAGCACTATATAAAGCATGGAAATGAATCCTAAAGTACTAAGAATTTCTGATTTAGACAATGAGTAGATCCCACAAAGTTGTAAAACACTCCAGAGTGGAAGCAATTTCTTTCTTCTCCAAGAGATCTACATATTGTTTCCATTTTTTTCTATTGCTTATATGCTTAAAAGCTAATTTGAAAGAAGTAAACAGGTCTAGGCTGAATGCAGTATTTACATATTGAGCCTTTGTTCTGACTTATGTAAGGAAACTGAGGAAGAACCATGACAAGACACAATGGACTAGAATAAAGAGGACCAATTTTAATCCAGGAACCAGTTCTGACTCAGCAGTAGCAGACCCCGATGAGAACCATTATTCCAAAGCATGACATGAAGCATTCCAGGATCTGTAGCTGAGCAGCACAGGAGTAAAATGGGCCTTGTTAAATTTCGTAAATTCAATGCATGATGCTGACCTGCCACATATTTAAAAGTTTTTAATCTCAGGAAATCGCATCACTGACAAACACTCTGGTAACATAAATACCCTCAGGAGGAGTGTTCACTCCTTCAAGCCATGGTAAATCACTACCTAATGTAAATGACAATCTAAGCAGGGAGAGGTAGCCAAATTAACAGAAAAAAAAACAAGGTCAGTTACAGAGAGTAAAGCATCTCAGGTGGCAGTTACCAACAGTCTTGGATTTAGCATCTCAAATGGCCCTTAAAACCATTCAATTTTGCAGTGGAAAGGTTGGTTTACCATGCTTCCTTCCATTGGAACTAACTTGTGCAGATAACCATATGTACTTAGTAATACACCAACTTTTGTTCAAATTAGAGACCAAGATCTATTAAAGTGTACTGAAGTTCTTTTTTAAATTGAAGACTATTAACAACATTTAGTGTATAAGATATAATAGCAAACTACAGGGACAAAGTCCCAAGAAGCAAAAAGAAAAAAAAAAGGATTTTTACACTTAGATCTAAAGGACTAAGCAGCTGAGGCAATGAAGGACTTTTGACCTGGCCGCGAGCCCCTGCACAAGTTCCTTCACCCCTTTTACTTCACAGGGTTCCTGTATTAAATTAAAAATCTGTAGAAAGTGCTTGATAGTGTCTGATACATGAGAAGCATGCTATAAATGTTAGCTATTGTTATATCATATTCCCAATCTCAGAAATAGGACATTTGTTTTTATTTATTTATGCATTTTTGTTTGTGGTGCTGGGGATCATGTCAGGGGTCTTGCACATATGAGGCAAGCAGTCTGCCACTGAGCTACACCCCAGTCAGATATTTGCTTTTAACCATATGACTCGAACAAATATGAAGTTGGATAGTAGGCAAATCCACATATTAAAGATGGAAAGAGAAGATGAGGGATGAAAAAAACATCAGGAAGTTGGAGAGAGAATAAATATATGTGAGTGAAGGGCTCAAAGAAAGACAGGAAACAATAAGGCTAACAGGAAATAAGAATCAGAAGTGATCAATGGTTAAAATGAACAGAGAAATGAATGGAATTTCCAAGTTGCAGGGTCAGTATAATAACAGCAAAAGCAATCATATCATGGGGCTTTAATGCAATCAATCTGGTATAAATTAAAATTATTTGCAAATAGTTCTTATTTCCTTAATCTTACCACTGAATATAAACACTGTATGTACCAACATCCCAGGTATTTTGGTTGTACTGCACAAATCACCCATGCAAAAATACATCCAAAGCCCCTCTTTGATTTATTTACTCATGCATTTCTCATTTTAAAATAATAACTGGCTCCAGATTAAGTAAAATGAAACTTTATGTTCAAACTCTAGCATAAACTTCAGAAATCAGAAAAGTAATATTAGAAGAGCTAGTCCCCCTGGCATGATATCTTCTTAAAATCAGTGCAGTCCACTGAACATAATACATAAGGTAGGTATGCAAAAAATTTGGTACTTGAAGAACATGGAATTTGAATAATCTGCATAAAGCCTTATCAAATTGCCAATATCAAAACAACCTATTCTGTGAAGGCAATGAATCTATTTAAAGGGACAATAAAAGATATCCTTGTCAATAATGCAAATAGGGGGCTATAATATTAATGTAATTACTACAAGTTGCTGCAGTTTATACTGAACCATGAGCTCATCCTGACATCAACTGCAGCTGTCCCAAGAGGTATGAGATACAAACAAAAAGGACAAAGTTATAGATGAAATTGAGTAAAGTACACACACATCTTAGTGGTATACAGAACCAACAGGTCCTCTCTCCACAAAAGCACTATGCTGTCCTAAGAGTAAAGAGAACTTCAGTTTCAAACTTTAGGATACCTTCACCTTGGACAGGAAGCTTCTTTACTGAATCTTTAGAAATGTTCTTTAAACATACTAGTGTTTAATTAGCAGATCCATTAACATTTATCACAGTGATAGTGTCTGAATAAATCTGGTTGATAATTACAACAGAAGAGGAGAAGGGAAGGGAAGCAGGCAGTGGGGGGAGGAGAAGGGAGGAGAGGGCCAAGAGGGGAAGGAGGAACCCGAGTTTCAAACAACTTTAAGCAGGAGGGACGCAGTAGCCACGATCACCACCTCACTTTAACCTGTAAGACAAAGCTCCTAGAGGCAAAAGAATATGCCCAGGCTCACCAATCCACGGAGACCTTAGGACTGAGGCCCAATGGAAACAAAACTGAATCTAGACAATCATGCCTCCTTCTCTGAACCCTGCCTACAAAGTTGTAGAGATCTGCAGATATGATCTCCTATGGACTGCAGGCAGCTTGACCTCTCTGGGCTGATTGCTTCCTTTAGCAGTTTTATGCCACCTTTGCACTGCACAGAAAAAGGGGCCTGGAAGGCAGCACAAGAGTTCAATTGCCAAAAGCCTAAAGGAAAGTCTGCAGGGCTGCGGAGGTGGGCCCTCACACCCTGCTCTGTGCCCTGTGTTCCTCCCTCTCTGCGGGTTCTTTCCCCTCTGTCTATGACCAGGCTCGAATTTCCAATATTTAGAAAGTAAAAATACACTATTCCTTGAGTTCTCACTTTGCCTTCAGGCAACAATTCTGACCTGCACCAGATGCTCTCCTAGGACCTTTGTGAAAGCACACTTGGTGTACCCCACCCACTACTTAACTGCTATGGAACTGGGGAGGGTCTGCACTCCTCTGCATGAGTCTCCTCCTCCTAACCACCACCACCACCACCATCCTCTTGGCTCTGCAAGGCCCTTTGTTTTTCTTCTCCATCCTTCACCGTCCAAATAGAATGCCACCTTCTCCAGAAAGGATAAGCACCCCTGATTTCCCCAAAGCATGACTCCTTTCTCAGTGCTTTTTCTTGTGACTCTGAATTAAGAAAGTGCATTTATCATTCTACTGAATGAGTTTTATGGCTGTCTTTCCCCAAAAACTAGAAGTGTCTTGGGTTAGACCCCTGTCTTACTTGCTGTTATACACTTTAGTTTTCATTGCATTTAAATCTCTGGTTAGAATTTATCTGTTGCCAATTTATTCTAGATCACTGTCATGGTATCACAGATGCAGAGGAGATAGTTCTTTAGCTTTAAAGACCTCACGAGGATCTCAAATTCCAACCACCTAGATAAAAGGTCTCTGCAATAAAGCAGATGCATCTAGAATGAGAAAGAAAAGCTACAGGACAAATGTGACAGAAACTTATGATCTGCTATGATGAGATTCCATCATTTCAGCCTATCCTTGCTACTACAAACTCCATCAGCTTTACTACACGGGTAAATGTTAGGTTAGTAAAAAGTGTGTTATTATTACTGGAAACAGGCTAATATGTGAGGGTGTTTGAGTGTAAAG